>NW_017728922.1:5850137-5872973 GCF_001723895.1 Crocodylus porosus
GGCTGGGCGGGAGAGCCATTTTGGAGGCTGCAGGAGCCAGCTGGGGCTGGGCAGGGCAGCAATCCAGGGGTCTGGGGGAGCAAGTAGGGGTGGGGCATGTAGGTAATGCTGGGGGGTGGTAGCCCCTGTGGGGGCTGGGGGGGGGCTGTAGCCCTGTGTGGGAGGCAGTCCGTGAGCTGTATGGGGGGATGTGCCCTGCGGGGGGTAGGGGACCCACCCCTCCTGAGTAGCCCCCCTCCAGTCTCCCCATGATCCACCCACACCTACCCACACACTCCATGGTCCCCCACATTCCTCCACAGTCACCCACACCCCCCACCCCTCTTCCTACCCCACTTCTGCAAACCCCACTTCCCCCTAGAATGCATCCTGTGTGCTCAGATGCTAGACAGGATGAGACCTGGTGGCAGAAGCTGTGACTGCAGAGGCAGCTGTCTCAGCCATCTGTGGAGGGTTTGGGATTGACAGTATGGTCGGGGGTAGAAAGGTAAGAAAGGTTTACTGACTTAACAAAAACACAACTATGTGTAGTAACAAGACAAACAATGACAGACAAGAATAATTCACGTCAGCAACTTATTGGCAGTCCCCTCTGATGCCTGTTGTACAGCAAGTTTCTCTATTTACAAAGTTCAGCTAAGTCTGGCATCCCTAATCAGTGCTGTCCGAGAGGTACTGGGAAGGACTCTGGAATTCAGTTCTTGGGCTCCTCGAGGTCCATGTGCCCACTGATCCAGGCCAACAGCTAACTAATCCTTTTCACAGAGTTATATCTTCTTTCTGAATGGTTTCCAGATATTTCAGCTAATTTATAGTTTCTGAATGGTACTGATAATGTACAGCCACTTAGACTTCTTTTATTTCAACTGGTCTTAGACTGACCAATAGTAGTACAAGCCTTGCATTCCTTTGATAAAGTAATTTTAACTGCGCCACAGGGCTTTACTACTTTAAGGTTTTGCTAAATTTACTAGGCCTTGCTTTATACAAGACCTCACCACATATTACACTTTAATTAGGCTTTTAGCAACAACATATAGCTTACTATCTAAACAAATACAAAAAAACACTTAGTCTAATCTTCATAGAGACTTCAGCAAGCACCTTTATCACACAGACACAATTTCAGCTGTCGCAGCAGCTGTCCCCACCTCCTGGTTAGTGAAGGAGTCAGGGGGCGCTCTAACTGCTCTGTGGTAAGAAAACCAAAGGCAAACAGCAAAATATAAAGGTATTTAGAATTCATTTTATTATGATGATAGAGACATTGGTAGGGTTCCAAAGTCCTTTAACATTGTAGATATATCAATAAAACATTGTCCAGCTGATTGCTGTCTCTGCCTCTCTCTCTCTCTCTCTCTCTCTATATATATAGTGTTCTTTTGTTTTAATTGTGGAGGAACATGGATTTTGGGGTATTTTACACAGTGACTTTGGGATCTTTTTATCAGCAATTTTTCAGTTTTCAAATAGGGAACACCAGCATTCCTATTAGGGAGGCAAGTGATAGGAGCCAGGCAGAGGAGCCTCCTCAGAGCTGGCACCTTGGACCCAGCTGGAGGTGGCTTATCTCCTGGTCAACTGGGGCCAGGAAGACATGCTTTTACAGTTCAAAGCAGGCCACCACACTGGGAACATCTTCCAGGCAATAGCTGCCCAGATGGCTGGGCAGGGGGCACACATGGCAGTAGTTCCGCACAAAAGCCAACTCTGCAGCCACAGCCACTGGTAGCTGGCCCAAAGGGGCAGATGCCTCTACTGGCTGTGCAGTCCCCATCCGGGTCTGGCAGGTGTGCAGCAGGTCAGAGCCAGGCAGCAGCCCCCGCTGCCAGACTGTTGCAGTGGGTAGAGGGTGCAGGGAACTCTCAGCAGTCCAGCTGTCACAAGGGGTAGTGTCCCCAGGTACCAACTGGCTGGGCCCCAGTAGCTCCTGAGAGTGAGTAGCTCTGAGCTACTTGCCAGGGCAGTTTTTCATACTGATGGGGCCAGGACAGGGCAGCTTTTTATACTGCTGCGGCCAACACAGGTGCTGGTCCCAGGCTCTAGCTCCCCCTGGCTGCAGATCCAGGAGGAGGCAGGAAGGGTTATTTTGCCCCATGTGGCACAACTTGCATCACACCAAAGTGCATGTCCGGGCATGTGTGCTGAGAAAAAGCCTTGGCTCAAATTTGCACTGCTTCTATTTGAGCTGCTGCAAGTGCACATGCCAGCATGTGTGGACGTGCCCCTAAAGTCCATTCTTAAATACCCAGTATCTCTGAATTCTTATGTGCCTGGACTTATGTAATGGTTAGTGGGAGAGTCTAAATCAGAATTTAGTCCTTAACCAGACAGAATTCCTGTGTCCAACAAACTGTGAATCTAGTTCTTCCTTTATGGGTGACACTGCTGGTCACCCTTTGAGTGGGCACATGCCTCTGATAATGACCCTTTAGTATAAGAAGGGGAGAAATGTACAGAAGCTCTGGGTCATGTCATGGATAATATCCTTTGTCAACAGAAAGGTCATGAATAGGGCTGGGCAAAACACACTGCTATTGGATTATATAGCTTTGGGCAGCCAAAATTAGAAGTTTTGGTTTGTCTAGTGCAATGATTTTCAACAAGGGTGCTGTGGCACCTGGGTGCCTTCAAGAATGCTGCAGGATGCCACACAATGTTACATTGTTAGGTGTGGAACATGGTTCGCAAGCTGAATCCAAAGTTATCACAGAGGGATTCATGCTATGAAAACATTCTGCCTTGTTGTGGTCTTTCTGAGTTCTTTGCAGCAGAAACATTGCTTTATTATTGTTTTGTGGTCAAAAATGGGTGAAGACTAAAAGCTAGCATTCTCTGAGGAATGCCTTGGATCTACAAAGAGTATGTTGAGTCTAAAAATGTTGAAAACCATTACTGAAACCTAGACTGGTCTGAAGAAATGCCGCTGAAGCTTGCTTGGTGTTTCAGGTTTGAGCCCCCTCACCCTGCACAAGGATGCATCTTGAGGTTCCAAAGGTATGTAACACTTTCCAGTATCTTCAGAGGGTTTTCCTGGGAATCACTGTCTGTACTGGAATATTTCAGGCTCTAGAATAAGGTCAACTGCTTCTGATGCAGTTTTGGATAGACATAGTTCTTACGGATTTTGTGTGGGGGTGAAGATGGCTTGGTCCCATGAAAGCATTTCCTGGAAGTTATGGAAAGGGAGTGTGCTTGCTTGCTGGTACTCTGTAGACTTCTTTTTCTACTTCTGTCCTTGACATAAGCTAGATGTTTTTCCAGAATTGTGCACAAGCAATGGCTCTTTCTGTTGCTTTAGTGAGGGTCTCTGTTGTACAGGTCTCACCAAGGAGTTGGCAAATGAGCAGCTGCTCCACAGTCTGTACTTCATCGTGCACACATATAGTCAAGTCATGTTTGTTTTTGATCTTCCAGTTTGTGCGCATAGGTGATTTCAGGCATCACCATACTGGCTAGTCTAGATCAGCCTTTCTGAAAAGGTGCTCCTGGGGTTCTAGGTCTATTTCAGAGCCCCTGACTGTGTGTAATCTTTCCTTCCATGGCCTTAGTCATACCCTGTCAACTGTCATGTCCAAGGGCGCAACATTGTCACAAAACTCTTTTGCCCTTTAAGCTGTTTGGTTACTCTGTATGACTATAGAGTGGATGCTTGGGATCTTCCACCTGCCTTGATCTTTCTTTTTGACTTGCTACCTTTCTTTTGATATCAGGTGATGCAACGCTAACCATTGCATGCATCTACATGCGCATTCCACTGTCCAGTTGGTACTGCGCAGTCATTTAGTACTTGCTAAAGTACTAAAGGAAGTCTTAAATGACTGCACAGTACCTGCTGGTATTGTGCAGTCCCAGTGGCGCATGGGTCATTTCTGACCCTATTGTGTAGTAGCTCATTGCTACTGCACAGTAGCAGTGGCATCATGGTTAGTGCCCACTGATGCTATGTCACTGTAGTGATGAACTATGCCACCACAGTTCATCACTACAGCGATGTAACATCTCGTGTAGATGTGCCCAGTAAATATAGGCTATCCTTTTGTAATGGCTTTAGACATCCTGATATTTCACAACAACTGTCATTTAGAACTGGGTCTAGTTTCTTGGCATGAACTGATCATTCCCACACTGGACATACATACTCCGCAGTGGAGTAACACAAGGCAATCTCTGTAGACTTGAACTGTGAGGAAGAAGTCAGCCATCCATCCACTGCAGGTAGGGGAAGAGAGGGAATGCAAGCATCTCCAAAGGCCTGTGTTATGGGGATTGGGTACTCCACGTGACTTAGGTAGTTGGGGTAGTCTCTGGTGTTCTACTGGGGAATGACCCTCATGTTGCTTGAGGCCAGTCCACTTCTTCTCTAAGATTTGCATGAACCTTGGGTGAATCTCTGAGTGTTTTGGGTCTGCTTTGTTAATCCAAACCAGCTCATTTTAAATCTGGTTGTAGTCTTTGATGTGAACCCTTTGTGTAGCTTTCAGGTCAATAGCAGGCAGGTCAGAAACACCAATGTAAATGAAGCCTTTTAGTTTCAACTCTGATATGCAGCTTTAAGCATGTGTGGGTGCTGTGCTTCTCTTAAGCACATGAGCTTTCCAAGCCCAGTTTTGAGCCAAACGTCTGCACAGAGGGGAAACAGCACTGATACCTGTGATTTTTCACACCTTCACAACCTACACGAGCTCCCACGCTCTCCTCTGCTTTGCTTTCAAACCGTTCTTCGTGTGATAAAAAAACATAATATGTGATAAAAACATCTGATGATGCAGGTGGCACCATCTGCTCCATTTCCAGATGCTGTTGCCACTTAACCATTTTCCAAGAATTATTAGAGAACCATTGTGGCCATCTATGTCCAAGCAGCTTCAGAGAAACCAGTGCTTCCTTGTTATCTTATATTGCAGGCTTTTCCATCCCTGCCCAAAGATCCATAAATCTGAAGCCAAACCCCGGGGAGTCTATGCACTTGCAAGTTCTACTCAAGTCAAGTGGATCTTCAGTTGCTGAGCAGTTCTCAGAATGCTCAATGTAGCATTATTGGTGTGCATGGTAAAACTTATGGCTGCAATATAAGACTGGGCTCCGGATCAAAGTTGTCACAGCGTGGGGTCCCTAGGGATGGCCACGATGCCCCTAGGGCTCTGGCACCATGCCAGTTCCACCCTGTGGGCTCCTTCTAATCTTACCTGCCATGTCTTGTTGGTTAAAAAATAAGGTGGGAGACTGCCCACAAGTTTCTGTGTGCTCATGGTCCTGTCAAACCCCACTAAACCATGTGCATCTTAGATCTTTTGCTGAGTCTCACTCAAAGTCAGTGCCTAGTGAGACACCCTAAGCCCTATGAGCAAGATGCATGGCTCCAAAACCTCTCCTTTACCATGCCCCATGCCTTGCAGGTGGTATATGAATATTGTCTCCCTGAAGGTCTTGGTCTAATTTGGCTGCTTGTTGTTGCTGGGCTCTGGTCCCTATCACTGTTCCCCTCTAGTCCTGGGCTCTGAGGCCCCTGTCACTATGCCCCTCTGGCGCTGGGCTCGGTGTGCCCCTGTATCTGCACCCCTCTGGCGCTGGGGCTGTACACAATACTGTGCCCCAATGAGGCCTCCTCCTCCCCTGTTAGCTTCATTCCAGTCCACCCGTGCAAATAACAACATAAATAAAAGCCCCTGGGCTACAACAACAACAACAATGGAGGTCACACTCTACCCCTTTTAGCAGGCAGACTTCTCCCTTAGTGTTGTGTGCCTCCTAGCCCCAGGTACCTTATGAGCTCCTGGAGCCCTATTAATCTTGCAGGCAGCAGATCGGGCAACCAAACATTCCCTGGTAGCTCTTTTGCGCAGGAGTTGTTCTCCCCAGTAAGTGCCAGAGAACTAACTCCTGCCAGTCCTAGTCCTGAGGCTTATATGTGCCCAGGGCCCTGCCTTCTTCCCGTCAGCTGACCATGTGCAGGTGCCAGCTAATTAGCCTGCTGCCAAGGCACCCTGCAGCTGTGGAGCCTAGCTCCCAGGGCTCTCTAGCTAGGTTGGTCCTGCTCTTAAAGGAGCAGGCATGCCTTAGTGCCCAGCAACAAAAGGTAATAGCTGATCTAGAACAAACTGATCAAAACACAAGGGCTGTTCTGCTATCAGTGTAATAGAATTACAGGGTTTCAAGTACAGTTTTCCTCTTGCCAAAGAGTGTTTTAACTCGTAATGTCTGTCTTTCCCCAATGGCAAACATAAGGATTTTTATATGCACATCTCTTTTTATGTGTTTGGTCACACTGACCTTATTTCCCTTTCTGCACTGACTGAGGCCTTTGCAAACAGGTTGGTGTCACTTCCATTTAATCTACTTCTGCTTCACTGCTCATGAATCAGGAAACTGATTGAGTCTGAGTGGCATTCCTTTCAGTGTGCAAAGCTTTTCTTAATTCGGACTTTCTCATTCATATGGGTTTGGATTTGAATGAAACCCCAAAACTTAAACCAGTTGCCAACTGATATCTCTAGCTTCATCAGTTCATTCCAGATTCATATGACCTCCCCGGCCAAGATCACTCATTGGCTCAGATTCATGCATGTGTTATCATAGGCCCTTAAGCAACCCAAAGTGAGTTC
Source organism: Crocodylus porosus (assembly GCF_001723895.1). NCBI lineage: Eukaryota > Metazoa > Chordata > Crocodylia > Crocodylidae > Crocodylus > Crocodylus porosus. Next base: position 5,856,743 of record NW_017728922.1, read on the forward strand.
TGAATCTTATATGAAACTTTACACCCACTGAGTTTTGCTTGCTCACTTTATACCCACTGAGTTTTGCTTGCTCACTGTGAAAGTCTATTGTGGCTTCAGCCATGAGATACTGTTGGATTAATTTTCTGCTCGAATTTTAGGCTTGCAAATCCTGTCTCCATGTGCAGCACAGAAATAGCGGTTGGCAGTTCTGGTTACACAGAAGCTAAATTCAGGCATGCACTGCATGAGTGCACTGTGGAAGCTGAGGACTACACTTCCACTTCACTGAATTTGTACAGGACCTGAGCCAGAAGGCCTTAGCATAGTCTCAAGGGGCTGTGGCCTGCTAAGCCAGAAATGTGAGCAGGCCTCTATTCCTCTGCTGCACCTATTTGTATTATATGAATAGAGAAGGTGCATGCACCTTTTTTTTAGCAGAATATGGAGTCCCACTCCTGCCAGACAGATATTGAATGTAACCTTGATATATAAATGAACCCTGAATTCCAAATGTAAAGAAATTCCATCACATCTGTAGTGTGTAATTGATGCTGATCTGATTTGCTTCCCATCTGATTTGCAACCCATTTGATTTGCTTCTTTAATGGCTCCTAGTGACATCATTGAATGGTTTTCAATAGGATGAAACAAATTCTCCAGTACAATAATGTGGGGTAATTGAGATCGTTCTTGGGCTTTTGATGTCAACTGTATATCTGGAGTTTTATATCTGCTGTCAAATGGGAAGCAGAGGTGGGAAGTCATTATTGAAATGAGAAAATATTGATGATATCATATGAGCCATTTGGTGAGTCCATCAAATCAGCCTGGTCCTTAATACATATGTAATATTTTCTAGATAGACTGGTGATCACTGGAGCTTTATGACCCATCAGAATGTGTAGAGAGACTGTGTCTATGCCAAATAGCTGTATCTGTGAATAGCATAATAGCAGGTCACTTTCTTTGATTGTTGTGATCAGTTTGCTTAAAAGTAAGATGTGTTTTCTGCCCCCACCCCTTTGATTACACTTTTCTTTTAAAGCATACAGTTCTTCCGTAACCTCTGTGCAGCTTGCAGGCTCCATTCCAGGTGCATCTAATCACTTGACTGATTTATGGGGCATGCTTGCAACTGAGGTTATGAACAAGAAGGTATTGTTACCAGAGGTAACCCAGAAACTCTTGCTGTGTTCATGTGGCTTACACAAAGATGGGGAAGAATTGGCTCTTTAAACTATACTCATAGAACAGAGTAGCCACAGGGCGGAATCACGCTTGGATCACTGGGTTACTGTGTCTTTTACCGCTTGACTGCTGGTTCAAATGCAGCTGAGGTTGGCAGTGACTGAAAGTCATTATTGTATGGTGGCTTGATTTGGGCAGATCTCAGCTTGGCTCCTTTTGGGCCTGTGCCTCATAAACAGTCACCATAATGGATGCCGTTGGGAAAACCGGTGAGCATTTTCAGCTTAGAAGGGCCAAAGACTGAATGGACCACAGAGCTCTGAAGCCTAGATGTGATCTCCCCCAATCAAGACAGAGGCAGATCAGCCTGGTGGTTGTTAGGGAAGCTAGCACTGCTTGGCTGAAATTAAAAACTTTCTTCTCCATGCCCTGTTAATTCTGCCCCTTCCACTAAAACTCAAATTCTCAGCTAAAATGCGTCTATGGGCAATGTATTTTATCTTTCCAGTAATGAATGTTCCCACCAAAGGTAAAAGATCAGTTATATCTCTAGGCTAGAAGAGTTGTGTGTTTTAAAACAAAATCACAAAATAGTAAACGGCAGCTGAATTTTTATGTTTAAAAGCTTTTCTTTCTCCCCTCTCATTATGTTTTCAGGAGGGGAAATTAAAACTAGATAAAACTGTACAAGGAGGAACAGGCCCTGTCCCTTAAATTCACCCTGCCACCATACACAGGTTGTATAGTTAGGGCCAGAAATGTTTAGTCTTGGGTGAAGAGCTCATGTTCTGATAGGAGAAAAGGTAAAAAGCATGGCCTAACCACTTGAGTCAAGACAGCAGGCAGGTTAGTCACATGCTCATCTGATTTTCTTGCTATTGAAATCCAAGATTAGAGCTAGCTTTGGTATAGCCACATCTGGTGCAATCATACACCCTTATTGCAAGGGAGAGACCCTCTTGGTTCCAGGGGTTCTCCTGCCTCAATGAGTTTTATATCTTTGACATCATCTCTTTGATACTGAGGACAACTCACAAAGCTGTTCTAGGGTCAGACTTGCCACCCAAAACATCCCCATTGCACTATTTCAGAAGTGCAAAAAGGATTCCAAGTTGCTTTGAATAGGCAGCTGAGGGTTTAGAGATTTTAGGGTTAGGAGGAGGCATTCAAAGGGTAAGAGTAGCCAAAGCCAGTAAATTGAATGTTCTGGACAGTCTTCAGCCAACTCTTTAGTTCATGGGAGCTGTTCTAGCAGCCCTGGGACAACTCTAAATTGCACTGGGGGCAGAACTGGTCTCTCTTGACACCAGGCTTTTGATGTGTAAAAGACACCAAACAAGACAAGTGCATCTCAGCTGAGATGCATGTGGGATGGAATACTTGCATGCACAAATACAGGCTAGAGAATGACTGGCTAAGCGTCTGCATTGCAGAGAAGGATCTGGGGGTTACAGGGGACCATACGCTGATTATTAGCCAACAGTGTGCTCTTGTTGCAAAAAAAGCCAACAGTATACTAGGCTGTATCAACACGAGTGTCACTTGAAAATCAAGGCAGCGATTCTTCTGTTACATTCAGCTCCAGTGAGGCCTCACATGAAGCCCTGTGTCCAGTTTTGGGCCCCACACTTCAAGAAGGATATGGACAAATTGGAGAGAGTCCAGCACAGTGACAAAAACGATTAGGAGCTGGGAAGCAAGTCTTATGAGGATAGGCTGAAAAAACTAGCATTATTTAGTCTGGAGAAGAGGAGACTGAGGGAAGATTTGATAACAGCCTTCAAATACCTGAAGGGTGATTATTGAGGGGCTGAAGATGGGCTTTTCTGTGGCTGTAGGGGCAGGACTAGGGCCAACACCCACAAGCTCAAGCAGAGGAAGTTTAGTTTGGACATTAGGGGCTCCTATACACGTGCAGGGAGCCTGCTCTGATGCGCTGGAAATCCAATACGTCAGAGATTAATTGAGTCTGCTGGAACCAGAACTGACCCAAGCAGGGTGCGGGGCCTGGGGCAAATCAGCCTATGCGGGGCCCCACCCCTGCTCTGATCTGGGCCCTGGACCCGAAGAAGCTGCCGCCGCCATTGGCAGTGGTGGCATTGGTGGTGGTGGTAGTGGTGGGGTTTGTGAGCGGCTGGACGTGGAGCCGCCGCTCTGCCTGGCTCTGTGCCGCCACTGCTCCTTCCTGCTCTGCAGGGCCTCCTAAACCATGGGGCCTGGGGCAGTCACCCCAATTCACACCCCCCAGGGACAGCCCTGGCTGGAACATGGATATTAATGCACTCCAGCAGACTCTAGTGTCACGTGTATCATTGTCTTGACTTTGAAAAATGGCAGTGGGGCACTTTGAACTAAAGCTCATTTGATAAGCTTTAAGGTACCTCACCACCATTTTTCAGTGCGAAGATGCTGATACACGTGACGTTCAGGTGCTTTTATTGGTGGGGCTAGCTAATTAAAGTATCCTCCCATGCCTCCCACAGCAAGTGTAAAAATGCCCACGGGGCGCGTCAGAATGAACGCACATTTGCAGGGACACACATTTCCCGTGGGACAAATACCAACAGTACAAGTATGTGCCTCTGCTATTTGTCCTGTGGGAAATGCGTGCCCCTGCAAACGTGAGTTCATTGGGACGCACCTCTAGGGTTTGAGGTGCCACAAACCACATGTGTGCACTTGTCAGGATGCACCCTAGGAAGGTGACTGACTATAAGGGTGGTCAACATTGGAACAGGCTACCTAGAGAGGTTGTGGAAACTCCATCCTTGGAAATTTTCAAGAGCAGTCTGGGCAGACACCTGGGCTGGGATAGTTTAGTCAGGGACAATCCTGCTTTGAGCAAAGGGCTGGACTAGACCTTGCAAAGTTCTCATGCAGCCCTATTTTGCTATGATGCTGTGAGCTGAAGCTTGTGTTGTTAGGCTTCAAAAGCCTTTGGACTATCCAAGGATTATATTGAAGTCACTGACAGGTATTTTTGAAAGGAAAGGAAGCCCCTGTGCTCGCTCCATGGGCTTTGTATCTTGCTCCACTGATCAGCTCAAACACTGAAGAGAAAGCACCTGGATTTATTACTTCCTGAAAAATAGTTGCCAAAGTCATCATTCTGGAATTTGCTTGTATTCTCTGGATATTATTTAGTTTTACATGAAGTTATAAATATCGGGTGTTTTCCCTGCCAGTTGATTGTAATACTACTGATTACTCTTTTAAATCATTTTGGGTTGTTTTTAGTCTGAAGTCTTTCGCCCTGAGCCAAGATGCCAGGAGCAAATTTACATCCATATTTTTGCACAGGCTGTTTGTATCCTGAACAAAATACTACTTAGCGGACCTGTCTACACATTGCCGTACAGCGACATTGCTTCCTTTTGGAAGTACTAAAGCAGGGCACAGTACAGGAGGTTACCATGCTGTGTGTGCGGTACTTGGTTAGATTATACTATGTCGCCGTAGTGGCACGGTATACTGGGGGAGCGTGTTGCTACAGTGACATAGCTGCTGATCATGTGTAGACCCACTTGTTTGCTACATCACCATAATGCACTGTACAGTGACGTAGCATGTCGCTATGTCACTGTAGGGTGATGTGTTGATGCATCCCATATATACAAATTAAGGCAATTTGCACATGGAAAATGATTCCATGAGTCTGGGCTGAAGCCCTTGTAGAAATTTGGCCCATAGGAAGTCAAGACTAGTGCAGCTAAAGGACAAGACTAACATGTTCTCCTTGGTACTCCTTAATACTGGCTGCATCTACATGAGACACTGACTGCACAGTAACCTGATACTACAGCACAGTAGCATCATATGGCAACAACCCTGATGCAATGCTACTGCACAGTAGTATTAGGCTACTGTGAAGTAGCATCACAGAAAAGGTGTTCATTGGCACTTCTGCACAGTAACTCCAGTTACTGCACAGTCATTTAGTCCTTGTTTATACAAATACCAAATGACTGTGCAGTAACAACTGTGCCATCAGTGTCTTGTGTGGATGAAGCCACTGACCAGCAAATGAAGTAATATCTTTGCTAGCCAGGCATTTTCCTTCTAGTTTGAACCAATAATATATGACTTCATGCTTTAAAGCCTGTTCTCATTTCTTTATTCACTGGAGTACTATTGGATTTTCTGTTGTTAACACCCAAATACATTTGAGATCTTTCTTTTATGTCCTACTAGGAACATGCTATAATTCATTTTTCCAATTCTGAAAAGAATTCAGATTCCTAAAAACCACCATTAATAGAAAATGATGTTTTCAAAATATCAGGTTGCTATTACTCACGAGTCTTTAAGCAGAATGAGTTAACACACTCTTGGAGATTTGGGGAATATTAAAAACCTCCACAAAAATATATTGTTAGACAGTGCACAGTTAACCTGTGGCACTCATTGTCACAAGATTGCAAAGAAAATAAAGTCTGCCAATTTTCAGAATGGATTTGCTGTTTTGCCTTTGGCAGTATTAAAATCGTTTTCCTGACAGTGTTCTGTGATAGGGGTGTGCAAAGTGGGCCCTATTCAATTCAGATTTGGCCCGACTCAAGGACAGCAATTCGATTTGTTGATTCGGATCACTGTCCCTGATTCGATTCGGCCAACTCTGAATCAGAAGATTCGATGCCGATTTGGAGAATCAGCGATTTGGACATGGACACAGCTTTAAAAGTTTTTTCTACATACCTTGGGGTAGCAGGCGTGGCTCATGATTGCTGTGATGTTGGGGTGTATGGAGCCCAGAACCCAGAAGTGGACTGGAAATACTTATGGTCCACTGCTGGGGAGTGCTCTGGGGGGGGGCCCTGTGCCTCCCTGGCTCTGCGATCAGTCACAGGGGGACCCTGGGTGCCCCCCAGACCCAGGAGGCACCAGTCATCGAGCTGAGCAGGTGTGGGAGGACTCTGCAGTGTGCTCCATGGCAGACCCAGAAGTAGACCGGAAGTGCTTCTGGTCTACCTCCAGGTCTGCTGCTGAGCATGTTGGGGAGCCCCCTGTGCTCCTGTGGGGCGCTCCATGTGCCCCATCATCACAGCATTCATGAGCCCCTGCTACCTTGAGGTATGTAGAAAATACATTTAACTCTGTCTTTATGTCCAAATCTCTGAATCTCTCTGATGTGGAGAGATTAGGGGGTCCTCTGATTTGATTCAGATTAAGAGATTTGGCCACTAAGTAGGGCCAAATCTCTGTGGAATTGAATCAGGGAGCTTCTCACAGCCTGATTCTGTGAACAGCTGTACTACTTGGTTTTACCAGCATGAATGCTAGTGGAAGACAAACTTAAAACTTGCCTGCTTGAAAGCTTTTAGTGGCATCTAGTCTGTGCCCGGACAATGGAAGCATCCCAACAATGCCTGTCTTTGTTTCCTTGCAGTGAGGCAGAGTGCTAATGCTACAATGAAAACCAAGAGTAATGAAGGTTCTCACTCCGTCTCCTCCAGCTCCATTAGGTTACCTGCAGCGCAACAGAAAAAACAAGACAATGCAATCAACAAATCACTGTTTCCAGTGCACCTGAGTGACACTTTGACAGCTTGGGAGCTTGAGCAGTCATCCTCCTTGGCTGTTTTCTTACTCTGTTTCAAGCCATTTCAAGCATTGATGACTTCCTTCCCATCCTCCCTGCTGTATGTTAAATGATTAACCTGTGAAGAGATGTACTTTGCTGACTGCTGCAGCAGGAAGTCCCTAGGTTGCCATGTTTAGGAAGCTTTCCACAGTAGAAGTTAACAATGCATGTCTGTTCCATCAGTAAGCGGCCACCTGTCTCCGCTGCGCAGTGCAGGCTGTTTAAATGCTTCCCTTTCACTGCTTCTCTTTTTTGAATCCTCTCGGCATAATTTTTGTTCTTGTTTTTATAAGCTAAAGATGAGTAGGTCTGATGGTGGATTGCACGGGGGGAGGGTGGGACACAAAAACACACACTCCATTGACTCGCACGGTGTTGCACTTGCTTACATCGGGGTCTTGGGTGAGTTCCACAGTCAACGTCCATTCTAACCTCTTCATGATCTGGGATGGTACATGGTGAAAATAATTTGCTTCACAGCTTTTTCAGACTCTTGTACTGAGCCCAGGAACTACCCCTACTCTGATGACACAACCAGATGGCATGACTTTGAAGGCTGTAAATGTGACAGCTCTGTGACTTGGCAATGCATATTTTAAGAATGGCATGTGAGATGACAGGACTGACATCAGGACCTGGAGCGGGCAGAGGTGAGGGGACTGGATGTGACACCCTGATCTCCTTAGCTGCTGCTTTCTCACATCATTTCTTAAACATCAGGCTAATGAATTGCTTGAGATGCCAAAAGTTACCCTTTGTGAAATACTAAACATCTTTGCACTCTACCATTAATGAGGGATGAAGAGAGAGAGGGAGAGAGAGAGAGAGATCTTCATTAGTGCCTCTTCTAGCATCATGAAAGCAGGATACGTTTTGCACTGATATTCTTTTTTCGGGCACCTTAGACATATTTGGTTGGGATGGCACAGCCCTTGGGCATGGGATATTCCTGCCTTATGTAAGATGTACTGATATAGATGCCCTGGATCTTCCCTAAGCCTTGATGTTAGCAGGGTGTAGTGGTAGAAGAGATTGATTGATGTAGAGCTTTGTGCCTGTGTCTGTTATTTTGACTAGGAAATAGAAACCACAAGGCTAGCATTTTAACTTAACTATCTGCCCATTGTCCAGCAAACCTGCCACAGCATTACTTCTCTCTCTTTCCTTTCTTCTTCCTGAATAACACAAAGAACTTCTCTCTGCTCCTCTGGCCTTCTCCTCCCACTCTGAATTCTCGTGCTTGTTGTTCTTTCAATATGCACCCTGGGAACCCCCGTCCTGTCTGTTCAATTATTAACTTATGGCCACTAAATTCATTTTGCTGACAGACAGACTTAGAGATTGCTGTAGTCCTAAAGGCAATGAGCTAGGAGACAAGGGGGATGTTTTGTGCCCTGTCCACTCCAGTAGATCTATGAGAGAGAAGCATGTCTACAGCATTTTGCTTAAAGGCGAAAGGAAAAATTTTTAAGGAAAAGAAGGGGTGACCAAGCATCAGATCTAATGCTAGATAAAGCCCACAGGAGTCAGAAGAAGCACAGTTTGATTGGATTAGCAGACCAAAAGGGGGGAGTTTATGAGATTGCCTACTTGCATTGAGGATTCTGCCCTAGATACAAATATCTAGAATCATAGAGAAGTAAGGCTGGAAGGGATATCAGGGGGTCATCTAGTCCAAGCCCTGTTCCAGGCAGAATCACTCCTGTCTACAGCATCTCGGACAAGCCTTTGTTTAACCTGTATTTAAAGACAACCACTCTTGATAACCTGTTCTAGTGTTTAGCCTAGAATAGCTAGAAATGTAGACAGTACACTATCTCGCATCCCAAATGCAGAGAAGCTAAGCCCCAATTTGCATCTGCTCAACTGCTTATTACAGTTTTGCCTCTCAGCATGACATAGGGTCGGGTGGATGTATCAGGGCTTAAAATATCCCCATACAGACAGAGCCAAAGGTTGAGGCAAGCATACGTTAACAGGTGAGGAGTTTAGGCCCAAAGCCTATCAGAATGAACTCAACCTCATGTCTGGAAGACATGAGCTGGAGCTCCCTGGGAACAATCTTTCTTATGAGGTTTCAAGCACTCTTTTGTGGGCTTTTTGATCTTAGCTGTATGCTAGAAAGGAAGAGACTCAACATAACCATTTTGGAGCGACTAAAAGGTTTAGTCTGAGTATGGTTCTACACATGGAAATTTTCTAATGAAGTAGAGCTCTTGTTTTTTCAGAACCAGTTTACCGCTCATTCTCACCAGCCCACAGATAACACGCCTGAGTAACTCCCATCTCTTCCAAAGATGTGTGTGTTATCTATGTAAATCTTTCCTAAGTTGATGGGAGAATAGAACTTTGAAATATACAATAGATTTTGGATTACCCTTGGTTATCAAAGAACTCAACAAAGCTAAGGATAATATCCACATTATAGATGGGGAAGCTAAAATGCAGAGACATCAAGTGAATTAGCCAGGGTCACCTGGTGATGGAATCAGGATCCTGAGTTTCTCTGTGTTTCCAAAACACAAGCAGGAAACTACAGAATCTAGATCTTGCAAATGATTGCAAAACAAGGACAGCCTCCATGAGAGAAAGCAGAGTGCGTGTGCTCGTTCTGTAACATACTGCCTCATCCTACCTCCCAAAATGGCAACTGCCCAGTAAACAGTAACCTTCTAGAAACTGGTGCAGTTATACCAGGGATCAGCATCTTATTGTTCACAGAGCCATTCTATCCAGCATGCAAAGCTGGGGCTTCAGTGGCATTTCAGCAATGGGGGCTACAGCATGGGGACTTTGCTTGTGCAGTGGGAAGAAGTAAGTGCTGCCATGGAGTGAAGAGAAGTGGCAGCGGTGGTGGTGGTTGGGCAGTTGAGTTGGAAGGTCTGGTTCGTCTTGGATTGAGTTGGATAATTTTGGCTTGCCACTCCTGAGGCATTGCTAACCACAGATGAATGCCAATGTTGGCATAGTTATATACGCCACAGGAAGCCGCTTGATTCTCAAGTCAATGGGAGCAGCAGGGGCTCAGTGCCTCTGAAAAATCAGGCTATATACAACTCCAAACCAGGTTTTCAACCTGAACTAATATCTTTTATCCCTGCACAAATCCAAATGGCTACTTTTGCAGGCCTGTAGCCTAGTCTCCAACTTCACTTATTTTCCTTTCTCTCATCCCAGCTGTAGCTCTTCAGGATTTATCTCTCTGGTTAACTTCCCCTTTCATAATATTAGCACAGTTGAAGCACTTGCTTTCCTGTTGCAGGCAGTGATTATATAGCAAATTAACCACAAGCTGTTCAGTCCAAGTCCAGCAGTTGGAAAGATGCTCCTCTGAGTAATGGTTTGTGTAGTTGATGCTTTCATCTGTAATTTGCATGTGTAATAAATGCAGAAATAAAAACCAGAATATATATTTAAAAATAAAAGTCTAGAATGGGAAGGGTGGGGAAGCAGAGAGAAAGACCTCAGTAGTTTTGTGGACTGCATCTGACAACTTCACATCCTGCATGAAAAACACACATCTCCTCCACACATTTGCAATATGTTGCAGTCACATAATATGTATAGCATATCTATGATAATCTTTTCAAACCCAGTTGTCTATTTTGCAACTTTCTTAGAGCATGTTACTGGCTTTTTATGCAAAAAAAAGTGAGTGTACTCCTTTGACATGTGCATATTTGCAGGCATATGTGTAATATGGATAAAGTATATGTTAATAGCAATATTTTGGCCCTGTGCAACTTCAGGTTTGTTAGCAATATGTGGGAAAGTTGGGACGATATTTAAAGCTCAGCTGAAAATAGTGTGGGCCAGGCTGTTGCCTGTGAAACTTGTAGGCTAGGGACAGACATTGAAAAAGCTGAGCCTGAACTGATTCAATCTTTGCAGGTTAGTTTAACTTGCTTAGGTTGAACCAGTTTGCAACTGTAAAGGCATTCTGTCTGGACTGAAGAAATGCAGGCTCATGCCTGCAGTGGCTCAGGCTAGAAGCTGGGAGGCGCTAGAGCAGCCCTCCCTTCCCTGTCATAGTGCTGAGCTGGGGGCAGGGGCATGGCCAGGCCCTAGCAGGATGCTCTGATTAGGGAGGGGTTTAAACCCCCACCCTGCCTACACTGTCCAAGGCTTTTCCCCGGTCACTGTTCAAGGAGGCGGGAGTGTTGCCAGCCCCCAGCCCCAGGCTAGCACTCTGAGGCAAAGGGGTGTGTGCAGTGCATGCATCTGTTGATGATACTCCCTCTCCATGCTTCTTCATACTGTCTGCAAACCTGACAGGTGAGGTAGCCAGCAGGGAGCTGATATCAGCCCATCAACAAAACAAAAGCCTCCCTTATTAGTTCAAGCTCCTCTTAAACAGCTTTTTCCAAGGAAGGAATGGAGGGACATTACCAGCTGACCTGTTGATTAGCTCCAAAAAGTCCTAAGTGGACACTGTTCTGTTTGCCTTTGCTTGTCCCAGTGAAATTGGAGACACACATACAGACACCTCTCAGCATTAGCATGCCTAGGGTCCATGGGGCTGGGGTCCATGCTGCGGGAGATGGGAGTAAGGAAGCAGTGGTCCCTGCTTGAGCAGTGAGGGGAGGAAGGGGGGCAGGGGGAAGCCGGGCAGGGGGAAGCCAGACAGATACTTCTGTGCCTGCAGTCTTCTGTGCCTACCAGAGCTCTGGCTAGGGAGCAGAAGGGTGGGGCCAGTCCTGTTTTCTGGAGCAGACAGCATAGCACTGAAAAGCATCTGAGTTGCTGGGGGATTCTGGTTTAACTTAAACCAGGAATGGGTCTGGGACATAAGCGGTTTGACCCAAATCAGTTAAGTCTGATACTATATTCAATCAGGTTTATCTCAAACTGGTTTCAGTCATTTTCAGACTGGTTTATGTGCTTTGAATTTATGTTCTGCTACAAGTTTAAATCAGTTTCTGAACACTTAAACCAGTTACGTGTAACGTCTGTCCCTAGCCGTAGAGTTCTGAGGTAACGGCAGAAATTGCCGAAACCAGACAGGAGTTGGGGGAAGACATCATCCCTACTTAATGCATGACCTCTAAAGCAATATGATGTGCACTCACCAGCAGTAACATCTGCATTCCCCTATCATTTATCTTACCATGCTGTTATATTTGTCCCAGGGCATTCACTAATAAATGCCCCCCGCTACAAGTGTGGGAAGAATGCTGTTAGACTGACAGGTACAGAATATATTGGGAATAAAGTAAAATATGCTTGCACTGGTGTTAGCAAATACAGCAAAACATGCCTGCATTGATATTAGTAAATTCAACAGAAAGTAACTTTAGATTCACATGTGGAGAATCAACACATTCATGTATCTTAAGTGTACCGGCTGCTGAAGTAACTAACTGGACCATGGAGCCATATTAGTATTATGGTGCATAGGAGATGAATTTCAGAAGAAGAAGAAGAAGATCTTGTCAGTATGACACAGGACTGGGAGATGCAAGTCCTATTCCTGTCTCTACCACTGACCTGCTCTGTAACTATGTATTGCACTGCTTTGAGCCTCATTTTCCCCAGGGGTAAAACACGGATAATGATTCTCACCTAACTTTATAAATTACACTGAGACTGTTGCATGAAGAATGCTAGACAAGTGCTTAGTATATTATTAAATATCAGCATTATCTGGTCATTGCATGATGAATATGTTTAGTTGCCAACATCTTACTCCTTTATAGAGCATAAGATGGCATAGGATGTCATACATGTGCTTGGTGAGTGGAGCAGTGAAGGAATGACTCAATGTCAATATAATCCAGGATTTGGATGGGTTAATCCTCCAAACTGAATGTGCATTTCTGAAGCTTATCAAAACCTAGACAAAGCTCTTTGGTCTGGAAAGATTGGGTTGAAGAGCTCATGGGAACGGGCTCTCACGGAAGTTGCGGCTCTGCTGTAAATGCTGCAAGCACAGCTCTTCAGTTTTTCCACTCCTGGTTCGGAGCAGGAAGTGCAAAGGTTGCAAATACGACAAACAAACAAAAGTTATAGCCAAATTCCTCTCAGGCTTCAGAAAGGATTTAGGTTGGGCTTGCATTCTGGATGAAAGGGCAGGACAGTTCTTCTTTCCCCCTAATGGGTGTTCTGAAGTGGATCTGTGCTTGGAAGACATTTTGCACATAGCTCTCTGCTGTGCTTTGGGAGAGAACTGCTTTCTGCTTTAAAAAAAAAAGCCAAAAAAAAGCTGTAAACAAAATTGGTGTCTGCTTCTCTGCAAATACATCACCCCCTTGGCTGCAGGAGTTTCTCCTGTTTGTTGATGGATGGGCTACACTTTGCTCTGGAGCTGCTTAAAAAAGTTTGGGATTAAATCAAAATGAAAGAGGATTTTGCTGTCAGGGTGGTTGCTGTAACCAGCTTGGGGAAGAAAAGCCAGGCAGAGAACTCAATTTCTGGCCCTTCAGCTTTCAGTGGGATGCCTTACTGGAGGGACTGGAATAAGGAGTGATGAGAAGCTTTTAGATTGATCATCTGCCAAGTTTAGCCATCCTGGAAAACATGGTATCTCACACTATCCACTTTCCACCTGGTTATTTCAGGCTTTTTGTTGTTGCTGTATGTTGAGAGCTCTTCAAGAAAGCTACAGGTTTCTGAAGAGCCAATCAGAACAAATACAAAAACCAGCATTTTGTTCTAATAGTTGAAAGCGTCTTAGACGCTGGGTTCAGAAAAATAGCTGTGTCATGCAACTATGTATAGTACTGAGAGGTACGTTTTCAGAACGGTGACATGCCTGTTACACCAGCATCTTTCAGCCTACAGCGTGGTATGCAGACTTATACACATACTCTGGCAGTTGATAAGGGGCTGCAGATTTCCCTGGCCAAAGGGAGGAGTGGCCTTCATCATCCTAAATCTATATTCTCTCTGCACAGCTTCACAGAACCAAGGACAGGTGTGGCTCCCAGGTTACCCCATACGTTTTTAGTTAAGCCAGTCTGGACAATTTAGGACTCTGTTTCTGAAAATATACTGATTTCTCATTGTTTGCCCTACACTTTTGTAGGGGGAGATGGGACAGTGCCGGAGGTGCAGGCTTAACATGTCCCCTGTTTGGTTGGTGTTGCCGTGGTGAGAGCTCTGCTCTCTAGTCATGGCAAGAAGGTGGTGGCTAGAAGTAGACCCCTTTGACTTCCATGAGATTCCCAAAATTCACCTACATTTATTGGGGTAGAAGAACAGGGCAAAGATTTTGGCCTGTTACCAGTTTCTTAATGAGATTTAATGCAAGGTAAATAGGCAGACAAGGTTCTTTGGGTGAATCTGATATCTTCGATTAGACCAGCTAAATAGTTGGAGAACAATTATTAAGCAAGCTTTCGGGTTCAAAAACCCTTTGTCAGGCTAAGGAAGTTTCAGCAGTTGGTGTGCGCTCTTCCTGGATGGAATGACAGTTATTGTTTGGTGTCACCTACATATTTTCCATCCTGGCATTTGGGCATTTTCCATCTGGGCATACAGCTGCACCTCCAGAAATGTAATGTATCTCATCCAGTGCACCAGATACTACAGTCAGCTGCTTTGTGCAGTGCATTATGGGAACGACATGCACCAAAATATAGTCTCCTGTGTGGATCTGTGCTCTTTGTATGTTGTCTGCGACATGTTTCTGTAGTTGCCCTGTGCTTATGTGTTTTGTCTGCTGTTTGTGAGTACCAAAATTGTCTTGTAAAAGTGGTAGAAGTGAGTCTGGGGGTCAGTACAGTCAAGGTCTTGGAACGTATCCGTATTTGTTATATTGTGAAGTGGGTTCCTTTAATGTGAATTCAAGTTATGTGCTGTTTTCCAGGAACACAAGTACAGCATAAAGTGAGGGGAATCTGTACAGTGTCTTCCATCTCAAGGGATCACTTATTCTGCACAAAATCTGTGCCTAGGAGATTGCTGAAATGCAGCAACCTCTGGGGTGGACAGCAGCAGCTAGATGTGCAACTGGCCACAGTAATGGTTTAGCTAAGGTTAGTGGAGCAACTCTCCTCCTTTTACAAAAATAGTTAAAGGAATTTTAACGTTTATATGTAGCAGGCAAGATCTGTGGCTTTTAGAGCTTATTTGAAAGATTGTTTTATCTCAAATCAGAGGACTCAGACCTGTAGGGATCTGAAGCCTTAGGTTCGGGGAGTCTAGATATTGCAAAACTAATGCTTTATGGGAGGGTGCACATTACTGACCTCTGACTGTTGCAGATGCACAGAAGGAAAGTTTAAGTGATGATATTCAGTCCCCTGGAACAGTGTGAATGACTACAAGATGCTGTGTTTGGCAGACTCCCAGGAAAGGGACATTTTGAAAGGGCAGAGTCTACTCCAGCTCTGGATTAAGGATGTGCAAGGATTGCAACATCAAACCCTTGCTATACTTAAGATATACTGATGACATCTTCATCATTTGGACTGAAAACCTGGAATCACGGATTTATTTCCACAGAAATTCAACAATCATCACCCCTCCATCAGACTCTTGAATACTCCAGCACCAACATCTCCTTTTTAGACACGATTATCACGATCCAGAATGGTAAAATACAGATCACGATATACAGGAAACCCATGGACTGACATACATATCTGCACAGAACCAGCAATCACCCTAAACACACAAAGAAAGCTGTAATATACAGCCAAGCCCTCTGATACCACTGAATTTGCACTGAGGAGAACACCCAAGATTGTCACTTCACAAATCTCAAAAAGGCTTTCACATAACAAGGACGCTCCTCCAGAGAGAGAGACTGCATGTTTGAAAGAACCACCTGGATACCATGTGAAGGATTGCTGCAGTACAGAAGGAAAACCCCCACGAATAGCACACTGATGGTTATGACATATCACTCCTCCCTGGAACCTATATGGAAAACCCTCAAACAGTTGCAACCCATACTAGAAGAAGACCCAATTCTTAAAGAGGTCTTCCCAGAACCACCCATTCTAGTCTTTAAACAAGCACTGAAACTCACTAGCCTCATCACCAGAAGCAAACTTCCTACCACCCAAAACACACCAAATGGATCCAGACCATGCCATGACAAGAAATGTAAAACCTGCCAAGACATCTCTACCCCGCCCCCCCGCTACAATTAGTACACCCCACAACAGAACCATTAGCATTTCTGGATCTTACAGCTGCACCTTGAGCAATGTTATATATCTCATCCAATGCACCAAATGTCCTGATGGAAAATATGTAGGGGAGACCAAACAACAACTGTGTACCAGAATGAATGCACACCGGCCATCTGTCAAAGACAAGAATATCCAATTACCTGCGTGGGCACATTTCTCACAAAAAAACCTCTCTCTCTCTCCAGTTTTTCAATTCTAGTCCTCAAAGGGAATTTACAAAACACCTTTCACAGACAAGCCTATGAACTTCCCAGGGGGAGGGGAGTTCAGGAAGAGTGGCTGCTCCTCAAGGGAGCGATCCTCAATGCACAAGCTAATTCAATTCCATCTCAGAGGAAAG
>NW_017728922.1:5875306-6013410 GCF_001723895.1 Crocodylus porosus
GACAGGCTGAGAGCCATGGGGCTCTTTAGCCTGGAAAAGCACAGGCTCAGGGGAAATCTGATGGACACCTATAAGTTTATCAGGGGCGACCACCAGGATCTGGGGGAATGTTTGTTCACCAGAGCGCCCCAAGGGATGATGAGGTCAAATGGTCATAAACTACTGCAAGACTGTTTCAGGCTGGCCATAAGGAAGAATTTCTTTCCTGTCCGAGCCCCCAAGGTCTGGAACAGCCTGCCATTGGAGGTGGTTCAATCACCTATATTGAACACCTTCAAGAGTAAATTGGATGCTTATGTTGCTGGGATCCTATGAACCCAGCTGACTTCCTGCCCTTCTGGCGGAGGGCTGGACTCGATGATCTCCCGAGGTCCCTTCCAGCCCTAATGTCTATGAAATCTGTGAAATCAACCTCTTTGATACAAAAAATCATGGACTAAATATAGACATTGGATTTATGACACATTATAACCTGCCTAACATCTGACTTCTCAGCTACCTCTCCACTATTTACCAGCTACATTCATTCCCTTCTCCCCCACCCCCCGTCAATCTGTTTTTCACCTGTTGACTCCTTAATTTAGATTGTCACTGACTGGCTTTCTTGCCTGCATACCAGCCTCTGGCTCCTTTACTATTCATTCCATCCAGGAAGAACATCCATGAACTGCAGATGCTTCCTCAGTCTGATGAAGGGTGTTTGTGCCTAAAAGCTTGCAAAGAAGAATTTTTTCCAACTATTTGAATTGGTCTAATAAGATATCAGATTTGCCAAAAAATTCTTGTCTGCTAAAACCCAGGAATTTTCCAGCTCTCTTGAGCAAATGACAGAGAAGCATAAGGTGTTCAGGCAGCGAGGGTGAACAGTGAGTTAGGCTATAAGGTGAGGGTGCAAACTCCTATATTTTATCCCATGGCTTTGCCTCAGGCTTGCGGATAACCGGGGACAATTCATTACAACTGTGTCTTAGTTTGCCTGCCATGCTGACAGTTAATAGGTGCTTTTAAAGGACAAAGTATATTCCACTAACAAAAGCTCATTTGAAAGGACTCTGCTGTATCATTGCAGGGCATGGCCACAGGTTGGGGCATGTGCAGTTTATTCTTCAGATAGTGATTTCAGTCTGGTCTTCATGGCTTATGACAAAGCAACCCCCCACACAAAGGAAATCCACGTTTGGGACTGAGCTTAGACCCTCAGTCTGCCAGTCCTCCGTCTGGAAACTGTGTAGGCAGCCAGCTCACTTGGTCACCAGTAGAGAGAAAGTCTGCTCAGTTTGCCCTGTGGCAAACCCTTTAGCATTAGGACCAGTATTGAATGGGCTCCTTAGAACGGATACAACGCAGTGACATGGGCTGGAGATATGAGAAGGATGGCCTTGTGGTTACGTCTTGGGGCATCTGGGTTTACTTCCCTGCTCAGCCAACTTAAGCCCTCTGTGCCTCATCTATAGAACAGGGATTTTAATAATACTCTTTCCTAACCTTTGTCTATCTTACCTACATAGACCTTTGGGACAGGAACTGTCTCAAACTGCATGTTTGTCTGGCACATAGCACAATAGGGCTTCTATTTCTTTTATGGCCTGTAGGGGCTACTGCAATTTAAATAATAGTGGCCTAGTGCATTTGTAGGGGGAGACAGGCACTGAGGACAGTCTTAGAAGACCTCTAGCCACTCCTTGAAACAGAAAAGTATAGAGAGCTGTATGTACAGTATATACACAGGAGGGGAATTACACACTCTTGCACACAGAGAAAAAAAGATTGAATCTTCCTGGAGACCAGTGAAATTCTATAAACATAATCAAAATGTAATAGAAACTTTTTGGAAATGCTGTTAGAAGGAGAAAGCATCAATCTTCATGGAACTCCACTCAACAGGCTTTCTCCAGCTAATCAATCACGGTCAAGACATGGGCCGTCCCATCTGTCTGTGCAAGGGACCAGGAGGAGATTGCTAAGTCCCTGGGCTGAAGTTACCATCTCAATACCAGGCAATTCATCATGCAGGCGTGGGAGAGGAGGAGGGGGGAAGGAAGGGAGAGGAGGAAAATAATGTCACACTAATAAAGTAGGGCTTTTTTTATTCTTTACTCTCAACTAATTTTTCCAAAATAAGCCCAATCCAGAGGGGTTGGAGAGAGAGGCAAAGCCTGGGAAGAGAATATGGTTACAAGATGCATACCAGTAAACAGGGACAATGGCTGTCATATGCATAGAGTCCCCTTAGCAAAGCTTCCCCTCTCCACATTATCTGCTCATGTTCATGCAGGGAACAAATATACACAAAGGGGTTAATTTCCCTCCTCCTGGCCAGATCTAGGTGAGAGGATGCCACTAAGTTGACGGAAGTGTCTGTGGAGTGTAGGAGGAGAAAGGGCTAATACAGACCCAAGCTGCAGGTAGACCTTGATTGACAAAATTTTTGGTGTAAAATAGGGTTGTAAAGCCCTTGATTTAATGTGTTCTTTAGGGGCAGATGTCCCTGGAAATTTCTGATAGAAGCTCTTGTTTTTTCCGGAGTTGAAGTATGACCATTTTGGGGATGTTGAGAGATTCTGAAAGAGCCTGTAATTTGCCAGTGCATATACATTCTTTTGCAGATACATATATTGCACATACACAGCTCCCACGGGCCTGTGCATAGGATGGGGGGTTGTGTGCATACCTTACAAGTGGGCACACATCTTGGGATTTTATTTTTTTGCTGTCAGTCTGACTGGTGGCTTCTCCCTTGACAAAACCTCCCTTTGGTTCTGCCTTTCTTCCTTTCAAAATTCTCAGCTTCCTCTGTTTTGGGCACTTTCCTCCTCTCGGTGCCTCCTACTCCTTAGTCATCTCAGTCCTACACTAATCTGAGTATTTTACCTCTCCAGTCAGACAGGACTGGGACCTATTCCACATACAACATGTCAAAGTGGTGCTTAGGCGGCTTTTAGGTGTCTAAGTCTCTAAGCGTAACCTGTTTTCCACCCTGCTCATGTCCCTGAAAAAACATTAATACATAAGTAGGGTGCATCCTCCTCCTCTTCCTGGCTTTTGTGACTTTGCCATAAGGATAAGATGAGGGCATATTACAGAGGTAATGGCTTTTCAGTAGTTTGAGGATTGCATTTAGACTCCCAATAGACCGAACAGAATCTGGCTTCATCCCCGCCTGTCTGTTGCAAAGCACACGCCTTGGTGGGGGAACCTTGACATTCATGTCCTGAATTTGTATCACAGATCTGCACCTTGTTTGGTGAATGTCCATTTTCACCTTTATATGCCGTGTTAGCTGTCTAGTGGTTGAACGTGATACTTAAATTCTCATTCCACCAGATTCTTGATGATGAATGAGCAACAAGCAAAGAGATGGCCCAAAAGATCCATCCTAGCTGTTCTATCGCACTGAGCCAAATGCACCGAGCTTTGAGAGGTTAGGTTAGGCTACCTGGTTCAACAAAGCAAAAAGCTCTTTTTGTTATCAAATCCCAGAATGTGTTAAAATTGCTCCCACATTTATATAATACACTTCCACACTGTACAAAATAACCAGCTTTCCCCAGACTTCCTTCAGCCTCTGGGGACTCTTTCCATTTTTAGTCCATTGTCAGACTCAAACTGAGCCCTCAGGTAGTCAAAGAGGTCACAATGAAATATAGGGAAGCTTTCGGCTTAATATCTGCGGACAGAATGCGGTTTTCAGTCACTGTGGTTGTCTCCTTTTGTAGAGGACTTTCCCCCCTCATCAGTCACAGAGATGACATGCCAATGTTCTTTCCCATTATTTGACCAGCTCTAGTCAAGTTCCCTTGGTGCTAAATCTCAGGTGAATGGGAAACCGTCAAGAATATTCTCATATGAATTACTTAGATAAAAGGGTCACCCTAAATAGGAAATCAATACAAATTGATGCCCCATGCACTTAGTCTAGCAACAAATTGAATCTAGTGGATTGACTTGACTCTACAGGTGAAATTGGAAAAGTGACGTTAAATAGGTGGGAGATTTATTTTTCCAGGTTATCCCAATAGTGAAGGGGATTCAACAGCTTCCAGTAAATGTCAGAAGTTGTGTTCTCCTTTATTGGTAAAACAGATTCTATTTAAAAAAAATGCACAGACAGAAGAGTCAACCTGCCCTATACACATAAATATAGCAACAAATTAAATGGGAACATCCAGTAAATGATGCTGGCATCAATGCAGCATGAAGCAGAGATATTGGAGATACTGCTGGATGTGCTTGGTAGCAGACCAGTTTGGAGGCACAGAAGATGCTGCTTCACTCTTCCTAGTGGCTGCCAAATTGTCAATTTGGATGGGATTTCTTCTTGGCATAGAATCTTGCCTGACTTTGTTCTTTGGTAACCTGAACGCCCCATGCTTCTTTGTCCCAAAGAACTGAATAAATACCCAGTTAAAGGCAGGCCCCAAATTTATCAGAGTTTGAGTGGAAACATTTTTTGCCAAGGTTACGTTCATAAATTGTTTATAAAAGATTAATGGTTTATTTATTAAAACACCTATTAAGCATTTAACTCAGTAGTCATGAGTTCGACAAACTCTTAAGTAAGTGAAAGCCATCTTTCATGTCTTCCACTGATGTCCTTTAAAACACCCATGAGCCCTTGAGGCTCATGCCTATTACATGTTAACCATTAATAATGATGGCGGGCCCTATCTTGTGTCCAGCTTTCACCAAGATTCATTATTTTTTCCTGAGGAGTTTGAGCAGTTGCCTCTTGGCACTATCTCAGAAATTTAGACCACGTGGCAGTTCATGCAGTCATATTTATATATTACAATATTGTTATATTTTATTTTTTAGCCTTAAATGTGGGGGTCCTACGTAATTTAAATTGATGATTGTATGTATTATTATTTCTGCTCCCAGATTGGAGGCCTAGTTAATCCCAGCCTAATGGGTATATAACATTAGGGTATATAACAACAACTGGTGGTACTTTTAGGATATGTATCTTCTGTGGCTCAGAATAGCAGCTGTTCAGAATAGTACACAAAATTCTTCTATACCAACACCCTTCTTCCTTCATTACTTATTTGGGTGATGGGTCATTGTTGACTGTAAGGTTTAGGGTAATAGCAACGCTGCCGTGCATTTTCAACAAGAACCTTGGATGATTTTCTATGTTGGCTTCTAGATTAATTTTGCAGTCCTAGAAACAAATACGGAAGTGTGAACTTGCTTCGTAGAAGGTGCTTTGATTAGCTGCATCCTTGAAGGTTCTAGAGATAACTTTCTTCCTTGCATCTCAGGCCAAGCTGAGGAGGGAAAAGATGTGGCTATTATTATTTTGAAATATAATGAAAGTTTTTGCATGTCTTTTCTGGGATTTTCAAATGGACCTGAGGAAATTGGGAAGTGACTCAATTTGGATTACCATCTAAAACTCTCATCCCCCTCTGAAAATCTTAGCTACTGTTATTTTAATCCATGCATGGGTAGAGCTGGGTTTACAATAATGGATTCAGCCCATGGTGAAATGCATGAACTGCTTGCAGAAACATAATTGGGCCTTCCCACGTGGCAGTAGCATATGGGGCAATGTCAGTGGCTGCTATTTTTGCAAACCCATAATTTAGCACCTGGGTTTTGCGCCCCTGTCCCCCACACTTAGCCATGCTACTGACTGCATCTGTCTGTATGGTTTAACAAAGTGAATTAGAACTCAGGTGGGTGATCATCATCTCATGGGGATCTACATAGGGGAGGAAAAAAGTGTATGCAATTTAAATAGCAGAGGGAATTAATTTGTGAAGTACAATATGGAGTTTTGCCTAAGACACAGGGGTAGCCGCTGTTCACTACTTACAGAAAGGCAAACCCTAATGAATACAAGAGGTGAAGACTTTGGTTTTACAGTGAGCCAAAAAGTTGCCTCTCTCTTTCCAGAGAGAGCAAGACAGAGAGCGCTGTTTCTTTTTGATTCTGTTTGATCCGTCCGCACAGCTGGGTACCACCTTTACTGAGGATTTGGTCCCAAATACCCCAAAAGCTTCTAGGTGAACTAACAACAACAACAACAATAACAATAAAAAACTTTTTTTTTTTTTAAATTTGGAATCTCATACTTTTACTATGTTATTAGCAAGGAGATAAGCCAAATAATAAATGCTAGCAGGTCCCTGGGGTTTTCAATTTTTTGCTTGTTTATTTTTGTACTAGAAATTACTTCCTTTTCTGCAACTTGCAGTAAATTGGCGGATGAGGAAAAGAGTCCAAAAGAAGAGCCGTAATCCTCCAGGGAGAAAACAAGCTGTTGTTCAGATCAAGATGTATCCTGACAAATCAACTTGGTGAAACCCATTAATTAGCACTTTTGGAAACAGTTGCAAAGTTAATTATTCTTCTTTTAGATGAAAGAAAGCTAATTTCTGGCATTTACTTTGACAGTGACATGCGCTAACATTTTTAGAGTTGACATCCCTCAAGATAAATGATGCTCTGAAGCGTGCATACAAACGTTTTGACTGGGAACTATGGCAGTAATATGAGTGCACTGGCACCCCTCATTGCAGATATCCTGCATTTATTGGTAGTCTGATAACAATTCTGGAGCTAGGACAAAGGAAGGGAGGATTCATTTACAGGGAAGGCTGAGGAAAGCATGAGTAACCCCATAGAGAAGGATATGAGAGGTGAGAATGTTTGCAGGGACTTTATAATCATAAGAACCCAGGGAATAGTTAAGGTTGTCTTAGTAAATGTCACTCTTGTAAAGAAATTTACTTTTGCTCCATTCTCATTGTGCTAATCAAGAAGTCAGAAGTAGGTTCAATGAAGCAATAGCAAGAAGCACAATAAAGATATCAGGCATCAGAAGGTCTAATTGTGGTTGGA
Source organism: Crocodylus porosus (assembly GCF_001723895.1). Classification (NCBI taxonomy): domain Eukaryota; kingdom Metazoa; phylum Chordata; order Crocodylia; family Crocodylidae; genus Crocodylus; species Crocodylus porosus. The sequence goes on from NW_017728922.1 coordinate 5,882,156, forward strand.
GGCCAACCAAGATTAGGAATTTTAGTTCCTATGCTTAAATAGCAAGCTTGATGAGCCACATCATATTTTTTATACAAATGGTCAAGAAAAGGTCATTTTTAAATGGAATTCCTACAAGTCCCAGTTCAGGGGAACATCCCTATTCTGGACTGCATTTCAGCATATGCTGAACATAACAAACCAGTATAATGTAAGCATCTGCTTACAGTTAAGCATGTGTTTGAATGCTTTCCTACTTTAAAACTAAAGACAGTGGCTTCTGAATAGACTGCGCTTTTTCCAAGGAAGATGTCAGATCATGGAAGTATTTGAAGGTTTCGTAGAAGAGTTGTTGTTTTTTGGGGGGCCAGGCTACATCAGGGTAACTTAGATCTATTGTTCAGACAGCTGTAACTTGCCCCGGGTTCCAGAGTAGACAGAGCGGTATCTGTTCCCAGATAGCTCAATGCAGTGCATGGTATTAGTGTGCAGGTAGTACCCTGTTTCCTATGACTGAACTGCTACCCCCGGACAATACATACACTGATGAAAGTTAGACTAGTTTTACCCCTGACATTCCCAGGGCACTTATACACCATATTTGATTAAGTGAATGACTATATATTTTGTTTCTGCTCCTTGTTTACACAAATGAAAAAGTTTCATGTATCCAAGCCCTGCGTTAGGCCATTTGTAATGATGAGACCTGGCTAAAATGTGATGAGCCACACTAATCTTTCACATTTTGGCTTCATCTTTATGTTTCTTAAGAAGGATACTACTGTGAACATTTTGTTCTGCAGGGAGTGTGTATTCAGTGACTGGTTGTAGGTACCTAGGGTCTGTCTACTGTACTCATATCTTTTTAAGGATTATCATTTGAATTTGAATCAGATTTTTTTACCAGGTATTAGACATATTTCTGAACATCACGAGTCAGGATCTTCAGTATGTTTAGAATCAAGATCTTAAGTGCTGATAATATATTTTCTCCCCATCATCTTTAAATGAGTTACTGAGCTGCCCCCTGTAACCTCCATTTTTTCTGGTTTATGATGTCAGTCGCACGATTCCATGTTTGATCTCTGAGAGGGAGTATCTCTGAAACAAGAAATCTAAGAAGTCCAAAGCTTTGCTGGCTTGTGTGCAAAGGCTTGATTAGCTTTGTTGTCATGCCGAAAAAGACCATTTTGATGACATTTCCCAAAGCAACCATGAAGAAACATGCACCTGAAAAATGATGATACCAACAGAGAAGCACTTCAGTAAAATTAAGAAAGTTTAAGCCAAACTTATTTGCTTGGTTCTGTCTCTAGAAATAACCAATAAACCCAAGAACCACAAAGGCTGGACAAACACATTCATGATTCCCTTTCAGTTCTAGAGGACATTTATGCCATGCTTTCTTGCAGCTAATCTTAGCAGAGAGCCAAAACACTGAAGGAGTTGAAGGTTAAAATGCCATCTCCTAGCAGTCTTTCTGTCTTGTTGAGGCTCCCTCTGTGGTCAATGTTAAGGCAAGCTCCCTGTTTTTGTGAGGGCAACTCAATTTCAGATATCATCAACCTGCCACATCTCTCCAGCCTAAAATCACTCCATATTGCCCCACTTCCAACACACTGAATGAAACCAGAAACAGATTCTTCATACTCCAAAAAAACAAATTCTCCAGGGTATATATAATGTGTCAATTCAGTTGTATTATGTAGAGGCCAAACTGCATCGCCAAGAAGCTTATTGCTTATTTATTACCCCTTCCTGAAATAATGCATGCAGGTAGATTAGGGGGAAAGGGAATGCATGGGAGAAAAAACATTTCATTTGTTTGCAATTATAGTATGTGTGTGTGGGGGGGGCAGAAATTGAACTGGGAAAATGTCTAAAGGATGAGTTAGTTGGTATTCGATGTACAGCTGGTAGGTGAATATTGAGCATGGAAACAATGGGCCCAAGATGCTTCATTCAGAGTGGTAAAGAAACAATATAATTTCCTTAGGGTATCCTCAAATGATATGTGCTTGTATATGAGTATTTTCTGGTTGGTTTACTGGCCCTGGGATATCTTAATAAGGACAAGACCAAAAAAAAAGTCCAAGCAGCTTTCCACTTTGCAGAGAACAGGGAGGTGGCACTCATGAGCTGAGAGACTTGCTTTCCATTGCAGAATGCATACGGGATTACATTTCGTTTTGCATATTCCTCAGTCATGCATAATACTTATTGCTTTGCAAATTGCAAGGATTATTTTCCTTTAACTGCTAATGGCTTTAGAGACTGTAATTGGAGGTAACTTGCAATTTAGTGCCAGAGGGTAAGGTATCTGTAGAATAGATTGTAACTTTTTTGTGCTGGGTACTGTAGCAGTAGACACTAGAAATTTTTCTGAACACTTTCCCATTTCCTAGGTGCCGGCTCTTTAGAGCGATCATCAAGTATGTTAAAAAGGATTGGCAAAGTCTGTGCGTCTGTCTGTTCACCTAATCATATTTCATTTAGTTTGTCATAATAGCCAGAGTTACTTTAATAACTGTAGAATGAAAGATTTCACAGTATTTGGCACAATAAAGCAGAACTCAAAGTTTATAGGGGTTAGTTTATAATTACATATAGTATACTGAATTATGCCTCAAAAATATTTTGGGCCCAGTCCCCATCTAATTTGAGCTTTGGTAATTTGTCCCCCCCCCCCAAATCTATTTGAGCTTAATTTTAATCAGGATATTTATCAGCCTTGACTTAATATATTAATATTTGATTTATTTATCCCTGTATATATTTTTTTATTTTTAGCTTCTGAAGTAAGTCATTCTTCTGAGCCCCCAGTCAAATGTTTGCTCAATCATGGGATAGAAAGAAAATGTGGACTAAACAAGCAAAGGCAAAGTATGTAACAAAAAAAGCAGCATAAATGCTGAATTTACATTCATCACAGGAAATGTTGCTAAGTCAGTCTATGCTATAAAAAAAAAAAATTATTTACCTCCCGCTAGGCAAACTGCTTATTGTAATTATTGTGGGATGGTGTGAGAGAGCAACTAGGAGATACTTTTGAAATTCATGGGGAAAAATTAAAGCCAGGATAAGGAAACTGATTCATAAAAACTATACTGATGAATGTGATACAAAATTGTTGCATTCAGAGACTCTTTCCAGTGCTACAGACCTCTTCCTCCATTTTTCTTCATAAAAATGCTGAATTTTGTACTCGGTGTTGGAGAATCATCAACACGAGCAGGCAGGGAGCAATGTCAGGTTCCAGGACAGTTGTTAAACGAGGATGAGAAAAACTGGAGCAAATTAAATGCTTGGTGTGTATTCATACATGAGGCTTACCTCGTATAGCTGAAAGAGAAAGCGAAAGGATTGGAAAACGTGAAATGTACTAACGGGATGTCAGATTGCAAAGGAACTTGTGACTTCTTCCTCCTTTTGAAGCAAGGGAATTTGACGGTATTATGTAGAGGCCAGTAGTATGTAGACAGGGAATATATGCTGTCATGGCTTTTGCGTGTTTTAGATATAGCCAAGAGCTTTGCAAGGCACAGGGCTCATTTTTCAGAAATGCTGATCACCTACAGTTCCCAATGGCTGTGGGTGCTTCACAGGCCTGAGAATCATGGTCTAATAAATGCAGTTTGGTGGCTTTTTATTACCAAACCATTGCGGGACACTCTTTTCAATCTCAGATGTGGCTTCCCATTGAACAGCATGTGAAGAAAGAACATAGGACACTGACAGACATGCAGCTCCCTGATGTAACTTATGGTGCTTCACAGAAAGTGCCATGAATTGCAGTGACCCCTCCCCCCCCCCCGACCAAACAGATGTTCGCTATTGGGTTGGAGGATGGGGAGGGGGGATTGAGGAGCTGATCCAGGAGGAGATGTGTTTCTGCAGCCTCTATCCCCTGCCCCCAGCCCCAGTGCTGTCTGCAGGATAGTGGGGTGGGAAACAAGGGAGCTCCAGGATGCAGTTTGCCCAGCCTGTGCTGGAGCCCTCTGGTTTTTTTTTTGTGTGGGGGAGGGCTCGAATCTATTCCCCACATCCAGCACAGGCTGGGCAAAACCCAGCCTGAAGTTCCCTTCTTCTCTCTCTCATCCTGCAGATGGCATCCGGGACAGGGCTGGGCTGCATCAACCCAGCTCTGATTTGAAAGAAGTCAATGAAGGCACTCTGCTTTGGAGTGCCTGCATCTGAACCCTAGTTCAATGAGGGTTAATTTGTTGCATGATTTGGTCTCTTTTAAAGCGCTCTGTAGCCATGCACGTTTTCTCAGGGCAAGGCTGTAGAGTGCTTTCGAGGGGTTGATCATGTGACAAATATCACTTCTGTCAGCATCCATAATGCTACGATTACAGTTGAGTCAAAACACTTCACTGAACTTCAAACAGCTCCAGACCTGACTGGGGCCAAAGGGTGTGGGAGGTTGCTCCAGTGACCTATCTCCAAGCAGAACATTTTAGCTTTACACATACTCATTTACTGCATGTTTGTACAGTGCCTAACACCTTGGGCCTTCCACCTGGTTGCTTCTAGGACCCAGAAAGTTTAACATTCAGCCTGGGCTTAAATGGTCCATCCTAACATGGGTAAGGAATACCAATTTCTACAGCAGCAGCCCACAAGGAAGTGGTAAGATGAGCATCGCAACTGGCTGACTTGACTCTTCAGGTGAAATAACAGGTACCTATTAGCAGCTGGTCAAATGGGGTCAGCCTTTAGCATGAGGCTGGAGCTATAGCAGGATTTCTTTACCACTGAGCCCTTGGACTCTCAGGTTACCATAAGATTAATGCTCTATCATCATGGGAAAAAAAATCTGGGTTTAAACCTTGGAGGGAGGGGGATGTTCAATCAGCAGGTCCATTTCTGACCCTTCTCCACTTTTTAACACAATTCTCAGTGTTTTCACAGGGAGGCCAGGTGTGTGTATTTGTGCACATCCATTGCATGCTGACATTACAGATTCATAAATCAACAGATGTCTGTGCCTGCAGCTGTGGGATTCAATTTTTCAAATATATTTTGATACCTAAACATATAGAGAAGTGCTGGGGAGTTCAATGCCCATTTTGCTTAAGTACTTCTGAATACGCAGGGAATTCATTGCCAGGCTTGCAATATTCAGAATAATTTTAAGCCCCAGCTTCTGGAGCCAAGTGCTATGAGAATCTCAATTCTTATTAAAAAAACATGTAAGGTTCTAACTCTCAAAACTGTGTAGAAAAGTTCGAAAATAGGACCTGAGCATGGGGTCAGAAATCAGAAGGCAAAGAAAAAGAACCAGGAATCCATTGTTTTTAAAAGTACTCTATGTGCATGGGGTTATGGGCATTGTACATGTAAGTGTTTTTTTGATGATACTACTATTGCTTTTGCCACTTTTCCATGGCAATCCTATAAGAATAGGAATCCTTTCTGATTTAACTAGAAGGTTCTGTTTTACCTTTAACATTCGCCGCATCTTCCTTTTTTCAGTGCAAGATGCAACTGGGCTTTGTTTAAATATGCAACACAGCCCATTTAGCCTCACTGGTTAAAATATGTAGCTTGGAGAGTGCTGAACTTCCTAGTGCAACATGAAGTTGTAACTTGCTGCGGTTCCAGGCACAATTGCAGTACCGATTTCATTTGCATGTTGTCACACAGTAATGAATAGCAGTGGCCCAGAGAACTGGTCTTAATGGGTGTGAGGATGTCATAGGAGACTCGCGCCTGCTGGGAACACCAGGCTAGGGTGGGGGAAGGGAGAAGAAAGCATTGACTCTAGACAGCTGCTGACAACCACAGGCTTTTTTTGGGTGTCATCCTGAAGGTTGGGAGGGTGACAGAGGAGGTCTGGCTGCCATCCCAGACCTAGTAACCCAGGAGATTAACAGAAAAAGTGATACTGTAGCTAACCTGTAACTGTTATTGAAAGGCCATTAGGTGGTGGTTCATTGATCAGCTCACCTGTAGGTAGCTGGCAAGCACTCAACTATCATTAGCTTTACAGAAGGAGTATTTTTGTTAAGGGTGGGTAGTTCTTTCCTGCTGTGCCTTAGAACTTGCCTGAAAATATTAAAACAACAGAAATGGGCCTTGGAAGACTAATTCTGCCTTCACCCTCTACCCCAAGGGTGGGCAATTATTTTGGGTGGAAGGCTGCTTACTGAGTTCTGGCAAGCCATCCAGGGATGCATGACAGGCAGCCAGGGGCAGATAAATATTAATTTTCTAAATTTTTTAGGGGCCCCGTGGGCTGGATAGAATGGCCTGGCAGGCCACATTTTGCCCACCCCTGCTCTACCCCAACTTCTAAATTCTCCTTTATTAATATTCTGGAGGATCCTAGATGGCTTATTGTGCAGATTGGGTCTGACAAGACATCCAGATCCTGTACAGGGAGCAAGAACACCTCTCAGTGAGGTTCCCTGTGTCCTAGCCTGACTCTATAGAGGGATGTTTGCAGGATGCTTAGATCCACGAACCATTTTCCTCTGTATCCTATGGAGAAGGAGGATTCCCTCCCTTCTGCAGAGTCTCCAATGTCCAGGGTACTTATTTGGTGAGTTGAGAGAGATTTGAACTCCCACCTCTGTGCATCAGGTTTATGATATATGTGCACAGGGTACATGTAGATTACTGGCTGTGAAAATGCAGAAGCTTTTGAAAAGAAAGCCGTATGGAAGAAGGACTTGATAGACAAACTGACTGCTGGAACTAGAATTACTTAGGCTGCCTCAGCTTCCTGCTTCTATAGTGGCTATAGTACTGCCCCATTGAAAAAAGGCTGTACAAATGGTTTGCAATTCCAGAACATTGCACAGTGATCTGGGATTCTTGAATGACAGGGGTCACATACGTGCTATTATTAGTATGTCATCTGGCTAGGACAGTATACAGTTTCCTGTACTATGGTGGAACTCAGGAAATAACCTATGCTGCATACTTTTCTTATTTTGTATAGTTTATATATAGAAATTACAACAGATTAACTATTATGGACTATTTATCCATATGGAATAGAATTAATGCATATTTACAAAATATATAATGCATATACTATATAAGTTATTGCTGCCAGTGATTGTTAATTATTGCAGGTTATTTGTTTTGCAGTACTCTAGGAGGCCAGGTGAGGCTTGGGATCTCATTGTGCTATTTAAAGGAGAAATACAAAGTAGAAGGGTGTGGACATGTGGAATGATTACTATGATGTAATTTACCCCAGATTTTACTCTGTAGTAAATTTTGTCATAGAATCATAGAAAATCATAGAATCACAAAAAATGAGGGTTGGAAGGGACCTCAGGGGGTCGTCTAGTCCAATCCCCTGCTCAAACCAGGACCACCCCTACCTAGATCATTCCAGCAAAAGTGTTGTCTAGCCAGGTCTTAAAAACCTCTGAGGATGGAGAATCTACAACCTCTCTGGGTAGCCTGTTCCAGTGTTTTACTACTCTCCTAATGAGAGAGTTTTTCCTTATAACCTCAACTTCCCTTACTGCAACTTGAGGCCACTTCTCCTTGTTCTGTTATCTGCCACCACTGGGAACAGTCCAGCTCCATCCTCTTTGGAACCACCTTTCAGGTTGGTGAAGGCTGCTATTAAATCCGCCCTCAGTCTTCTCGTCTTCAGGCTAAGGAAGCCCAGTTCCCTCAACCGCTTCTCAAGTCATGTGCCCTAGCTCCTTCACCATTTTTGTTGCCTTCCTCTCAACTCTTTTCAATTTGTTTGCATCCTTTCTCTAGTATTTTGGTTGAATCCTCCCATTTGGCAAGGTCTCTGAATACTAGCTCTATACTCCAGCGTGTCTACTACTCCCTTCAGCTTGGTGTCATCTACAAACTTGCTGGGGGTGCACTTTATGCCATCTTCCGGGTCATTGATGAAAATTTTGAACAAAACTGGCCCCAGAATTGACCCATGGGGCACTCCACTTGATACCAAGCAGCCAGCTAGACATCAAGCCATTGACCACTACCTTCTGAACCCAATGATCCAGCCAGTTTTCTATCTACCTTACAGTCCATTCACCCAACCTGTACTTCCTTAGCTTACCTGTGAGAATGTTGTGGGAGACTGTATCAAAGGCCTTGCTAAAGTCAAGGTATAAGTCATTGGTTATAAGCAGTAGTTCGAAGGTGGTGGCCTCTAGTAGGTGCCATTATAGCACTTTGCCATTGGGGGGATGGGAAGCCAATCTGCTTTGAAATTGAAAGAGGGACAGGGCACACAACACGTATTTTGTAGTCAGTCACCTGCAGTAAAGTTACCACATTTTTTCTGTGGAGTAGTTTTTCCCCAGAAAAGAGAGACTTAGTGGTAAGCCTTGGTGTCTTGTGTATTTGCTCCATTTTCACTATGGAATAAAGACCGTTCACTCCTTGTGGTAAATATGCTGTGTCTCCACTCGCAGAGTCAGAGCCCTGCAGACCTCATATATATCAAGTACAGACAGGGTCAATCCTTTTCTCTTATACTTGTGTGAATTGTGTCAGTCACTGGAGTTATCCTGGGATAATTATATGCAGAATCTGCCCTATACAGATTTACCATTTCAGATACATGGATCCCATTAAATTCTTTTCTGGAAGGTGCTTTAATAGAATCTACTTGACAAGCCTTATAACATGAAGGTTCATTTGAGCCAGTTCCTCAGCTGGTGTAAACTGACACAGCTCCATGACTATACTGATATACATCAGCTGAGTCTCTGGCCCTAAACAGTTTGCACATTAGTTTTCTAGCATGGCTATTTTGATCTGAGCACCTCCCCAGCCACTCATAACTTTTTTGTGGTACGACATTGGCACACCTGGTACTAGAGAAGGGCTACATATTAATCCAGAAAAGCCAGGCAGTCTCATAGTCCTGATCTGCCACCTTCAGCAATTGTTGTTATGAGCACTGGTGCTGAGCCAGTAGTACAAGAGGGAGCAGATGTGATATGTGGCAGGTGAAGACTACTGAACAGGAGAAATTAAACAATAAAAAGGACAAGGGGGTCCCTGAATCTGTGGATAAGGGGGCTAAGACCTGCACAGTTTGGGAAATGTAATCAGCTTGAAACCTGATATGAGTGTAAATCAGGCATAACTTCTCCGAACACAATAGATTTTTGTACTGGTGGAAATCCAGAATAACCCCAGTGACATTAATGGAGTCACAGAGATATAAAATCAGTGTTGAGCAAGAGCAGAAGCAGCCCGCTGAGCTTTAGAAATGTCCCTGTTTCATTCCTCTCCTAAATGATCATTTTGTGTCACATTAGTCCACATGATTAAATACTCCTTTTAAAAGAAGAAAAAAAGCCCTTCTTGATTTAGTTTAAGGGACTCAAAGATAAAGACTGGATCTGATCACATTTCTCAGTAATTGAACCTTCATATCTATAATTGTATTGATTTCTCCTAAGTTTCAGGCATTGACTGTAAAAAAAGAGAGAGAGAGAGAGAACTAGAAAGCATTGCAGCAGGAAAATGCTGCCAAGAATCTTCCTGCATTTAGGAGGCGTTGGAGTGGGATGCGTGCTGTAGTTTGGTAACTGGCATCACAAATTGCTTTATGAACAGTTTAATGCATTTAAAAGGGTAATAATTTCAGATCCTACCATACCATTTGTTGCACTGGCGCAGAAGCATATCTAACTTCCAGGGGTGAAGCAGGGAAGTGAATGAGGGAGGGATTGCATATGGGTGGAACAGCTAATTGTTTTAATCATGCTTGATATTACTCTGTGAAATTGTAATTAATTCAAGAAGTCAGTCAAAAACAATAATTGTGGTGCAACTTAGCTAAATTGAATAGGTGTGTGGAAGGGAGAGAGGGCCCTGGAACAGCAAAAGCCACTGGAAAACTGGTAGTTCATTTATCTGTGAAACTCCTTCCTACAAGCTGAATGCTACAGCTGGAGTGGTGTGCAGATGCGGGGCTCCTGACCGCATTTGGGGTAGGGCCAGTCTGCATGAAAGCAGGAATGAGAGATGTAGGTAGCTATGGGTATGTGCTAATAAGACTTCATTCTTAATGAACTTTCATCTCAAAGCACTTCATAAAGGAGAATCAGTATAATTTACTGCCACTGAACAGATAGTGGAAACTGAGGCAGAGAGTTAAAGTGACTTGTCCAGGGTCACTCAGCTTGCTAGTGAGAGAGGTGGGAGGGATCTTTCAGGTCTCCTAGTCCTGGGCTCTACCCATTTAGCTATGTTGCCTGGTAGTTATCCAGTTTGTGCACACGTGCAGATTTTGCTTGCTCCAGCAGAGCATTTCAGCATAGACCTCGTTCCCAGTGGAACTGAATATGTTTGAAGTACATGCTAAATTAGTGCCTGGGAGGTTGCTAGAGTCCTCAGTTAAAATGCCCTCATCTTGATGGTTAGGGGCCATGTTTTTCTGATGTGGTTCCAGTAGAATCAACCTATTCTAACAACTGAAAAGGGGAGTGCACAGTAACAGGATCAAATCTTGTTCTTATTTACACTATACAATGCCATGCCTATCAATAATGTTCAAGGTCTTTATTGGATGGATGGAGGGTTAATGCATGAGTAAGCAAGTCCTAATAAAAATGAGCCTGATGGTATTAATATCATTGCTTATATAGATGTGTATAGCAATGAATTGCAGCCGAGGGTTTTTGGTGGTGTGAGGAACAAGATTTCAGCTAGTGAACATGCCTGGATCAGAAATACTTGTCAGTTTGTTTAAGATTTCATTCTATTTTTCTTTGTAGGAATAATGCTTAGAAAATGTGCCTTGCCCATGTAGACGAGTCATGCGCTGACTAAATAGTTGTGCATTAGGATAATGCGTTAAATCAGCAGGGTATACATTTACAATGTAGAGAACACATTTGTAATGCCATTTGTAAGTGGACCTACTTTCATTTAGTTGTCTAGTTTTCAGGATGAGCAGGATGTATGATAGGATAGTAGTGTATAGAAGCAGAGCTAACATGATACTGGCAAATAATTTATACATAGTATGTCATATAAGCTGAGATAGCAGGATGTTAGGAGCCTTACATAAACCAGAGAATCCATGTCCTGTTTATTGCTGGTAAACTCAGTCTTGTTGGCCGTTCTGGTCTATGATAACAGTAACCAGCGGTTTTGTACTTTTAGAGCAACAGCAGTTGCTAGCGCATAAGGCTAGGTGTTGTTTTTTTTGTGCGAGTGACTGGAGGTCTGTGAAAGCAGCAGGACTCAAGAACGAGCCAGCACCATAAGACCTGCCAAGTCTGGGGATACTGGTTGGGAATGACTGTAAGAGTTAGAATGATGCTGTTTTTTGTAGAGGCCTACCTTGTTCTTTTTAGGAAAGTGAGAGTTTTTAGTGTGTAGAAATTTCTGTAAAGTTTTATTAAAAAATTAGGTTTTCTAATTGAAATAGTGAGGGACAAACTAAAACTTTTTTTTAGAAAAATCCAAACGTTTTTGTGTTCCCTTAAGCCAGTCCAGGTCAAGAGAACTTGCAGAAAACACCACCAGAACAATTTTGGATTAGGTCAGCAAGGATGGGCAGGTCAGCTCTTATTTCATCTAAACCAGGAGTATCAGAGATACTGCCCATGACCCAGATTCAGCCTGTGAAGTGTTATCAGCTAGCCTAAGGTGCTGCTGTGGATCTTGGCTGGGCTGGGGCATGTGCTGCATACAGTGACTATGTGGGTCTGGTCTGCAGGTATTATCAGGCTTGCAGACCAGCCCTGCTTCACTCATCTGGCCTACAGGGCCCAATGAGTTTGACACCCCTGATCTAAATCATTTCACCACTATCTAGATTTTCTTATTTCTTCTGGGGATGTGTTGTCTTGTTCAAGCCCAGGTGGTATTGAGGGTACATTGTACATGCCTTCTTTGTGCAGTCAGAATAGTGCATGAGGCATGGCATTCTCTTTTTCTTCCCCAAACCCAAGAGTACAAGCTTTGTGCCTGGGTTTCTTTGTGGTGGTAGCTAGAACAAAACCCTCATCTCCTTCCTCTCCTTATTCTGTGCTCAGTATCCACGTAGATTCATAGATATTGGGTCAGAAGGGACTTTGCAGATCTTCTAGTCTGACCCCCTGCCCTGGGCAGGAGAGAAAACTGGGCTCAAATGACCCTAGCCAGGTAATCATAAAGCCTCCTCTTAAAGACCCCAGGGTAGGAGCCAGTACCATTTCTCTTGGAAGTTGGTTCCAGATCCTAGCTGCCCTGACTGTGAAGTAATTCCTACTAATGTCTAGTCTAAACCTACTCTCTAACAACTTGCGGCCATTATTCCTTGTTACCCTGGGGGGTGCTAGGCGGAACAAGGTCTCTTCCATTCTCCGTTGGTCCCCCCTACTAAGTTTATAGATGGCCACCAGGTCCCCCCTCAGCCTTCTCTTGTGAAGGCTGAACAGGTTAAAGTCCTGTAGCCTCTCCTCATATGGTCTGCTCTGCTGACCCCGGATCATGCGGGTGGCCCTCCTCTGGACCTTCTCAATGCTGTCCACATCCCGTACTCCAGCTGCGGCCTGACCAGTGTCGGATAGAGGGGGAGGATCACCTCCTTGGTCCTGCTTGAGATGCATCTGTGGATGCACGACAAGGTATGGTTAGCCTTACTGACAGTGTCCTCACATTGGCGGCCTGTGCTCATCTTGGAATTGATAATGACTCCAAGATCTCTTTCTGCCACTGTGCTTTTGAGAAGGGAGTTCCCCAACCTATAGGTATGCTGCTGATTCTCTCTGCCCAAGTGCAGCACCCTGTACTCGTCAGTATTGAATCCCATCCTATTCTCATTTGCCCACCCCTGTAACCTGTCCAAGTCCAGCTGTATCCCATCCCTCCCTTCTAGCGTGCCCACCTCACCCCAAATCTTGGTGTTATCCGTGAATTTAAACAGGGTGCTTTTCACCCCCTCGTCCAAGTTGCTAATAAAGAAATTGAACAGTGCGGGCCCAAGGACTGAGCCCTGAGGGACTCCACTGCTCACGTCCATCCAGTTCGGATATGACCCGTCCACCACCACTCTGAGTGTGGCCCTCAACCGATTTGCTATCCATCTGACTGTGTAGGCATCAGTGCCACAGTTGCCTAGCTTTTTATTGAGAATGGGGTGGGAGACAGTGTCAGAGGCCTTCCTGAAGTTCAGAAAGACTACATCCACTACGACACCTGTGTCCAGTGATTTTGTGACCTGATCGTAGAAGGCAATCAGGTTGGTCTGACAGGACCTGCCTCTAATGAAACCGTGCTGGTTGCCCTTGAGCATCATCCCCGCTGCTGGCCCTTCACAGATGTGCTCCTTGATAATTTTTTCAAAGAGCTTCCCCGGGATCAAAGTAAGAAGAACGGGCCTATAGTTGCCCGGGTTCTCCCTCCTCCCTTTTTTAAAGATGGGGACCATGTTGGCTCTCTTCCAGTCATCTGGCACCTGGCCAGAGCACCACGAGTGCTCGTAAAGCCGTGCCAGGGGACCCGCGATAACCCCTGCCAATTCCCTCAACACCCTGGGGTGGAGAGCATCTGGATCTGCTAATTTGAACACATCCAGCCCCTCCAGAAGTTCCCTTACTCAGTCCTCCCTGACCCTAGGCCTGGCAGAGTCTCTCCTGTGTCCGTCCGTCCTGAATCTCAGTGGGGGAGTCCTGCTCCCTACACAAAAAAATGGAGGCAAAGAAATTGTTAAAAAGGTATGCTTTTTCCTCTGGTGCAACCACCAGATTGCCTAGTGTATCCTGCAGGGGCCCCACATTACTCAGTGCTTTCTTCGTACTCCCTATGTATTTAAAAAAGGACTTTTTGTTGTCCTTGATTCTTGATGCTAGCCCTAGTTCTGTATCTGTCTTAGCTTTCCTAACAGTCCCCCTACAGACCTGAGCGATGGAGGTATACTCCTCTTTGGTGATAGCCCCTCCCTTCCACTGGCTGTATGCTTCTTTTTTGGCAATCAGGCATTCCCAAGTGAGCCAGGGGGGCTTTTGAGCACTCTTTCCCCCTTTGATTCTCATTGGGATGGTCACCCCTTGGGCTCTGGGTATCGTCTCCTTAAGGAACAACCACTCATCTTGGGCTCTGAGTTCCCCTACTCTCAAGGACACAGCGCTTCTCCCACTAATCTCCTCAACTCATTGAGGTTGGTCCTCTTGAAGTCAAGGGCTACTGCCTTGCTGCAGGCGCTTGGCACCCTGCGCTGGATGGTGAAGTCCAGCAAGCGATGATCGCTATCGCCCAGGTGGTTGAGGCCCTGGAGTCCCCTCACCAGGTCGTTGCCTGTGGCCAGGACCAGGTCCAGCAGGGTATTCCCCCTGGTGGGACTGTGCACCTTCTGGGTTAAGTGGCAGTCCTGTATTTCGGCAAGGATCCTTTGTGAGTGGTCAGACCTGGTTGACTGCTCCTCCCATCAGATGTCCAGGTAATTTAGATCACCCATGACAACTGCATCCCTTACCTTAGGTGCCTCCGTAAGCTGACCTGAGAATTTGTGTTCCAGCTCTTCCCTTTGGTTGGGAGGTCTGTAGTAGACCCCTACCATTAAGTCCTTTTCCCCACAAGCCCCCTGTATTCTGACCCAGAGCACTTCAGCCTGTCCTTCCTCTGAACCCATCCTGCTAGTTGAGGATGTGTATTGCTCTTTGACGTAGAGCGCCACACCCCCACCTTTCCTCCCCACTCTGTCCTGCCTGTAGTCTATAGCCCTTAATATTAACTGCCCAGCTGTGGGATGAATCCCACCAGGTTTCTGAGAGCCCTACTATGTCTGGGTTTGAACTAGCTATCCAGAGGGAAAGTTCCACCTGCTTATTTCCCATACTATGAGCATTGGTATAGAGGCATTTCAGGCCTTGAATTGGTGCGTGTATCACCCCCCGATTCCCAGGACTATCCAGACCCCTGTCACTTACCTGGGTACTCCTTGTGCATGTTACCTGTCTTGGTTGGGAGGTGTCCTCAAGTCCTTCTGTGGTCCCATCCCCTGGTGAAGGTAGTTTAAAGTACACTGCATGAGATCAGCCAACCTGGAAGAGAAGACACGCTTGCCTTTAGGGGAGAGGTGTAGCCCATCCCACTCAAGCAAGCCCCTGTGCGAAAGTGTGGGTCATTATCTAGGAACCCGAGGCCTGCCTGGTGGCACCAACTCCATAACTGTCGGTTGACCTTGCCAGTGCAGGCCTTGTGTCGCCATCTGCATCTACTCATCAGGAGAATAGAGGAGAATGCCACCTGTGCCCCCATCTCCGTGAGCTTGGCCTCCATTGCCTCGAAGTCTTTCATGATGCAGTCTGGGTTGCCTCTGGCCGTGTCATTTGTTTCCACATGGATAAGAGCCATGGGGTACTGGTCTGAGGGTTGAATGTAGGCTGGGATCCTCTCTGTGATATCATGAACCCTAGCCCCCGGCATGTAGCAGACCTCTTGTGCCATGGGGTTGGGCCGACAGATGGGACCCTCCGTTCCCCTTAGGATGGAGTCCACAATGGCAAGGACCCGGCATTTCTTCCTCATGGTGCACCCCCTCTGCGCCGTCGGTGTTGTGCATGAAGTGGCACCGTCCCTGCTGGAGGCATCCCCTTCATCCTTCTCCACCAGGGCTGCCAGGGCCTCATATCTGTTCCCCTGTTGTGCATAGGCTTCAGTAACCATAGCCTTCAGTACTGAAACAGTACAGACAATCTGTTCCCTAATTGTCCATAGGTTTCAGTAACCACCACAGGCTCTGCATGCTCCAGTGTGTGAAGGACTTCCCAACAGGTTTGCATAGTCCAGGCCCGAGTAGTACCACTTTCTGTACCATGCCCTCCTCTAATTACCTTTCATGCTGGCAAGACCTATGGAGAGCCCAGCTCCGCATTACACAGGGCCGTGTGGACCTAATTTAATTTATTCCTGCATTTTTGACCTTCAAAAACATGACAGATGCCTAGCCTGAGCCCTCCACACCCTGCTACCAAATGGAAATGGAGCCTGTAATGAGAGCAGTGCCACCAAAGCTCACCTATAAAAAATAACAAGCCAGCCAGAAACATTATAGGAAAAAAATGCCACCGCCCCTCTGATTCCCACAAAAGTCTCTCTCCCCCCGCACCTGCTCCAAGTGATGGGCTTTGTAGTTTCCCCCCAAAGGCTGACAGATTCAGGCTATTTCCAATGCAGAGGGTGGGGAAAGAATTTTAGACCCGAGGGGCCCCCACAGAGCAGCTCCTTTTCTTGTATACCAAGGGACCTAAGAGGCAGCCTCTCGGGTCTCAGGTCATTTAAAACTTTATTAAACTCCTTGTATGGGCTCTTTATAATAGATTCATTCTGGTGTCATCACTATTTAGGCCTTGCCTAGTTCATCTGCTGAGAGGGAGCTAGAATTGGGTCATTATGTATTACCGTGTTTACTCGTTGCCTTTAGAAAATGTCACAAAATATAAACACTCCAATAGGTCAGAAATTATTGCTTCTTCTCGGAAAAGTTTCTTTTGTTGTTTCTTTTGTTCCATCTACCTATCTCTCTGTGAATGAAAACCTCGGGTCTCTTGTGTGTGGACGCTGCGGAAGAACCACACTGAAAAGAATTAGTCACGTGCTTTCAAACATTAAAGAATATCTTCATTTTCCTTTCCCACCCTCCCCCTTCTTTTTTATTTTATTTCTGTCAGTATTTCTGTGACAGCTCAGCCTCAGCAGCCCCAGGGGACAGGACAGAGGGACGAGGAGGAGTGGAAATGCCCATTGACTAAGTGGGCATTAAATGTTGGCTAACAAGCGAGAGACGCTGTGTGACTGGAGAGGGAGGGGGGGAAGTTAGAAAGAAAGAAAGAAGTGCTTTTCAATATGAGCATTCATGTAGTTTTGACAGGAGCAATTTATCATGGCTGTGAATGGGGGCTCTGCCTCCACCACTGAAAGGCAAGCTGGTTAAACTTTTACCTGCCTCTCTGAAAAGGGTGCTCTGACGACAGCCAAGATGGGCGAGCTACCCACTCCTGTGATGCATCTTTTAAGAGGGATTAGGGGAGAAGGAAAGTCATTCCCCAGCAGCTTCTGCCCATCTGTTTTGCACAGAAAGAAGCTGTGACAAGAAGGCAGGCGGGGAAGAGAACGAGAGAGAAAGCACTTGCATTTCCTGCTGTCTGGAATGCTGTTGGCATGCTGTGGGAAGGCCTTGGAATTTGATTGAATGCTGGTGGCCGTGGGGGTTGTGGCTGGGGTGCACGGGGATGCCTAGAAGATGTGATCTCCTGGGAGTTTCCAAAAAAACCTCATTTGGGAGCCAGGCCCCTAGCCAGAGAGTTTGCGGAGCTAAGGTCAGGGTGAACGTAAATGGCGATGGAGTGTGGAGTGAGAGCAGCGAACCCGGCAATAGTATTGTGAATGGAGAGCAGTGTGCTTTGGTGCGTCTTTTTGAGGAACGTCATCTGGAGCTCCTGGAAACTGGATGAGGCAGCTAGGGTGTGTGTAAGACCGGCTGCTGGCCAATGGGAAAAAAACCCCAAGGGAGCTAATTATGGAGGTGCTGCAATTACAATTCACATTCAAGCCATAAGTGTACAGACTAACTTTCTGGTTTTTTCCTTCAAACTCTTCCTCTGCCCCAACCCGTGGCTCTTACTCCAAATTCCACGCAGGTTTCTATGCGCTTGTGCTCTTTTAAGGTCATGAGTATCTGGTGCCTCTTGAGTCAGCAACCGGGGGGCGTCCCTTGGCGGAGAATCCCCCTTGCTGGCGGCGGGGGGGGTCCCCCGGTGGCCGATTCCACTGGCCGGGGAGGGTGTCCCCTGGCGGCCGATCCTGCTGGCTGCAGGGGTGCCAATCTCATTCACAGTAAAAGTGGAGCTCCACGGCCACTTCTGGAAGTGGCACGGCTGCTTTGGCTGGCAGCTCCGCTCCCTGGCTGGCGCCTGCAGGGGTGAGTGTGGTGCTCCCACCTGCCCCCATGCCTACCGGCTACCCAGGGAAACAGAGGGTGCACTGGTGCTCTCAGGGGGTGCACATGCACCCCTGTGCACCCCCTATGCATCTCCCCTGTTTAAGGTCATACCCACACTTGCATTTTTCCCTTCAAACAGGGTAGCGTTTGCTCCGTGCACTTTAAAAAGAAAGAGGGGATGGAGCCAAACAGGTTGGATCCAGGTTTGAACCTGAACATACCTAACTGCTGGAGGCAGAGTGGGGGAGGTTTTAAATCACAGTTGGTGTTTTGGGTCTATCTCTAATTAAAGGAAGTCTGGCTGCATTTTCATAGGTTAAGGAGGAACTGGGACAAAATGGCACGTTTCCCTCTGACACCAGACTCAACACAATCAGCATAGTTCCCAGGAAGGTGGTCAAAATCAGTTGGGTAGGAAGCATGTCTTCTGTCTCTCTGGGGTTTGTGTTCTGTACTCCACGACTGTTGGATGTTAAATTATAGAGCTGGTTGAAAATTTCCTGAAGGAACAGTTTTCTATTGCAGAACAAGAATCTGACTCAATCAAGATGTTTCACAGGAATGCATTGATTTTACTGACATTTCTAGTGAAATGGATGAACCTTCCATTTAGATTTTATTTTTTCAACTTTTATATTAGAGTGCACTATCTTAAATTGCGTTGTATTAAATCATAACATTTCAGCTATTACATTTTATATCATGTAGTGAAGGCCAAAATGGTTAAACAATAACAACATCTTTTCACCTTATTAAACTGAACCATTTTGGACAATTTTATTTTGTCCAAAACAAGGAATAACGGCCACAAGTTGTTGGAGAGGAGGTTTAGATTAGACATCTGTAAGAACTACTTCACAGTCAGGGCTGCTAGGAGCTGGAACCAACTTCCAAGGAAAGTGGTGCTGGCTCCTACCCTGGGGGTCTTTAAGAGGAGGCTTGATGCCTACCTGGCTGGGATCATTTGAGTCCAGTTTTTTTTCTCCTGCCCTGGCAGGGGGTCGGACTTGAAGATCTATAAGGTCCCTTCCGACCCAACTTCTATGATTCTATGGTTTTGCAAAAGGCTTCAAAATTTTGATTTTTCATCCTAGGTCTGATCCAAATGCAACTCGGAAGCCTCAACATTTCACACCAGTGAGGACTATGTTCTTTGACCAATTATATTGAATTATTTGTCTGTCTATTTATTTGATAAGACTAGTCAGACAAGACAAGTAAACACCTATATAAGTCCAGGCATTTGCAACTTAAATGATAACAAAATGTGCCTACAGTTGAACACATAGCTAAGTATTTCCTGAATTGTAGTCTAATAATCCAGTCATGCTGCTGAAACAGAATAAAGTACGGTGAAACTTCATTGCCCTCCCCATTTCTCATGTAATAATTTCTCATTTATTTGCTGGCAATGGCCTTATAGATGGACTCACCAGAATTGTATGGTCAATGAGTAATTGTCTTCTATGTACTTAAGCCCTTTGTAGAAGTGGTGAGGCATCTGATCACACTGAAAAACCTTCATAGAAATGCAAGTTGTTTTAAGGATTACTCACAGAGCCGGAATGTCAGAAACTATGACCCCTTCAGAGTCCAAGCAGAGGGGGCATTAAGTGCACAGATATTCTTACTAGGTTTTTCTTACCATTAATTGGTAATCTTCAGAATCTAAAATAACATTTCCCCCCCTCGCATTCCTTATTTCATTATCCCCAGTTCAATACACATCAGTGCAATATGAGGCAGACTAGTTAGATATATTAGGAATTATTTAAATTAGAGAGAGATGTATGGGTAGTTAAAAACTCAGTCTTCTATTCTCCTCTAATTATGTATCAAATTACATTCAAATTATACCCAAATATAAACGTAGGGATTTTGAATTCTACACAAGGAGATTGGTGGACAAAAGTTGAAATTAAACAGGTGATAACAATGGACCTGAACTAATGCAATATGAAAACCTTATGGCATTACTATGTTTTATCATGCCCTGTTGTTGTATTAATTACATTTTTTCTTGATGCCTCTTTGCATACAAGAGTCATTAACGGTTGACTACTATCACCACAATAACTGTCCTCTTGGCTGAGAGGAACCTGTCTATTTTTTCTGAATTTGAGAAAGTTTCTCTCCTGATTTACACATAGATACAATTCACTTTCCTCCTTGTAAAGAAAGAGAGAGAGAGAGTAATACAATTTGTTTGTGACACTGTCCAAAATATATGCTGCTTGACCTGGAAAATGTCTATTACCGGCTACTTCACTAGGTGAATTTAAATTACTAAACACTAGGTAGGGAGCCGGAGCTCATGATAATGTTGCTAGTAGGAGATTGGACTATATCTCCTGTCCTTTGCACTAAATTAAATTCAGTGCCAGCTCCTTTTTTTTTTTTGCTTCAACCACATGTTCTTTCATATGAATCTAAGGAGCTCTGTGGTCTTTACTGCTTGTTCCTGGTGATGCATTGGCCTAAATGAATGGATGAGCTGATTATTTCTTTTTAAAACCTACACATATTCTGTATCTCTAGCGATATTGGAAATCTTGAGACTATGGTATGTGCTTGTTGCTACTTGGACAGGGCTTCATTCAAAGCCCATTGAAATCAATGGGAAGATTTCTAAGTGGAATGGGGGGATATTACATAGTGGTTAAAGATGTCTTGAATTCAAATGCTTCAGCTGTAGCATTGGCTTTATCACTGATTCTCAGTGCAGATTTAGATCAGTTACCTGTACCTCAGTTTTCTAAGTAAAATGGGTCTAACAATGTTAAACTACCTCACAGTGTATTTTGACAACTGATTCATATTTATTTAAAATCCTACCCTCATGGCAGGCAACAGAAAAGCATTATTTTTCCAGCCAAAAAGATTGGTCACATGGCATTGTGATTTGATGGCAGGGATCTGCTGGTTTGTTACCTGAATATCCTACCATTGGTCAGCCTAAGGTTTGATGCTCTGTGGCCAGAGGCAATGTGTATAAGAAAAAAAGTAAGATGGTTTAAAGTTCATAGAGCTGCGGCAGTTTACACACACTGAGGGTCTAGCTTATAACAATTCCTGCATTTCTGTCTCAAGCCATTCCTTGTTATTCCACCCTATACAGTCATGGGAGGTCTAAGAAGCATGCTACTTCTGCTTGCTGCAATACAAACTGGGACACTGCGTTCTGACACAGAGTCTGGGAAAGGCCAAAGAGATTGGCACAGGCTTCAGGTGTGCATCTGTCTATAATATTCCCTTGGAGGAACTGTTCGTTTCAGTGCCGGGGTGCAACTTTTACCCATGGAACTACTATTGGCCTCCATGAGTATCACAGGCGGAGAGACTGAAAGCTAATCTTGTACAGAATTATCGTGGCCAGACGGCCTGCAAACATTGTTTCCTCCCTCTGATATCTGCAGGTAGAGTGACTCACTAGTTCCTTTCCTGCGGTATTGTACAGTAATACAAACTGCTACACCTTACAGTTAGGATGCTGCAGAAAGCTGGCTGTTTACTGTTTCAGGACACCCACACATTTCTCAGCGTGTTAGAAGTTACTGGCATTGACTTTGGGAAAAGTAACAGATGATTCCTGAAACAAGGTATCTGACCAGAAGAACTGTCTAATGAACTTGAAGGTGTGGGAAACATCATATTTCTGTTTCTTTTTTTAATTATAAATCAGGTTCTTAAGAATGCCAGTTTCCAAAATCCATGTGCATTCAGTGTTAATCATTTCTTTGCAGCACAGAGTGTGCTAATAGCAGGTCTACAGGCGAGAGAAGCAGAATCTCACCTCACATCCGGGGTGTTCCTCCTAATCAGATGCTATTGGTGAGAATTATGATAATATATTCCCAAATGTCGGGGGGGTCCCATTACATACCTTTTTATTCATTCTATTTACAGTAACAGTGGGGAAGTGCAGGAGGGCCTATAAATAATGTCTGCTTTTCACAGGCAACATGATGGCAGCTAGTGCTAGAGCGACACAGGACTCAATAAACAGCATACCGTGCCACCAACATGTGAAGCCAGCTTGGGATTCTCTCCTCCGCCAATATATAAGGCTGGAGTATTTACTGTTCTACTTAAGTCAGTGGGAATTTTGCCATTGACTTCAAAGTACAGTCAAGCCCCAAATGTTGCTAAGTGAAAGGAAGAAGTTGCAAGGGTCTTTATTAAATGCCATGACAGTAGTGTAGTGGCCTAATAATAACAGAGAAAAGCATGGCTTTCAGCCCTACACAGGGATTATGATGATCAGCTTGGGAACTAGCAGACGTCTACTGCCCGAGCAGAAAAGGAAAATCAGGTAAGAATTAGAGAGCAGGTACAGGGCACCTAATGGGTTGTAAGATAAAGGTCCATGCCTCTGGGATGTTGAGCGCCCTCCGCTGCCGATGATTTGGTGGCAACAAAAAGCACTTGGTGGCACTCAGAAAAACCCAGCTTCTTGTAGGGCTGCGCCTTCAAACTGTAAGGTATTTTAAAATGATCCATGTTACAAAGTAGCTATCATTCTGGCTGCAAACTTATTTCCATGGGAGATCTCCTGTACTCTCAGGAACTTTCCTGTAAAAACTGGTATGTTGACTCTCGGGCCACCATAGGACCTGTCTGCACATTTGGAACAGAATTGGACAAGAAGTTGTGCTAAAAACTAAGGTATTCATGGGTGTGTACTGGTTTTTCACTTATTTTTAGCAATACATATATAATGTTAAATATGATTAGATATAAAAATATATGGCATAATTCACCTGGACAATGGGCTTATTTTTCAGAGGAATGTTGGTGAAAAGTAGACAATTTGAGCTGGATTTTGAATGTGTTTAGGCAGCTACTGCCTTCCCTGATTTTAATGGCATGTAGGTCCTGATCCTTAGAGGTATTTAAATGCCTAATTTCCATTAATTTTCAATGGGACTTATACTCCTGAATACCACTGAGGGTCTGGACCTTAGAGACAGAACCCCTAAGTGGTAGGAAGCACCACTTAAGTGTTTCAGTGCCTACATTGTGGGTGCCTTGTTCCAGAAAGGTGATCCAAATGGATGGGATTTAGCACCTAGGCAGCCTAAATAGTGAATAGTCCTGTGATCTTACCTGTTCCTGTGTTTTCTGTTCTTTAACAAAATATTGTCGTATGTAACACAAGTACCCAGTGCTAACAGCCAAGACTAGAACTCAGAACTCCTTGGGGACTGCCATAATCACTTGTTACTCAATCAAATTCCTTCTGGCTCTATGGCTCTTACACTCCTGGATGCCTATTAGGACTGTTTCAACAGGGGGTGCTTTTCCCATAGCCTAGCCTGCACCCTGTAGTTGGGGCACATTCATGGGAAGTGAGGGCTCTGGGTTCAAATCCCCTCAGGGTGAGAGAAACCAAAAATGATGCTGATACTTAAAGCAAGCAACAAACCCTGTACACTATTTTCAGCAGCAGCATCATAGGATAATTGTCACTAATCAGATGTAAAAAAATATTCCTGGGCAAATTACATATTTACATGCAATTTACAAACCAAACCTTCAATATTGTTCATGCTGTTGCAGAGTTGCTTATTTAGTAAACTGTATAAATATTGGGCCTATGCAAATGGGACATTACAGATGTGAAAATTGTGTTTCATTGCAGTACCTATTTATTACATAACACTGACTTAATTTTTTCAATAAACTTTCCTTTCCAGCTCAGCAATGGCAGCGTGGCATTGTACACATTTTTATTGCTACTTGTTCTCTTACTTTATTCTAGTTTATACAGTGACTAATCTCTTCTCTGTGTGAAGTCTTTGGGTATTTTTACACATGTTCCAGAAGACATGGGAGGGGGGTGCTTTCATTAGCAAGCACTTTTAATTAAAAGCACCCGAGATCACATGCATTAGTGCCCTCCACGCTGAAAAATGGCAGTGGGGCGCTTTGAACTAAAGCTCATCCAATGAGCTTTAGCTCAAAGCGCCCCACTGCCATTTTTCGGCATGGGGATGCTAATACATGTGATTCCAGAGTGTGCTGGAGCACATTTATTTTTGTGCTCCAGCAGACCCAATTAACCAAGTCTGCTCTGACGTACTAGATTTCCAGTGCATTGGAGCAGGCTCCCTGCAGGTGTATAGGTGTTGCACTTTATCAACAGAATAGTTATGCTTAGAGCAAGCCTCACATTACTGCTCTACATACTTGTTTTTTCTTGCAGCCTAGGAAGCCCAACCCTTAAGATGAGGCCTTATTGAAGGGTATCTGTGGAATAATTTTTGCAAATAATTTTTGGTCAGTAATTTTGCTTGTTTCAAGTGTTTGATATCAAACACCTAGTGTGGGTCCCCACGGGTAGGGATGTGCGCTTGTAGACCCACCCCTAGTGTTGAAGTCAAAATCTGAGCTGTGATGGTCAGCTTTTATTGGGCACGTCATGTGCTTGTTCTCTGATTGGATGAGCACAATTCTTAGAGTTAGGAATTTGGTTCTGATGCATTTTTGAATCCTGTATTTTCTTTCTTAAAATATATTCTGGTAAGCTCTTTGGGGCACAAACTGTGCCTCCCTACCCTATATGTTTATAGAGCATCTAGCTCCATGGGTACTGATCCAATTTGAACTCCTGGGTTGTGCTATAACTACAATAATAAGCAAGCCACTAATAAGTTGTTTCCATTAATGTTGCTTTCAACAAACTCGTTTAGTAGAATCAAATCAAACTCAGAGGGCATTTGATCACATTTGTTTCAGATTTAAATTAGCATTCACAGAAACATATTTACTTTTTTTTTTCTTTTAAAACAGGCTTTGTCCAGCTCCAGCTGTTACGGTTTCCCTCCCTCTCTCTCTATATCATGGTGTAACAAGAGTTAGGAGTCTAAAAATGTACAGGATATCTTAAAAAGCTAAAGCTGGACTTTCAGTCTAGTTGTCCCTTTTTATGCTGCAAAGGCAAAGTTCCAGAGAGGAAGAAAAAAAAATCTATTTGCATCCAATCCAGTGAGCATTTTAAGTGCTGAAACTAGTAGACCAAACGAGTTTATTAGATTATCATTGCGGAAGTTAATAAAGAATTAATTTCTCTTCATGTGACATCCAAAGGCAGTTATTTCAGTGGCCTGTCCATTTACACAAAGCCAAGTATTTGTCAAGTGTCAAACTCAATTCCCAGGACCCCAGCCTCCTCAATAATTCTGGATTAGGGATACCCTTAAATGACATTACAAAAATTTTATTCCAAGATGCATTGAGCTCTTGGGACTACTCAGGAATTTCAGGTTAGTGAAGGTTATGTAGTCAGCAAAAGCCAGCTGGATATAAGATCTGGAAAAGAAGGATACTGCGTGCAATATATTTTGGAGAGTAGAATTCAGCGTGTAAGGAAGAAGATGTAGATTTCTATAAGAGTATCTTTAGTTCTGTGCACCTCCATTGAAAATTATGCAATTAATGCTTATCTGCACTGCAAAATACCCAGCCAGCTTTCCATGTTCTTCAGCAAAGCACATGCTGAACTGCTGGATCTCAAGCCAAGAGTTTTAAGAACAATGGAGATAGATTCAGTAAGGAACAGGAGGAGGAGGCAGAATGAAGTCATCAATAGCTGTCATGACAAGTAAGCGATATAAAGCATCTTCCTTCAGTGATGGGGGTAATAGCTTTGCATGTTCCTAACTGGCAGGTCAGATAGCAAATAAAAACACAATTATAGGGTTTATATTTTTGATTTTACAATAATATTTTGAAAGCCACAAAGCCCAGTAGTTTTACACGTGTTGGTTTAGAATGCTACACACACTCTGAATGTTCATGTTGCCTCCTCTTATTCCTGGAACAGGAAGGCTGCTTACAGATGGGACTGAGAAATGGATCACAGGTAAAGATGATCAGCATGTGGGAAAAAAAAGACGAAAAGGCTCATTTACAGCATCCCCTTATCCACCAAAAAAAAAAGAAAAGAAAAGAAAAAGAAAAATCCTTGTGCATACATTGACATTATTTTATTTCAAGGTTATATGAAAATGTGAAACAAGATGGTAATCAGTAAGAACAAGTGCTAAGCAACAGACCCCTTCAGTTGGGGTAATGCAGATTTAAGATTTAAATGGACACTGTCAAGCAATTTTTTTATCGCTATTAATTTTTCATCCCAGCAAATGCTTCTCTCTTCCTACCGGCATTCTTTTTCTTTTCCAGGCTGAAAACACTGATTATGAATGTTTCCACCCCTGCATTTTGAACAGAGAACAAATTAACATGGCTGAAATTTGTGTGTCAGGATTCCAGGGTGATATATATTGGTGACAAGTCACCTGAAGATCTGGCCCTTAAGGATTAATAGCAAGGGCTGTGTACAAGAGAAAAACAGATCTTTGAAGCTACAGTCCTTGGCTTCTAACCTCATCACGATTTTTTTTGTGATTTCACAGGGGGGATTTGACTTTTGCCCAGGAGCATGTGCAGGTAAGTACTTAGAATCAAAGTCTGCCAGGCTTGCTTCTTGCATAGCACCTATCTATGCAGGTAGTCCTATTGAAATTAGTGGGACTCGTTCGTTCTCAACATGAGTTGA
Organism: Crocodylus porosus; assembly: GCF_001723895.1. NCBI lineage: Eukaryota > Metazoa > Chordata > Crocodylia > Crocodylidae > Crocodylus > Crocodylus porosus. The sequence continues at coordinate 5,908,573 of NW_017728922.1, forward strand.
CATGGGCAGAATCTGTCTCTTCAGAAAACCAGTTTATAAATGAGCAGGTAAAGTTAATGGGATTTAGCTAACACTATTACCTTTAAGCAGGTGAATCAAGATAGACAAGTCTGTAATTAATGTTAGGTACCTGCTTAAGCACCTTGGTGAATTGGGACCACAGGCCAGAATGTTTTGAAGCTCTTCAGAGCTGCAGAGAAATCTCATTAAGAGCCCAGACCCATAAGGATAACTTTAGCCCAATGTAGAGAATTTACCCAAGGGACCATGTACTGCTTAAACCCGGCGTAATGCCCTTGTTAAGAGCTCAAATGGCTCAGAAGGCCATGTATGAGTGTAAAGAAATGATGTTAGATGTCAAGGTACTGTCAAAACACTATAGTGCAGAAAACACAGATGGACTGAACAATATCATGTGTGCTTTTAAAAATAAAATATTTGGGCCTGCCAGCCCAGTTCCATGGTGGTACAGTGCAGAAAATTAAGTCCACCCCTGATGCTCCACCTTTACTTCCCGGATCACTTTCTGGATGTGCAGTGAAGGCAGGCAGCACGTGCATCCTTTGAGCCTTGTCTTTCCATGGCCAGATAGAGGACTAGCATCTTTTGGGCTCAAGAAGGGGCTGTATCCAACTCTCACCGCTGTCAGAAGGAAGATACATTCAGGGGCTTTTGAGGGTGGGGAAAGAAGAAAGGGTGAACATTTGGAATACCTTTCACTTGTCTAGCTCCCTCAGCTAGACTAGCTAGCCTGGGCCAGAAGGTATTTTGTAAACTTTACCTGGTTAAGCCTTCCAAAATCCCTCTGATCATGGAAATATTACTCCCACTTTACAGATAGACAAAGTCAGGAACATTATTTTCTGTGGAAGCTGCTGGGCTCCGAAGATTTCTGAAATTCTGTCCACATATGCTTTGCCCGAGAGTTAAGAACTAGTGTAGGAGTCTAAGACTCTGGCTTCATGATCCCCAACTGTAATCACTGAATAATGCTCATCCCTGAGAATTATTAAACGTGGATCCTCTCCTCATCTGTTAGCATACACATTCAAAAGTTGTATATTTGCAACCGAAGGCAACATCTTGACCCCTACAAGAATGAATTAAGTGCTCTAATGTGGGGCTAGCTACCCCCTACACTGAAGCACCCTTGTGCTCTAGCCAGCCCTATCAGTGTCTACACGTGTTGCAGCACAGTAAATAATGCTGTGTCAGGATAGTACGTGTATTTACAAGCACTAACCTATGGTAGCTTTTATTATTTTACTGTGGCCTAATAAGACTGCACATGTAGACACAGAGACTTTACTGTGGAGCTAATTAGGCAACTCCACAGTAAACATCTCATGTAAACACACGCACTGTATTTGCAAATACATTTCCTTTCCAATGTTTTACCTCTTGTGATTAGGATTGAGGTCACACTCCTGACTATGCAGTTATGTTTATGCAATCTGGAAACTCTGAGATGCATTATTATACTGAGATTTTAAACACTTTTAAGATAAAGTCGCTAAATAAAGGGCATTTCATTATTCTTTTACAACACTTATGATCTACTGAGTGTTGTCTTCTTGCCAGAACTTCTGTCTTTATGCACCTAGTGATGTCAGTGTACTCTGGGGAATAAAGTTTTGAATGTATCTTTAATTCATCTTTCCAGTGTGACAGCCTTGGGATGCTTATAGCAGAAGCTGCTGCTCATAACAATTTGAGCATCTACAGCAGTTATGGTTTGAAGAATCTGATTCCTTTGTGACTGAGATTCTTGGCTCCAGTAGGGTCTCACCAGGTCTTTGGGACCTTGTATTTTACAATGTGCACCAAAGATCAGTGCAGAATCAGTGAAGATCTGTTATGACACTGGATCTGTCTTGACCTGGCTTTCTGAGAATACATTTTCTCTGATTCCTAACAACCATAGGACTAACAGACAGCTGAACTGGGGTGATGAAGTCCTGGCCATCTACAAGTGTTTCATTCCACTCCTTTAGTCTGCAAGCATTTTGCATGAAACCTGTGAATAACATTTTTTAGATTGGTTCCAGTGGTTACTATCATATGCAACTGTGGCAAAGGCCACTGTCACCAGAAAGTTGCACAAAGTTGGTTACTCTTACCCCTCCAAATATTTCCTCTCTGAAAACTGGTAGAAACTCATTAAAGCTGAGTTCTCATCCTTTGACACAGGGAGCACAGGATGGCACAAACTGTCCTGGCATTTGGCATCTCCTGCTCAAAGACATCAAATTGTAAATTTTGTACTTGTTAATATATTGTTTCCTTCAATAGACCATTTTTCCTTGGCCATATCCTGCTCCATAAAACAAACCTCAGGGTTTGCAGTTCTTTGCTGTATAGTTGCAGCAGGACTGAAATAGGATGGGAAGGAAATAAGAGTTTATACTATCTTCTGGAAGCATTTCTCATGTCCTTGCCATGCTTGGCAACACTTTTCAGCTTATATGATTACCAAAGGATTCTTGCATGACTGGTGAAAGCTAGACCAGAGGATGCTCTGTTCACCTCTGTACAACAGTTATCCATCACTGATTTAATAAGGGTAACATCAAAGGCAGGAAGGGGTAAAAACAAGATACAGAAAAAAGGAATTATTTGCATAAGGATACAGATTGTAGTAACCCTGGCATCATATCATAGTATATGGAATCACAGACCTTCTCAAACAATGTTTACCAATTACAGAAATATGCAACTCAAACTTTGGAAGAAGATGCACAAGAGGTTGCTTTGATTTACAACCTGACTAGCCTTTTCTTATTTAGTCTATTTTAAATGATCTCTATTCCCTTGCCGTCTTTCTTTGCAGAAAGCCACCTTATTTTTTAGTATCCAACCAAGATGGTTTGGTCAATAAGTTTTGGCTTAGATCTGAATGTCCTCAAGTTCAGAATGGATGTCTGGATTTGAACCTAGTGCTTGTGTCAAAGAAATCACCTCATTATTTTTACTATGATTAGTCCTCCTAAAGCCATGCATTTGCTCTCCAAACCAAAGATGACACAATCTTAGGAGCTGGCTTTGCTCACTGCAAAGAATATGTGCAACTTAGGAGCACATACTTTTTTTCAGTGATGCATACATTGTGAAAGTGTTTGATTATTTTGGCTGGGCAAAGGCTGCAAAATCATTTTCACAATATCTTACTTGGGTTTAGACAAGCCATTCTGTTCATCCCAGACAGCATGAATTTGCAACTTTAAAGCGCTGGAGTTGACCAATGTGTCTGAGCAGCAGTTGATTAAACCAATCTCACTTCCCTTCACAGACTCATGAGTTTTGAAACAAAGCGGACAAGGGTGGCATTCCCTTCAAAGTCATTTGCCACAAGAACAGCATCATGATGTAGTGTTTCTCACAGACAGAGTGGAGGGTGCACAGGAAGAGTTGGGGATGAATATATAGAGCTGACAACAGAGTGATGCATCTGAAAGAAGGAGGGGTACTATACTTATATCCTTGAAGTCACTGGGGTGAGTTACAGCGCCCAAGGAGGGTGCATCCTGTGCAATGGTTAAACTTTAACAAGCTGGAGTTAAATCTGTTGTCTCAATATGTATAGCACCATGGTGCTCAGTCTGGAAATAGACTGCTGGAGGCCTAGGGACAATTACTGACTAGGAGTGTGTGTGGGAACAAGACAGAGATGCTTTCCCTCTCCTTAGCTTCCTACTCATCTGTTGATGTCTTCCTCCATATGACTGCAAGACTTTCATTGGCAGTTTCTGCGCCTTTCTTTTCATGTGGGTGCATCTCAGCCTGGAGAATCCTATGAGAATAGCATTATCCCTAAGTCATTTTTCTCCTTCCCGCCTCTGGACACTGCGAGTCCCTGATGAATGGCTCCCATATCCTGATCAAAAAGTCTGGCTAACAGTTTTAGTGTGTTTATGTCTCCCTAGTTAAGATAAATTAGACAGGCTAATGAGACTGATTAGTCTTTAGCTGTGACCCTTGGCCTTTAGGATGTACTTTGAGCTAATAGAGAGAATGGGGATTATGAGCTGTGATAATGTGCTTGTGTTGGCCTTTTAAAGGAAAACACATTTATTGCTACTTAGAGGAAATTGATCTAATTGTGCTGGAAGCATTTCTACAGACTGAACATGGAATTTTTATTAACTAGGTGACTCAGGTTCAGCCAAGACAGCTGGACTTGAAATGGGAGAAGATATTTTAAGAAGATTTCATATGGAAATTCCCTCTCTCTCTCTCCCTCCCTTCCTCCTCCACCCCTCCACTGATAATGAGCTTCGCTTGTCTTGCTTAAGACCTGCTGTTCTCTGTGAGGCATGTTTGAGCTCGGGGTGACTGTTGTGACCCCCAGGGGAACTCTGATAGCTCTGGACAGAGTTAACAGGTTATAAAGGTGCTTAAGAGTTAACCTGGTTGCCTTTCAGAGAACTGCAGTCCCAAGAAGCTGACACAGAAGCCATGGCACGTGGAACCTTTACCACTAGCCAGAACGACCCATTAGTAAACGAGCTGAAGAGACCAATCCTCTCTTGGCAGGGGATTCACTAGATAGCTTAGTGATTTCTTTTTCCCTTTCTGTATGCAATGAATATAGCCATGCACATGCAAACAGAGAATTCTGTTGTTGAAGCAACAGATATCACAGATGAAGCACAGATGCGCAGATATCTACCACAGCAGCTAAAGAAGCATGTTTGTAGCAAGTTCTTACAGTTGTAGTAGTGATGGCAATACATTGAGGCTGGGTGGAAATTACTATACAGAAAGCATGTCTACATGAGACAGTTATTGTAGAGTTGCCTAACTAGCTCCACAGTAAACATCTCAGCATCTACATGTGCAGTGCAATTAAGACAGAGTAACTAATTAACTCTATCACACATTAGTACTTGTAAATGCAAATACTATCCTGTGGCACCATTTGTAAGTGTGCAATGCTTGTGTAGATGCTGATGGGGCTGGCTGAGGCATGAGGGTGCTGCCTGCCATCTAGCCCTGCACTGGAGCACCCTTAAGCCCCAGCCAACTCTTTTGCAGCATGCTGAGCTGGATTGGAGCAGTCCCGGGCTGGCAGGCTGACCCTCCTAGCACTTTCTGATAAGCTGAGGCACTTTCTGATAATCTGTCTGAATTCTGATGAGAAGGAAAGTGTCAAAAATAATTGTGGTTGAGGAACTATGCTGTAAAGAGTGGTGCTGTATGAGCCGTAGGTGAGTTTTCAGGTGCTCCTCTACCATCAGATCACTTCTTGGGCACAGATGCTAGAAGAGGTTTGGGATGCCTAGCTCCTCTCAGGCCCTGTGTTTTTAATTGCCACTTTACAGACTCCTGGGCACTGGTGACACCAGCACCATCTGGTGGAAGTGGACAGTTGCAAATGATGCTTCAGGCTTTCTGCAGAATGCCTGGCCTAAGTCCTTTACATATATTTATTCTTTATGGGGTGGGCACCAGGGGAGGGGAGAAAAGAAAACTACCTAATTTCCTTGCAGACATCAAGTAAGGATCCTTTATATGTTCACTTAGCCAAAGGCCAATTTCTACATAGACCCTCAAATCCTTCAGCTGCAGAAGCAGCAGCTACAATCATTGTAAAAAAATACCACAATTAGAAACAAAGGCAATCAAAAATAAACTATAAAATACATGAATCGGAGAACATTAGGACAAATTAATGGACTACATGAAAAGTGATTCCTTAAGGATATTTTCAAAGTTTTATTAAATGCATCCCCAAGGACTCTAAATGCAGAGAGAGAGGAATGGCCTGCGTAGCCATGATAAACAGTGTCAGTATTTCTTCCAGCATTGTGGAACTATCTCTATGTGGAAAATCAGTCTTCCTTTTATAGGTTTGGTTCTTGTGTCAGGGTATTGCCTGTGCTAGAGACCTTTGATTACCATAGGTAGCTCACAGCAACCTGACACAGGAAAAACTCACCCATGCACAATACCTTTGACAAGGCGCAGCAGTGAACTGGGCTTTTCCAGCAAATGTATCTGGAGTTAGAACTCCAGTTTTGCTGAAGCACAGAAGTTGTTTCAAAGCACTGGCATGTGCAAATTGAAATTCTGCTTATAGCAAAATTTCACTTAAGAAGAAAGAAATGGTTGTATTAAACAACAACTGCAAAGGTCACTCTAAATAGTTCTACTATGGGAAATATCTTTCAATGTGCATTGATATTGGCTGTTTTTCTAATGCTGAAGATGATTCTTACAGACTGTCAGATCAAGCATACAGGCTCTTAGATATTAAGGTGATAGAGACCATCACAAGTTCAGGAAATCTTCCTTATTTAGGAAAGCACTGAAGCACATCAAAGTCGATGAGACTTAAGTGCTTTCCTTCATTCAGGCCTGGGTAAGTACCTAGATACTCAGATAAATAGATACGCTTGTAATATATAGGGTAAGATTTTTAAAAACATGCTCAGCTCCCATTTATACACTAGCTGAGAGGATGCATTTTACTGTCAAGAGGCAAGAGAGAGAGTCAGTAGATCAAAGTTTTTCTCTGTTTTGCTCAAACCCCTGAAAAATTGTGAATCCAGTTGCTAAAACAAAAAGTGAGTGGGTCATCCTTCTTCTCACTGCTTTTTTGTGATTTAGCTTTAAATATGGTACAAAAGTAGATACATTAGCGGACTTTCAGTCTCAAGTAAGGTGGAATAAGATTGCGCTTAAGGATGCCTATACATCTGCTCTGACGTGTTCTAATTAGAACACGTCAGAGCAGACTCAATTAATCAAGTCTGTTCCATGTTCTAATTAGAACACTCTAGCATTGCTGCAGCACTGTGTGTATAAGCTCCTGAGGGTTTAAACATGGCTGCTGGGGCACTTTAACTAAAGCTTGTCAAATGAGCTTTCGCAGATGAGCTTAATACATGCGACACTGTGGCGTTTTAATTAGAGTGGCTCTCCAGGAACCACTTTAATTAAAATGCCACACCCCCACCTCTGAGTATATGAATAGGTACCCTAAGTGCCTAAAAGGTGGACAAGGATCTGAAACTAATAGGAGTTATAGTCTTATATTTCAAGCCTTAGTCTTGCTAATCAAGGAACAGGATTAGATTGTTAATGGCTATTCTTTCTTTCTCATCCCTTTGGACCTTACAAATTCTAGACCACCCAACAAAGTGGCCTCGTCATTAAATGCCAAAGAAGATTGTTTCATTTGCATCACTGCCAGTTTGAACCACATAAGTAAGAAGGGGATAAATTGGTGTTCAGGGAGTAGCTGTCTCTGTCTGCTCCAGCTGAGCAGGGAGGTGTTCTCTAGTGCATCCTGGCTTCTGGCCTGGGTCACTGCAGTCATGTGGCTGCATTTGCTGAATCAAAAGTGAATGTCTGTTCACTTGCTTGTTGATTTAATTTACTAAGCTTAGACTAATTTATGAAGACTGAATCGATTCAGCTTTGGGTTTTTAGACTGTCTGTACTTAGCCTCAATGACAGTTTTGGTAAGCAGCCACGATCCTCTGGGTAGGATTTCATGGTTCATGAGCATATATAGCAGCATGCCTTCTGTTATCACAGATGATTCCTGTTCAGACTTATGCATTATTCTGATCTAGAGTTTTGGGGGATTTGGGTTGCTATTTTGTTAAAATCCTAAAGGTTGCATCCTGCTGTTCTGGGATGTATCTCTAGATCTCAGCTACAGCAGTTCTGGCTCCTTTAGGAGGAGAGAATCATCTGTAAAATCTCTTACTGGCCAAGACCGGAGCCATCTGGCTGAGGTTTGCTTTGCAGCAGCTTGTTGACTTAAGTGCATTAGTGGAAGGAGAGAGCCTATGGTTTAGAAACTGTTATGTCTGCAACAACAGGTATCACTGCTAATAATGGGAATTACTGAAGGGGCTAGACATACATCTCAGATTGGGGCTATATTGTGTCAGTGTTCACTACAGCACTTACACTGTTAAGTGTGTACCTGGAATATGCATGAGGACTGATTTTCCTATTTTAGAATGGAGATTATGCATCACTGAGTTCACGTTGTAGCTTTTCACCCTGTTTCACTGTAAGACACCTCAGAGTTGACAGGAACAGTACAGGAGGTCTAGCCAGAAAGTTTGAATCCAAACACCTTCAAAGTTGGCATGTGCTTATATTTCAGTCGCTTCATTATGTAACAAATACTATGACCCTCTGTTCTGTTTACAGTTGTTATAGAAGGGTGTAGTTTAACAGGTTTATAACTGATATTAAATGAAGAGACAATCAGGCATTTTGGTTCAGATTCTAATCTACATTACGGTGATGTTGCTCCACGGCAATCAGAGACATTGCTTTGAAATGGTCCTAGTAGAGCTAAGCCAAGACAGTGGCCCTTTCCCCATCTTGCTTTTACTGAGCTTCGTATTTCACACCCCACTTGAGTGTTTCCACTCTCATTTTTAATAGTCCACCCACCATAAATACAAAGGGGCTGCTTTGCCTCTGCTCTGGATCTCATATACTTGTTTATGGCTGTGCTAAGTCTGTATATGGCAGGTGTAAGACACCACCAAGTCACCGAGCTGTAGTATTTTACATCCACTTGGCACACGAGTAAATAACTGTGCGAAGGGCAGGGCAATAGAAAATCAATCTGAAGGCAGAATAAACATTTTCTTATGCCAGAACTGGAGAGATCTGCTGCATAATGCTTCTTCCCGTCAAAATGTGTAAGTCAGCTGTATTGTACTTAGTACCAGCTCATGCTGTCAGCTGCTGCGATCCACTCACTTCACCTCAGGAATCCATGGTAGACTCCTTACTGGCAGTTTAGCCACCTCTAGATCTCATATTCAACCTCTGACTGTTAAGCTCACTCACTCACTCTATCTATCCATCCATCTGCTTGATCTTATCCTTAGGGTATCATCCTTTTACACCATGAGCTTATTGCAGAAAATACAGTTGAATTTGTTTATGAGTTCTTACAAAACATATTTGAATCAGTTGCAGCTTCCTGAGTGGAACCCAGCGCACCTGAGCTGCAAAGTACTTCAGCTTGATTCTGTGTAAATCTTTTTTTCCTTGACTTCTTATGGTGGTTAGTAATAGCGATCTTTTCCAGTTGTTGTACCCAACATTTTATAATAGGAAATATTTATCTCCTTTTAACAAGTAAGGAAACTGAGACAAACAGGTACGTTACAACCAGCTCAGAGAAAGAGCTGTGATTAGGGCCGGGATACAAATAAATAACTTGTCAATTCCTCCTCTAGTCTCAGTCCCACTTTATAATGAATCGATACAGCTGATCAAAGGTTTGACCCAAAGCCTACTGATGTCAAAGGAAAGCCTCCCCAGTGACAACGGGTGAAATCGGCCCAATGAAGATGCCCCAAATCATCTTGCATGTGATAAGACCTGCCTTTTCAACTGTGCATTGCTTTAAGGCTCTCATGGAAACCATCAGTGTGTAGATTTACACATATAATAATAGGGGCAGATTCTCAGCTAGTGGAAATCATCATAGTTTCATTGAATTCAGTGGAGTTATGAACTTTTACACTGGCTGAGGATATGAGTGGAAATATGATAACTTACACTAGCTGTGGCTCTCTTCCTTTCTCTTTACCTTTTTAATCTCTCTCCCTCTGTCTGGAGTGACTGAGAAGCAGAACAATATTGTAGCAACAAATCCCATTTTATATATCACTTTCAATGGGGACCAAGTACTTTGATCCCTCAGGAAGCTTTAAAAATCTCAGCCTAAAAGCCCTTCTTATTAATTATCTGTATTGCAGCTGTTTAAGATAAGTAAAAGTATTTCCTGAGTTGCATTTTAAAGGCTTTATATGAAATGAAACAGTATTTGGTAGGAAATCAGTATGATTTAGATTATGATCCTGCAAACACATATGTGAATAAATTTGCTCACGTGAGCATTCTCTAGTGGAATAACTCAGGTAAAGTTACTAATATAAGTAAGATTGGATATGGGATCATGGCAGTTTCTGGGCTCTTCTTCAAGTTTTCAAATAGGAGACTTAGTCATCCTTGTTAAAAGGCTCCCCCTTTAAGAAATCATTACATAGAGCTGGGAAGATGGTATCAGCTAATCCTTTTTTGCGGGGAAAAGTGTTGATTTGATAATCACAACATTTTTAGAAAATTGGTGAATTGGTGGGGGAAAAAGAACACACAGAGGGTATGTCTACACGTTCATTAATGCACTGTAATTATAGTGCATTTAGTACTTGTAATAATAGATACTAAATTGCTGTAATTGGCGCTACTGCGCATTAGTGCAGATGAACGCTTTTTAGGTGACGTTTAATGTCCATTGGATTAATTTACTGCTCGTTAGCAGATTGGCATGGTATCTGCCAGCTGCACTAATGGGAAGTAGAATTAGTCCAATAAGCATTAAGAGTCTTGTGTAGACATGCCCAAAGTGTTTCAGGAACCTCAAGGTTTTATTTCAACTTTTTCATAACATCACTTTTCCATATTTGGATCCCAAACAACCTTTTTTGTTTCAATGTCCCTCCATTTAACTTAAAATGTTCATATTACCCAAAAGTTATTTTGTTTGACCCCAGCTAATTTTTCTTTAACTTTTAATTTGTCAAAAAATTCAAAACAATGCACTTCGCTTTGACACAAAGTGAATATTTTTTTCTGATTTTTCAGAATGGCCAATCAACCCCCCCAAAATTTGCATAATTCTACCACCTCCCTATGCTAAGGAACTTCACACTGATGTAACTGTATTGCTGTAATTATCCTGGTTAAACCCCTTTTGGAGACAGGCTCCATCCACCATTACACCCTAGTACAGCTTAATCTGGGAACATACCCAAGTTCACTTCCCTAGTCTGCAGGCACATTGTGCATGTATAAGAGATTTGCTTTTTCCATCTCACTAATTTAGATAGATCCTTGTGGATTCCTTGATGTCAGAAGACCTATTTCTCTACCCCTTAGCACAGGCTTTACTGTCCTTTGATTCAACAGTGAATACTCTGGGTGTTGCTTTCATTTCAATCCTGCTGGTGGATCTTCCATTTTCCCCTGCTTCTGTCCTCCCAATTTGCTCTGCAATGTCAAGTTCTGAACAACCTTTAGCTTTAACTTGAGATTTGTCAGGGCAAGAAAAAGGGCTTTGTGCTTTCCACCATTCAGCACTACAGCAAGCAGAGGATAGCCTCCAGCTGCCAGTAAATCAAGTGGAGTTACATCAGGGTTGATGTTGCTTGAAATTCTTGCATCAGCGCTCGAGAGCCAGAGCAGAGAGAAGAGGGGGGTAGAGAGGAGGGAAGCATGTGATATGTGATTTGAATGGGAGCTGGTCAGTTCCCTGCCCCTTTTGGCAACATTTATTTAAAAATAATAGATTGACAAGAACCACAGGCTGAGATTTTTTAGGGTGTCAAACTCCTTTTGCATTTTAATAGGATTTGGGTACTTAAATCTCTTAAGCTTCTTGGGATTTATAGCCTGAAGTTATTACCTTTGACAACTGTTCAGTGTCCTGTACGGAATGAGGTGGTGAGGGTCTCAGTCTGGCTATGTGGCATTTCCTTTTGCCCTTTGTATTATTAAACTGTTCCTGCAGAAAGAAACACATTGAAACGTTCAGACCTGCAAGCCGCATCATTGTAGGTCTGAAACTTTTCTATTCTTTGTGGGTTTTTTGTGTCACACTAGGCCCTTCTGTCATTACTGTAGACATTGACTTGACCCCAGCACTGGTATCTGAGCTTCTCTCAACCTTTAATGTATTTATCCTCCCAATACCTTGAAGAGGTCAAAGGTTCACTGTAATGTCATGTCAAGCTAGCATGGCTCAGGCGGGTTCAGTTTCGGTACCCAATATGGACATGTTTCCTTTGATGTCCCAACCCAAATAGTCAGGTAGCCATTAACAGCTTGGTCAACCAGAGGGACAGGCTTTGGCATGAATCCTGAGTGAGGTTTGAAGCTGCACATCTGTAGCTATAGTGTAATTGTTTAATTACTCTTCCACTGTGTCCTCTACTCGTGGCATGAAGAGAAGTGTTACTATCGTTATTTCCAGAAGAGGAACAAGGGCACAGAAAAATGAAGGCCTAGACCCTCAAAAGGTATTTAAGGGCACAGACAGAAATGACAATTTTTGCCCAATCTGGCCACAGAAAGTGGTCTATAACTGTGACCAAACACAAGGGCACAGCTGCAGACTGCTTCAAAAATGGCTGATTGGGTGAAAAACTGAACCCTCATTGCATGAGGGTTCAGATGAAGCCATTTCAAAACATAGCATCTTCTGTAACTTGTATCTGAGTTGCCTCCCAGCCGGTCACTCTTTTCAGAATGGGAGGAGGGGAAAGGGAGCGGAAGGAATTTGGTCTGGGTTTTTTCAGTCCCCGCTGGAGGGTAGGGCGGGTGTATTGGAGGCCCTCCAACACTGCCTGGGAAAACCCTAGAAAAGCTCCCTCTGATCCTTTCCTCCCTCCTATTCCAAAAACAGCCATGGCTGGCAGGGAGCTGGCAGGGGAGGGGAAGCTGTTGCCAGCAGTTAGATTCCCCTCCCACCTTGAACCAAGTAAACTTCTGTTTGGTCCAGAGGATTGTTGTAACTCAGAATGCTTCCTGCAAAGTGCTTTCAGTTACTGCAGGGAGCTGCACTTCTGTCTGCACCCTAAATGCCTAATTCCCATTGATTCTACCTAAATCTTCACCTAAACTGTGAGGATCTGGATCTAAGTGACTTGCTCAAAGTTATAATGTAGATAGCAGTTTTACATTTACATACATAATTCATCTTCCCAAATCATTGTAAGGGATGAAAGTATTTCCTCCTTTTTATAGATATGTCACTGTGCTGTCTAGTGTTTAAGGGACTTGGAGAAGTCAGGTGTATGTGAATATAGAATGAGCAAAGAGACGTGGAGCCATATGGCTTTTTTGCCTCAGTTTCCTCCTTTTTATTGGGGATGAAGGTACTGTGAAGTACTTTGGGATACAGAGTTGAAAAACACCACTCTGTTTATCCTGATATATTTTTTTAATGATCCCCAAATCTGGACACTACCATTGTGTCCAGTTTTGGGTGCCACACTTCAAGAGAGTTGTGGACAACCTTGAGAAGGTTCAGAGGAGGGCCACTCGTATGCTTGCGGGTCTGCAGGCAAAGCCCTACGAGAAGAGATTGAGGGCCCTGGATCTCTTCAGCCTCCATTAGAGAAGGCTGAGAGGTGATCTTGTGGGTGCCTACAAATTCATTAGGGGAGGACAGCAAGGAATAGAAGATGCTCTGTTTACCAGGGCACCCCTTGGGGTAACTAGGAACAACGGCCACAAGCTGATGGAGAACAGATTTAGGTTAGACATCAGGAAGAACTTCTTTATGGTAAGGGTTGCCAAAATCTGGAATGGCTTCCAGGGGAGCTGGTGCTCTCCCCTACCTTGGGGGTCTTTAAGAGGAGGCTAGAAATGCCCTGGCTGGCATCATTTGACCCCTGCGATCTTTCCACCCCAGGGCAGGGGATCAGACTCAATCTGCTAAGGTCCCCACCGACTCAAACATCTATGAATATTGAAGTGGATTATCATAGGCTCTCCTAGGATGCAGGGTGATGTCATGAATTTTGTGATTGACAGGCTTGGTGTTTTACACTGTTAGTGAAAGATGGTTCCAGGTTAGGACTGTTCTGAGGAATAACCTCAATTTTAATAAACTAGACCGTTGTTCATCATTTTGTTTCAGATTTCAGTGTTTCCTGATGAATATTATAGTTCCCTGAGGGGGAATAGTGTCCATAGGTATTTATACACATACCTTTTCATCCTGCAATGTGCCACAGATCCAGCGAATTCACCTTTGAGGTGGTTTAGTTCAATGGCATGCCACCACCATTTTCTCAGCACTGATGTGGATTTCGCTGCTTATACAACTGCATATGCTGCAGCACCTGGCACTGCAGCACAAGCATGTGTACAAATGCCTTTAGAGCTCACTCATTAACATGCTGCCTAAGATACAATCATTTAGCTTGCTTTCTAGCCATATGGCCCAAACCAGAGCGGCTCGTGAAATGAATACTTTGTGTAAATAGAGAGACCCCATGAGAATTAGTTAAATAAATGCAATAGCAACTTTGTGCCTTAGACTATTGGAGACATCATTCAACATCTGATCAGCATTATATAAAGGATCATGCTGAGATACGGTGCTAGGGTCAGGGAATCCCTGACTTTGTTATCGCCAAGGTAACAGATACTCAGGTTATGGGTGATGTAGAGCTGCCTTTCCAAGATGATGGCATCCAAAATACTTGCTATTATGGTTTTCCTATGAGCTCACATGTCTATGGTAAACCTCTAATATGGGGAAATATATTTAATATATTATCACATAAACTAGAATTTCACCATAGTGTTTTCCAATCACACTTCCTTCCCATATTTTGGCTAATGTTCCTTGCTTTAGGCTCAAATGCTATGCTAAGACTACTTAGATGACTTACTATTGTCTTCATTCCTTCCTTCCATGTCTCATCTGCTCATCTACCACAAGGTTGCTGGAATTGTTTGTCTTTGGGCAGGAACCCCCCTGAATTCTGGATTGGCTCAAATCTGGACCTGATGGAGGATCTGGAATTTGAAGCTTGGACCCATCCCTAGAAGATATTTGAGGATGGTACAATGCATAGGGTTGGGTTTTGTCCTCACTTACATAGGTAAGGTGTGTGCTGTGCTAGTGCATCACCTATTTCACCACTGAAATCAATAGTCATCTCAGTAAAAAGCCAGAGTGAATAAATGGAGAACAAGTCTTGACATTAATCCACTTTGTGTTGATTTCAGCAACAAAACATTTTTCTGAGCGGGGGTGTATTGGATTGTTCCAACAACAATATAGTGGCTCCTAGCATAAACTAACAGGGAAATGGATTGAAATCTCCCTAAAAACAAAATAACTGCAGATAATTACATATCATAATACATAGTTTATTATAGTTGATTCCCTTTAATGAATTAAGCAAACACCAAGCATTCTCTTGCCTTGCACCCATCATTGTATGGGCACCTTTGGCTCAACATTGTTTGCAGAGATGTGACTAAGAGCGTGGTACTGTACAGCATGGAGTATGCTTGATCCATGGTAATATTTTTTAGATGTGTGGAAGATAACAGAAGTTACAGACACTCAGCAATACCAATGCTTTAAAGAACAACTTTTGCCTATATTGTGGCTATGTCTGTGATTATTCTGATGTGTCTTCGTCTCATGTTGGTACCAACTATTATTATTAACGGTTTTTAATTCAGTAGTACCTAGCCATGGACCAGGATCCCATTGTGCTAGGCATTGTAGAAATCTGGAATAGAAAGAGCTCTATAAGACTACTAGAGATTTGCCTGAAATCACCCCCCATGTTTTTGAAGTTCAGTGTCATCCACTCAGCATAGGCTCACATCATAATATCCCGCTTCATAGGACTACGTTGGCCCTGCAGGAATGACATTTCAAGGAACAATGCCCAGCGGTGGTTGAATGCTGGAAGCTATCTTAACTTACCCAGAGTCTCTCCGCACCATTCCACTTGGACAAAACTTTTATGGGTCATTTGGATTTTTGCCCAGGCTTTACAAGTTGTCAGACCTTGCTTGAGCCTTTTTCTTCCCATCGAAAGCCCAAATCATTGCCATTGGTGATTTTTCATAAGATCAAGGATAAATGTGATTTTCTTTGGAGGTCATCTGAATTTCTATTTCTATCATCCAGAAAGAGTCAGTAGCCAGAACACAAGGCTTGTGCTCTCTTCTCCCCCTACATTTAGTTTTTTCCAAGTCCCAAGTATAATCCAAAGCACTCTTGCATGTGATCATATATTACGCTTGCAACTAGTTACTAGGCCAGTATCTGACCCCTTACTAAAACCTCTTTTCTCCCATTATCAGTGTCCAACGGGGGGGCTGGTATTGGCCCCTGTTTTAAGGAAGGGATGGCAGCAGAGAAACACTTAACTGGAATGGATGTGCTACACCACAGCACTCTTTGATGATGTCAGTCAACAGCAGGCTTTTTGGAGGCGTCATGGTCCTCCTTAGTGAGCACCATTGATTGGTCAGGCCAGCTGAAATGACCTATAAAAGAAGAAGCACCGGTGAGTGAGTGCCCCTGGAGAGGAGAGAGCAGAGCAACTGAGTGGGTTGTGCGGAGTCTATATAGAGGCGCAGAGATCTAGGAACAGTCACCATAGCCAGATGATGGCTTGATACTGCTGCCATAGAAGTGATGAGCTGATGGACATGGTGAGTTCCCAAGAAAATGAGGAGTCCATCGGCAGAAGGAAAGAGAGAAAGGCATGTAAGTCTCCACCTCAGCCCCACTGTGGAAAAGGGATCACTTGAGGGGAGGGAGGAGGACTATTTGGGGACTCAGCCTCATGAAAGACTGCCTGTGACTGGCAAATGTGGGCTCTCAAAGTCCAGGGAGAGAGAGACTATATTTGCTTAATGTTCGAGGTTATAGAGAGGGAAAAGTGGAAACTGCCTTGAAGAGGAATAAGCCAGGTGAGGAATTTCCACCTGCCAGACAAAGAAGAACTTTGGGACTACAGAATTGGTTGGGCATGGACAGAGTTTAAGGGAAGGAGGAGCCCTGCGGCTGAGACTGACATACCAAACACCTACAATTTCAATGTCAGCCATCTACCCTTTTGTTGTATTTTCTTTTCTCTCCCATCAGGGCATGGCAGGGGAGCCAGAGGGGCTGACGGTGATCAGTGTCACCAAAGACTGCAAAGGTGCTCTGTAACAACTTGGCCCATTGGCCAGGAATCTGAAACATCTCCCACTCAGATGAGGATTATTAGGGAGAGGCCACCAATTGTGAAGGAGAAAGGACAAGACAGAGCAAGCCAGTACAGATACGGGAAAACCTCAAGACTGGCAACAAGCTCATGAGATTATGCTGCAGTTGCTCCAAAACCAGCAGGCGCAGATGGAGGAGTTAGTGAGGATGAGAGCCCAAGAAGCCAAGGTTTGGATCATGATTCTGTCATGATAGCAAGAGCTGAGTGAAAAATTAGAGGCCTGGCAGGCAGCCATGACATTGATGACAGAGGCGATGACAATCCCGACCATGACACCAGAAGATGACGTAGAGGCCTTCCTGAAATCATTTGAGGGGGTGATATTGGTTGCTGGCTGAGATCCAGCCAGATGGGCAAGCTAACTGGGCCTGCTACTAATAGGGCCAGCTCAAGTGGCTTACAGAGCACTGTTGTGGGCCAATGCAGTGGATGATGAAAAGATAAAAAGGGCCATCCTATACCATTTAAAGGTCTCCCCAGAGTATCATAGGCAATGTTTCTGAGGGGAAAAGAAGATGGAGGAGCTGTGGCCTCAGCTATTGGCCTAGATGCTGAAGAGCCTATTAGACAGATGGGCTCAGCCAGAGGGCAAGTCAGTAGCAGAAGTTTTGGACATTTTGGACCTTGAACCGTTCTTTACCAATTTGGGTGGGGAAATGCAAAAATGGGTAAGGAGACATCAGCCTCAATTGGTAGAAGAGGCTCTGTACCTTGCTGAGGCATTCATGGCAGCAGAAAGAGCCAGAGTGGGAGAAAGTGGTGAGAATGGGGAGTGTGACTCCAGGGGCATGAGGAGACACTAGAGGGGCTTGCTGGTGGAAGCTGGAGGTGCTGAGAGGGTCCATGAAGGAACCCAGAGGTTGGGACATTAGAGAAATAATGTGTTACCACTGTGGGAACCAGGGCCATATAGCTATGCATTGTACCCAGAAGAATAAGGGAGAGTGTGCGGGGGAAGTGCCACACAAGGAAAAAATGTACTGTAGCTTCAGTTGGCATAAGAGACCCTTGCAATGTGCCAAGCTGGTGGTAGACATAAAGACAGGGGATTTGTTAGGGCCAGTGGTTGTAGACACGGGATGCACACAAACGATGCTAAAATCTTATTTGCTTCTGCCACATGTAAGGGAGGAGGACATGCTGGTAAGTATGGTTTGCATCCACAGGGCCTCCTACACTTACCAAAGGAGATGCATGAGATTAATAGTTATAGGAAGGATGGACGATTTAGTGGTGGGGATAGTGGAGAGACATTGCCACGCCCAGTGTTATTGGGTGTAGATTGGCCCTACCGATGGGAAGTAGTGAATCAAACAATGGAAAAGACACTGAAACCACTCATGGGTAGACATATGGCAAATACACAGACTGAAGGCTTCACCAGGGTGGAAGCAGGCCCCACATCCCAGATGGCAGACCCAGAAGAGGCCCTTGATCTGGGCAAAATTATAGACGATGGTCAGTTCCATGAGGAACAGGCTCAAGAGCCAGTTTTTGACATAAATTCAAAGAAAGGCTAGCCAAATATGAAGTGGAAATAATGAACCAGAGACTGGCAGAGGCCTACCCTAGATTTGAGGAAAGGGACAATGTTTTGTACCAGGTATAGCATGGATGGGGAGCTGGGGAGGAGATATTAAAAATCTTGGTGCAGCAAAAGTATTGGCAGTCGCTCCTTTGGGTGGCACATACTCTTCCCATGGGAGGACACCTGGGGTGGGACAAGACTGAAGCCGGACTAAAGCAATGGGTGTTCTGGATGGGTATTTACAAATAGGTTGAAAACTTCTGTCAGAGTTGCCTGGACTGCCAAAAAGTCTCTGACATTCATCCCTCCCTGGGTATCACTTATGCTGATACCCCTAATTGAAAAAACTTTTCAATCCTAGTGCAATGGATATTGTGGGCCTATTTCCTAATAGCAGTGAAGGATACCAATTTATCCTGGTCTTTGTGGACTATGGGACCAGGTGTCCTGATGCAATTCTGATGAGATGCCTTACTGCCTTGGTGCCAGTCTCGAGTCCTGCACAGGGGAGGACTTGGTGGGGGAGCTACAGGTACAAGTTAATCTAGGTGATAGTGACCACTAGTTGATAGGATTCACTATCTGGCGTAAAGTAAGAAAGACAAGTAGTAGGGCATTAGTGCTAGACTTCTGGAAAGCCAACTTCAACAAGCTCAAGAGATTGGTTAGGGAGGGACTGGGGGGTAATGATACATCTGGGAGATGGGGGTCCAAGAAGAGTGGGAGTTCCTCAAGGGACTGATCCTGCAGAGAGGCATGTCATCCCAGTACACACAAAGGGAGGCAGAAGAGCCAGACAACCTTCCTGGCTAAGCAGGAAAATGCAGGAGAGCCTTCAGAGGAAAAAAGAGGCCTACAGACTGTGGAAGCAGGGGGCAGCCACCAAGGAGGAGTATACCTACTTGGCTCACGCTTGTGGGGAAGCAGTGAGAAAGGCCAAAACAGATACACAACTCAAGTTGGCAACAAAGATTAAGGATAACAAGAAGTCCTTCTTTAAGTACATAGGGAGCAGAAAGGAGACGCAGGGTAACATAGGGCCGCTACAGAATGGACTAGGGCAGCTCATAACTGATAGGATGGAAAAAGTGGGGCTCTTAAATAATTTCTTTGCTTCTGTTTTCCCGGACACGAATACAAATGCACCTCCCAATGAGTCTGGACTGAGAGTAGTACCAATCCACCAATGGTTAGCTCTGACCTAGTGAAGGGGCACTTGGAAGGGTTGGACGAATTTAAGTCAGCGGGCTCCAATGATCTTCACCCAAGGGTACTAAAGGAATTGACTGATGACATAGCAGAACCACTGACGCAGCTGTTTGAGCACTCGTGGCACTTGGGATAGGTCCCAGAGGACTGGAAAAGGACCAGTGTGGTCCCTATCTTCAAGAAAAGGAGGAAGGAGGACCCGGGTAATTATAGGCCAGTTAGCCTCACCTCTATTTTTGGCAAGACCTTAGAAAAAATCATAATGGATCACATTTACAGGGGGAAGTGGGTAACACAATGGTAAGGGGCAACCAGCATGGGTTTATACGAGGCAGATCCTGCCTGACCTGGTCTCTTTTTATGACCAGGTCACAAAGTGCTTAGATGCAGGGGAGGAAGTAGATACTATTTACCTGGATCTTAATAAGGCTTTTGACACAGTGTTGCACCCAATTCTTATGAGCAAACTGAGTAGTTGTGATGTGGATTTTTTCACAGTAAGGTCAGTGAAAAACTGGCTTATGGGATGCACCCCAAGAGTGGTGGTGGATGAGGTAGTTTCTCCCTGAAGGGATGTGGGCAGTGGTGTTCCCCAAGGCTCTGCCCTTGGACCAGTACTGTTTAATATTTTCATCAGTGATTTGGCTGAAGGTGTTGAAAGCACCTTGTCCAAATTCACAGATGGTATTAAACTATGGGGCATAGTAAACACTATGCTCCCTGGAGGGCAGGGAGCAAATTCAGGCAGATTTGGACAGACTGGGGAAGTGGGCAGATCAGAATAGGATGCAATTCAACAAGGATAAATGAAGGTGTTGCACCTGGGAAGAAAGAATCTCCAACACACCTATAGGCTGGGGGGTACCATTCTGAGCGCCACAACAGTGGAAAGAGATCTCAGAGTCCTGGTTGATCCAAAAATGAACATGAGTCACCAGTGTAACGAGGTAATAAGCAAGGCTAACTGCACTCTTTCTTGCATCAGCAGAAGCATCATGAGCGGGTCTAGGGAAGTGATAATTCCCCTCTATGCAGCATTGGTGAGGCCACAGATGGAGTACTGCGTCCAGTTTCAGACGCCGCACTTCAAGAGGGATGTGGATAACCTTGAGAGGGTTCAGAGAAGGGCTATTCATATGGTTGAGGTCCTGCAGGTAAGACCCTATGAAGGCAGACTGAGGGATCTGAATCTCTTCAGCCTCTGCAAGAGAAGGTTGAGAGGTGATCTTGTGGCTGCCTACAAACTCATCAAGGGGGCCAGCAGGGAATAGGGGACACTCTGTTTACCAGGGTGCCCCTCGGGGTTACCAGAAATAATGGCCACAAACTGAAGGAGAACAGATTTAGATTGGACGTAAGGAAGAAATTCTTTATGGTAAGGGTTGCCAAAATATGGAATAGGCTTCCAAGGGAGGTGGTGCTTTCCCCTACCCTGCAGATGTTCAAGAGGAGATTAGACAGGCATCTGGCTGGGGTTACCTAACCCCAGCACTCTTTTCTGCCTGGAGCAGGGGGTTGGACCCAATGATCTACCAGGTCCCTTCTGACTCTAGAAATCTATGAATCTATGAGATGCATTTCTGTGGCCAAGGTTGCTGAAGAGCTAGTCAAATGGATTTCCGGGGTGGGAATACCCCAGGAAATTCTTACTGACCAGAACACCAGCTTTATGTCCGGCGTCTTAAGGGATGTGTGCGCCATGCTTAAGGTCCACCAATTGAGGACATCTGTCTACCATCTACAGACAGATGGTTTAGCTGAGAGGTTCTATTGTACCTTGAAAGGTGTGTTATGAGCCTGCATTTAGGGGGAAGGGGAAGTGGAAGTTACTGGTACTCCCTTGCTGTTCACAATCCAGGAGGTTACCCAGGTCTCTGCGGGTTGCACCTGTTTGAACTAGTTTATGGGCACTGGCTGTGGGGGCTCCTTGATGTTGTATGTGAAGGGTGGTTAGAGGCAGTACCACCAGGGGAGAGAGTACTGAAGCAAGTACTTGGTTGCGGGAAAGGTTAGAATGAGTGAGAGCCGTTGCTAAGGAAAACATAGAGATAAGCCAGGTATGCCAGAAGGGGTATTATGACTGCCTTGTGAAGGACTTTGAATTCTAGGAAGGTGACTGGGTACTAGTTTACTGGACAGCACCCACAAACTATTAGCCAGATGGCAAGGTCCTTTTCAGGTAGTTTGGAAAGTGAGTCCAGTTGGCTATGCGGTGAGGACAGAACCCACTAATAGGCTGGCAAATTTACCACATTAACCTCCTGAAAAAATGGCATGAATCTGAAGGGTGGTTTCTGAGCTCAGAGGTAGGGGTGGAGGAGATGGACTTAGATGAGGGGCCAATCATTGAGGACCAGGGAAATGGGATGCCAGAGGTAGGGACTCATTTATTGGTTACTCAGAAGATGCAGCTCTATAGATTAGTGAAAGAATTTCGAGATGTATTTGATGAAAAGGGAGGGAGGGCATGAAATGTGGAACATCGTATAGTTCTGCCCCTGGCCTGGATTGTGAGAGGAGTCTCCCCAGACACTTGTTTGAGCCTGTGAGAAGAGAGTTAGAGCAGATGCAGGGATGGGGCATTATAGAGGAGTCTCGTAGCCCTTGGATTGTATGTGGACTATAGAAAAGTTAATACAGTTTCCACGTTCAATGCCTTCCCTATGCCCTAGGTAGAAGACATGCTTGAAAAAATAGGCCAGGCCCAATTTATATCAACTTTGAATTTAACCAAAGGGTATTGGCAGATCCCCATGGCAGTTGCCAATAAAGAGTAGACCACATTTGGGACTCCATAGGGACTCTTCCAATTCACATGCATGACTTTTGGACTACACGGTGCAGCAGTGTCTTTTCAGAGGCTAATGGATCAGTTCTTAGTGCCTCATCAGGGCTACTCAGCTGCATATATTGATGATATTATTTTATTTTTGGAGCATTGGGATCAGTATGAGCAACACCTCAGGGCAGTCAGAGGGTCGTACAGTGGCAACTTCGTCTTTTGAAAATTTGAAGAAGGCTTTTTGTAAGGATCCTGCAGAGGGAATAAGCTGGATGAGGAGTTTCCAACTGTCAGACTAGGAGGAACTTTGGGACTTCGTTGTATTTTCTTTTCTTTCCTATCAAGGCGTGGCAGATGAGCCAAAGGTGCTGGCAGCCATCAGGGTCACCAAAGACTGCAAAGGTGCCCTGTAACAGTGTGATAAATTCAAATTCATGACATGGGCTTTGAAATGATCTGAGCATAAAAGGCCATTGTCTCTTTCACACAACTTAAATATTTGACTGCTGTGGGCTGTTCCAGCTCTGCAGACAACAGTGATGCTCAAAAGGAGGAAATTGAAATAAGCAATGTTACAACCTCTACGGGTAAAGGAAAGAGACAAAATTCTGCTCTAAGGGGCAGGAAAATGCCCCAACTTTCAAAAAAGATGAATATTTGAAAACACAAACTGCTCTAGTTACTTCTAGCATATCTGGTAGCCCTCTGTGCTGGGCAGGGATCAATCTATAGGGATAGGTTAACTAAAAGAAAGTAAAATCAAGCAGGACTGCTGCTGAGATCACACAAAACAGACCAAGCAACTGGCTGCTGCTTCCTTCCATGAGCTGGGGAGGAACAGGCTGATACTCTCAAATACAAAACTAGGCCCCTGTGACTGCAATGAGAGAAACTATTTCATGTCAAAACTTGTTTATTAGACAGCGTGTTCTACCTCACCAGGGTTTTTAAACAAAGCGACTATATAGGTGGAGAGCTCTGGTTTGTCCTGGGTAAGATTTGCAGAGCATCAAGTAATATAAAAAGAAGGAATAAATGATATGTGGTGTTCTTACATTGCAAACTGGCTTGAACTATATAACAAATGATCCTGGATGATACATGAACAACTGAAGCAACTAAGTGTAAAAAGGCTTCAGATTACATTTAGTCTCCCCACCAGCGCCTAACAGGGAGTTGGTCAGCCCACCAGCATCTAGCACTGCTTTGCTTCCTACCCCTTCAGCATATATCAGGAGTCCCTTTTTATTTCCTCTTTGGGCATGCTGCACTCATGACTTACAGAGTACATAACACAGCTTAAGGAGGTGCCTTTTGAATACCAGGCTGATGGAGTCTTGAGACATGGTATGCTCATGGTATGCTGTGGCATGCTGCTGGCAGACATGCTTGAAGAGGGTGGAAAGCATGGCTAGGTAGGTGAAGAAAAGAGCCAGTACTCTCTTGGCACTGCTCTGTGGGAGGCTGCAGGGCAAAGACATGGTAGGTGTCCATTCTCTGTTTCCACTTTGAAGGCAAAGCATGTGAAACTGGCCAAGGGACCAGCCCTTCTGAGGTGAAACTGATTCGCCCTGTAGTCGCAGGTAGCACAGAGCAGAAGCCTGGTCATCAACAGGGTTCCTGGTTTTCCCTGATAAAACAAAATCACAGATTCCCAGATTAACCCCCCCAAATCCACAATTAAAATGAAACACCTCTATATATATATAGGTATCAATTGAACACATTTTATTGATAAACTAGCATTTTATTTTCAAAGAACTTAGTACAACATATCTAGGTCAAAATATTGTTTATTTTTGATGAACATAGGACAACATATTTAACATTTAATATTTAACGTGGAGTGGCATTTCAAATGACATCCAAATGAATTATCTTTATGGTAGAACTTCTTTGTACACAATGTTCACAGTGTTTCCTGTTGGTGCTAGTATATACAACCCTTTTCGACTACCAACTCTGGAGCAAGCTACATATAACTGTCTATGTAAAAGCATTGGTCCCTTAAATAGTCACTGGAAGCCCCAAAAAGGGTCAAGTGAAAAAAAATGCATCTCTACTTTTCTTTGGGTGGTATTCAGTGATTCTGGAAGATTTAGAGTAGATAGGACTGGCCATTGAGTTATCAGCGAACATACATACTTTGCCCCCCGAGGTCTGGACGATGTGGTTGTAAATTCACTTTGCCTTCTCATGTACCACTTGGCTGTTCAAAGGCACTTTCTTCTGTGTTTGAACTTCAATCCAGATACGGGGCACTTTTTCCATTTTTTCTAAGCTAAGATTACTTTAGCACTTCCCAGTGTACTACTCGCAACACTAGCTCTAATAGTAGCCTCACTTTTCTTAATGGTTCTCACAGTGGATTTATTCACACCAAAATGCCTCCCTACATTTGCCACACTCTCTCCACATATTAGATGATCCAACAACTCTGATTTTGTTTCCAAGGACATCAGTTTCCTTGCCCTCTTCACAAATTGCTCACCTTCACCACTCACTCACTTAGAGGCCATGATTAAAGGCAAAATGCAAAAATCGCAAAGAAATCAGGAGAAAAATGTGGAGCACCTGCAACTGGATGTTAACATTGTGAGGCACAACACAAGACTGAGTGTGTGTGAGGAGATGGGAGCGCCACGGATGGCTAGCAAGAGTGCGGGTGATTTGAAATGACAGAGCGCAGGCTAATGTGTGGCCACGGAAAGCCGTGGTTACTCAAAACTTTATACCATGGTAGCCAAAATGGTATATAGAATATTTAGTGTGTATACTCAAAACCATGGTTGGCGAGGGAAACCTGTACCTATAATTTTTGGTATTTGATTTTGGGTTTTTTTATCATGTAAAATCAGAGCTCCCTCTGTTCCCTTAGCTCACCAGGACATAGGTCCTGGCCCCTCACTCCCAAGTCACAGCCCCGCCGCCCTGCTGGTGCTCCTCACCCCCCACCCACAGCTCCCTGCCCATCCCCAGCCCTGCTGGAGGAAACCCCCAGCTGCCAAGGCTACAGGGTGAGGGACCCATGTCCACAGGACCTGTCTCCCTGCAGCAGTGCCTGAGCCCTGGTTGCCACCTGCGGGAGGTGGCGGCTGCTATGGTGGCACATGAATCCCAGCTTCCCCACCTCCACAGGTGGCATGGCTGAAGCAGAGCCCATTTTTCCATGGGAAATGGAAAACCCAGATCTCTGGTCATCAATTATGCATCCGTTTGTCCAGTCAAGGCTGTGAAGGATTCCAAGGTCCCTGCTTACCAGCCTTCTAGCTGTGAAGTGGTGCCACGGCATCAGCTCCAGAACTTTATATGGTGCTTTAGCTGGAATGAAGCTGTTCATTTGGACTGTACTGACATACTCCAAATTAGAAGCACTTCTGATACAGCCAGAATTTGAAATGCTTCTATACACGTCTGTTTTTATCCTCAGATTTTATTGGTTTGACAGCAGAAAGCTAGTACTTGCAGGGAAGATTTTAATTTCTAAATGTAAAATATCTAATCCCACTTTGCCTTTCTACTTAAACTTATTCTAGGACTTAATGTGCTTTACAAAAAGTATCAAGCCTCATAGAACCTTTATTATCATCCCCATTTTATAAGTGAGGAGACTGACACCCAGACAAATTAAAGGTTTGGTAAGTAACCTATAGTAAACTACAGCTTGTCTGTACACAAAGTTGTGTAGCTTTAAATATATCCAGAGTTAAAGCAATACAACCACCCAGTGAATGGACACAGTTACCTGACTGTAAAAATGTTTATGGTGGCGTAGCTATTCCCAGGTTGGAAGGGAAGTAATTCTGCTGGTGTGAGCCACTCTCATAACAATAACTTGGTTCACACTAGTACTTTCACTGGCATAATTAAATTGGCAAAAAAATCAAACCTTAGTTGAATAATGTAATTATATATGACTAAAAGTGTTCTTCATGAATAGTTCTGATTTCAGCCCAAAATTCTGAGTGTTAACTCGGGACCCATTCCAACCACTAGGCAATACCATCAGTTTTAAGAGAGCCCCCAGATGTGCAGTTAGGCTCTTTAGCTTTGCCACTCTCCTCAGGATGAGGATGTAGGTTTCAGTCATCTCAGGATTCGGGAGCCTCCTCTGTCACTTGCAGTAGCTTGTCTTTTAACTGTCTGTCTTTTCCACTTCTTCCAGGTTATGGGGCCACTGACAAGGAAATATGGGTTTAGTCACACAATCAAATTACAAAACATTTAAGAGGTCCAATTCATACATGTTGCGTTCTGAGCATGTGTGTGGAAATTATATTTCTGGGTACTTCAGTGGAACTGACAAATAGAGTTAACCAGATAAGCAAATGGGAAAGTATAAGCATGAAGCAAAGGGCAACGTGCCAGTGGATAGTCTTTCCGAGGTTCTGTGTATGTGTGTAGATCAGATTTGCTTAAAGTTTGGCACCTTCATGGGAGGAAGCAGCCTGACGATCTATTCTATGACTTTCTGGGTGCATCTACACGTGCAATTCATGTGACATGTTAAAACTTGGAGCAGTTTGTGACAGAGTATGCTGCTCCTGGGCCTGCATCTACATGTGCGCGCAGAACAGCAGCACTTTGAGTTGGGGTGGAGCAGACCTGAGGTGACAGCAGGTTCAGGGGGTCAGCCCCAGGTGTCCGGTGGCAGCGTCAGGTGGTGGAGGGGCTAGCTGGGGCATAAGAGTGCTGAAACTGGAATCGTGTGGCTGAACCCCCAAACTGTTGCTTGCCTGGGGCTGCTCCACTTCAACTCAAAGTGCTGCTGTCCTGGTCACTGTCCACACCTGTATTGCAGCACAGTAAATGACTCTGCCTAACAGCACTATCTTAGGGCGGAGTTGATTCATTTACTGCACCCCAGTACTGGCACGTGTAGATGGTGACGCTTTTCTGTGGAGCTAATTAGTCTGCTCAGTAAAGTGCACATGTAAATGCATCCTCTTTGATCAGAACAGCTAAAAGAACTGGACCAGAACTATCCACTTCTTATGATTTTGGTGGTTGTGATGATAATTTGCTCAGGAAACAGTAAGGAATGCAGTAAAGAATGAAGTTATTGTTCTGAAAACATTGCACTTGTAGACTTCTCCTGACAAAGGCTTGGGATGGAACCAGGGTGGAGAGAACTTAATGGATTCCATGCTTATGGGACATCCCACATAAACCCCCGCTCCGAGCAGCCCTGTGGAGACTGTATCCATATTTTGTGAAGAGCCCTTTTAGGGAATCCTTGGAACTGCTATGCCAGGGCAAATTCCTAGCGTTGCAATAGAGCTATGCTATCAGAAGGGAGGTGAGGCCTCCCAGAGCTGGTATGAAGGCATAAGGCTTTTGTGCATATTCCCTGGGATCTGCCAGTTTTCAAGTGGTCTTCAGTGGTGGAATCTTGCTAAGGGATCCATATGAGACTTCCTTTGCCACAGTCCCCTCGCATGAAGTTCAGTCTCATTTAAACATTTTAGCTGTGATTTTCAAAGCAGCTTTGGAGATCTTAGCTATCTAGTTTTCACTGAATTTGTGTAGGGTGAGCTTCTTTTTGCTCTTGACAATTTCAATCACACACAAACTAACCACTTACAGAATCTAGGTTGGGATGGGGCCTACTTAGTTTAGGGACCTAGGTTCTTATTGTCTTCATCACTGCCATTTATGCCTAGATAAAATGGGCATACATCCCCAGTAAATGAGAATGTTAGTATTGTTTCTCATCCATCCTGGCTGGTGGCAAATGAACATACAAGTTTCACTGCAGCAGAGAATCAAACTGTGTGTCCGGAGAACCTCCATCCTTTAGAGTATCTATTTGGGTCCATCAACTTCCAGGCTCTGCGTGACCATTCTGGTTTCTCTTTGCATAAGCGTTCCCTCCCTGATCCTGGGTTTCGGTTGGGTTTTTTGGGTTTTTTTGCTTGCATGACTAGCTGATATTCTGGGGTTTTGAGCATGGTTTTAATTTGCCCACAGCAGTGACCCTATTTTTTTGAGATGGTGGTTCTAGAAATTATAAAAGCAATAAGGCTCTGTCACCTTGGCAGGCTAACATTTTCATCTCCCCCCCCCAGTTTTTTTTGTTTTCCACAAGCCTATTTCCCAAATTCTCCCCCGCCCTTGTTTTAATGAATTGAGAATTGAATTCTAGAGCACCAGCACGAGTCAGACATGATAAAGCACCCAGTCTTTCTGCAATTCTTTAAATGCTACGGTGGCTTCCAAAGGGTTAATTCATTACGGTCCATTGTCCAGTCGACTTTGTAGCTAGCAGCAGATTGGAGGCGACTTGAATGCTGAAGTGGGAATGAAAAATGAGCAGAGCCTTGGTGTGCATTAAATATTTAATATTCTCTCAGTGGGAGGTGTCAGGAAAAGGACCATATAATAAATACTGTGAGAGACAATTCCATCACTGAACTCGTCTGTTAATGACCTCATTTGCTTTGACAGAAACATTACAGATGCAGCATCTTCGCTTCTGTGGCCTTATTAAGTAGGCCACATTCCAGTTTGAGAGAAAATTCCATGCTTTGCAGTGTGGAGGAGTGGGTAGGAGCAAGCAATTGTTGAAGTTCACTCATTCTCATTGTCTCCCTCCCCCTATTTCCCATAGCTACATATGTTAAAGAGATACTAAGAAAATTATTTCTGAGAGATGAGTGATTTCTACAATAAAATCTGAAAGTTGCTTTACACCTGCATGTTGGAAACCTGCCCTCAAGAATTGCAAAGGAATGAGTACATGAGTGCCTCCATCACCCACTGACTTCATGTTGTCACTCAGCACTTAGAAAGACTATACTTATGTGACTGTTGCCATGAATGATGAGGTAAAGGGAGATGCAGTGGTTATGGTACAAGCCTGGGGTGCAAACAAAACTCCAGCTTTTCCATATCCTGCCTCTATAACCATAACTGTAAGTTACCAAGACACAGATCCTCAAAGCAGCCTAGTTCTTTGGTGAATCCAAGTTGCATATCCTATATTGCTTTTATCTCCAACTCATCTTCTTTCCTACAGAATTTGTTCTAAAGCCTTGCATGGAACTGAAGTCAGGTTAATGGGCCTGTAGTTGCCTGGATCCTCTTTTTTATATCTTAAAAGTATGTACCTGTGGCAAAGCACTGGCCATGCTTGCCAGTTTAAGAGAGCCAGCAAGGATGCAGATCTCCAGGCGGTGAGGCAGATCCCATTAAGGAGTCAGCAGACTGAGAGGCTGGCAGCTGGGGTGAATTAGGAGGCCTCACATGACTGATGAGGAAGTGGCTGACTGGCAAGAGCTTGGGCTGAGACAGGGTTGCCCAGGCTAAGTGCAACTAGATGGCTGCAGCACCAGAGGAGCTGAGAGGAGCATTCACCACTGAGAAGAGCCTAGTTCTGGAAGGCCATCTGTATAGCTGGAGGATAGGATAGGAACTACTGGGAAGGTGGAGGTTTTTAGTGACCCAAGGTTGGGTCCCCAGCCTATTGGAGAGGCTGAGAGAGTGGTTTGAGGAGAGAAGACCAGAGGCCTGGGAAGAGCCAGGCCAGCTACAAGGAAAAGGGGGCTGTAAGCCCAGAGCTCCAGGTGAAGCCAGGTCTTCCCTGTGAGAGAGGGGCTGAAGAAACTGGGGTCTGGAAAGAGTCAGGCCAGCTTGGGGAAATGCTGAGGGCTGGGATGAACAGTGGGCCAGGTGATTAGGGCCCAGAGGGAAGGACCAGACCATCCCATGAGCGAGGCTGAATCAGGCTATAGGGATTCACCAAGTGGGCCTGGAGAGCTAGGGCCAGGGCCTAGGAAGTTGAGTGCAAGGCTGGAGTATACCTGAGGAGTAGTGATAAGATCTTGGAGGGGTTCCAGACTCTGTAAGAAGAGAGAGGGACTTGTAGGGGTCAAAGGAGGAGGACCCAAGATGGAGGAGGGCTGATGGCCAATGGGACTGGTCTCAAGGAGCTTGACTGGCTTAACAGGGGGCTAGGGTCCAGTTAGGACTGAAAAGAGTAAGTCCACTGTGATGGGTGGCCACTGCCATGGAGGGCCTGGCACCCTCACTGGCCTGGTAATGGGGCCAGGGTCTCAGGGATGCTGAAGGTCCCAACATAGCAGGACCACTGTGGAGAGGTAGAGGCCAGGGCCATCATGAGCCTGTGTGACAATGACTGGTAAGAGTCATCCAAAGAGTTGCACTAATGGATGAGGGTCCAAGTGAGGATTAGGGCCAAGAGAACTATGAAAGGGAGTCAAGGTCAGAGGGCTTGATGACATCAGCCCAAGAGACAGGGGTTATATCTTCAGGGGAGGCCCATGAAAAGGTATAAGAAGACCAGGTAGGCCTGATGAACTAGTCCTGAGCAAGACCAAAAACTTCACCTTGCTGGAGTTGCTTGGTGTGGTGGGACTGCCTGTGTTGGGGCAGCCCTCAGGAAATGCCACACCTGTGCCTCTCCAGTGAAAGGTAAAGATGGGGCACTGGAATGTCTCAGCCCCCACTGCCTTGTGGGTTACTCTGTGGAGGGGAAATGCTAAGGGAGCTCACCCTAACAAAAAAGCAAGGGGCAGGAAGAAAGACCATCTGGACTATGGGGGTCCAGTCACACCAGTAGGGAGGTGGAGAGGCCTGAGTTATGAGATGGCCAGGCTGGAGCCTGAACCAAGATACGATAATAGAGGGAACTGGATATGAACAGCTGTGACGATAGAGTAATTGGATGTGACAACTAAGTGTGGCCCAGTTTGGGGCACGAATTGGAATGCAGCCTAGCTGTGGGTGTGTATTGGATGTGACATGAACCAGACATGACTATTAGAATGCCATCTGTGAGGCATGGGACATGGTGTAGGGGAGGCAGGAGCCATGTAATTGGCCCATAAGGCCAGGGCCATGAGGGTGGTCAAAACAGATAAGATCAGGTTAGCCTCCTGCAGTCTAGTGTGTGTATATATGTATATCTACACACACACACACGCACACCCAGAACAGCAAGGCATGGTAGATGGCGGTCTGCCCCAAAAACATGGTGAGGAAGAATTATTTTTTGAATGCCCTGTTACCACCCTGTCTCAGTACCCTATTTGCTGTTCTCCAGTCCATTGACTGAAGACAAAAGGCAAATTAAAACATCCCCATTTGTATAAATATATATATTTGTGGCTGCATTCCGACTTATTCCCCCAACTTTTATATATATGAAAGACTCCTGTGATTGTTCAGCCAGTCTCATGGTTTTCATGTGGTGGACTCTATGAGTTTTGGGCTTAGCAATATTAGTTTCCCATTTAGCAAACGGGTCATAGTAGGAGTCCCCAATCTCATCGGCTTTTTGTCAGTATAACTGCATTTAACATGGTGAAGGATTCTGATACTGTAGTGGGTACTTTTTAAATTCCTTTGATAGCTTGGGAGCTGGGTTGATAGCATCCAGCTGTAAAAGCAAGAGTCTGCAGCCTGAGCTAAGGAGCCAAGTCTATAACTAGTGTCTGTGATGACCTTGTGGCCTCAGTGTCTGATTCACAGGAGATGGTACATGACACATGCTGAATAGAGATGTCCAGAAGCTAAAGACACCTTCTGTGGAGAAGAAGGGATGAAGTAGAGGGAAGGATGCAGTTCCCTTTTACAACAGCTCCCCAAATGATTCATCAGGATGAGTTTCAGAGAGATCTGTATGGAGGAAGATGGAAGGAATACAAGCTGATAGCAAACAAGCAAGGAGGAGGAGAGGAAAAAAACAGGGCTGAAATTGGAAGAGAATACGCCTTCCTTATGCTCCATCTCTATGTAGGCTGCTGTCAGATGCCAAACATTCTGTGCATTATAACAAGGCAGTTGTTTGTAGTACCGGATCAGTGCAACCGGGAGATAAGGTTCTGCCTTTGTATCAGAAGCAGCTGCAAAGAAGGGAGAAAGGTCTTAGAACAAGAAATTAGTTCATTTGAATTCTTTCTTTTTAGTCAGATAGACAGCAAAAGCACCCCCATTCCTCTTTCTCACTTTCTCTCTCTCTCTCTCCTCCCCCCAACAGATTCTTTCTATCAGCCTCATGCTACAGATGGGGCTTATGTTTGCCGCTTCCAATGACTGCATTTGTAACTGCGACAGGAAGTAAGAGATCTCTACATAGTAATACTCTCTCAGGGCCTAGTTTTTCACCTCAGCCAAGGTTTCCCATTGCTACTTAACTTGTAGCTGGTAACAATGACCAGAATCCTTTCACCCAAAGTCAATCAATTCAAATGGCATTTGCCTCGCAACAAGATAGCCAGTTACTGAAAACCCCATGCTAATGATGATAAGAATCAAGAGCAAAGTCTTTACTGTATGTGAAACATTACTGTATGCGGAGCTGGGAGCACAGGTTACCTGACATGTCTCATTATAATAACCTCTTAGCAGTGGTTTATGCTTTCCCCAAAATTTAACTGTTTGCACTGAAATTTTCCAGACTGCGTGTTTCCCTTAGAGCCTGGCTTTTGATTTATTTTTTAAATTGCAGCATCATCTACATTAGGGAAAAATGACAGCTTGGTCATATTAAGAGAATCTGACAGCCTTTTCCAGGAAAACCTTCTCACCCCTATATTTAGGTGCTCAGGCTAGAAATGTGATGGGGTGGCCTTGTCTTTTTCCATTCCCAAGAAAATCTATCCAACTTTGGCTTGGTTGTTAGGTCTTTCTCAGCACAGATTACTTTGATTTTTGTCCCTCAATACTCCAAAGATTTTATCTGCACTGAGCATGCCTGGGCCCATGCAAGAATTTCTCTGCAGTTGCAGATTTAAGTCCCTGTGTGCTGTTATATATCCAAATATGTACTGAAGAATTTCTTTACTGTCCAAGCCCCCAAGGTCTGAAACAGCCTGCCATCAGAAGTGGTTCAAGCACCTACATTGAACACCTTCAAGAGTAAATTGGATGCTTATCTTTCTGGGATCTTATGACCCCAGCTGACTTCCTGCCCTTTGGGCAGGGGGCTGGACTCGATGATCTTCTGAGGTTCCTTCCAGCCCTAAAGTCTATGAAATCTATGAACTACATGCAGAAAGGCTGGGTCTCCATTGCTGGCCTCTGGTAGTGTGAAGAAACTTGCTTGATTCAAATGGTGGTGGAGATCAAAATTGAATTTGCAAGGGTGGAAGAAGTGGATTGGGACAAGGAGTCTTTGGGAGAAGATGGAAACAGGGACTGGGAAGTAGATGGTGGGGGATACTGAGATGGGGAACGGGAATAGGAAATTGGGTCTGAGAAACAGGGACAGACACCAGGAGTTGTGGCTGGAGAGGGGAATGGGAAGTGGGGGCCTGGAGCCAGTAAGAGGCTGGGAACGACTGAGTAGAGAGCCAAGGGAAGGGCAGAAATGGAACAAGACTGGGACAGGACAGATATGGTTGTGGGTACAGGCAGAAGAGTCTTTGCCTTCCTCTTTCAAGCCTGGAGTGGAACCCAAGGTACCTAAATAAATACCACCTTTCCTCATGTTAGCAAATGACTGAAAGGCCACCGTGCCAAGGTTTTCATCCAGCTCTGTACTGCTCCATATAAAGATGACAATCTATAGCTACTAGTCACTCAAAGGGGAGAGGTCCATGTGGCGGATCTTATGATTTCTGCCCTGTAAATAAGCCATGCAGATGTTGGTACAATGCCACAATTTGCTTTTCTTAAAAACCTGCGAGTTTGCATAACTTTAATACACCCACCTTGTGTGTGTGCAGCGCGACACAGAATTCTGTATGTCATCCCTTGCTATTTTTACCACAGGGCCTCTCCTTGTGCACAGTATGGATGTGCTCTCTGGGGATGAATCAGGGTTTTGTAGTATGTTGTCCATAGGACTCCAGCTCCAATTATTGCTGATGCTGGAAGGTGAGTATGATAAGACACTGATGGCAGGAAGAGAAAGAATGGGCTTATGGTAAAAGCAAGCAATGGCATTGCAGAGAACCAGATTCTCTCCCTGCCCCTGCCCCAGAGATCCTGTGTGTTCCAGTTTCATGACACTGAAACCAAACTTTTCACAGGAGGTGTTTCAAACTGATTTTAAAATTGTCCTCTTGTGGGGGTTTGACTGGGAATCTGATTTGTGACAACTCACAGCTATAACTGAAGCCACTGGGAGCTGAATAGTCTAAAGTGCTATATAATGCTAAGTGCTCTCAAAAATCACACCCAAGGCATCTCAAAATTGGTGGATTCTTTTGACTTGAGACCTCTCTGGGCCTCAGTTCCTCACCTGTTTAATGGGGATAATAACCCTCCTTCACTCCAAAAAGGTATTGTGAAAATACATTTAATGCTTTGGAAGAAGACAACAGTGACAAGCACCATAGGAAAGCCACAAGGAAGCTAAAGAGTCTGTCCTCAGAGCAGGATTTGAAATGTGTTCAGTAAATAAGGTATAGGGCCACTTGCTGAACATTGAGGAAAAATGGGGACTGTGTCATAATGCATATGCCCAAGGGGGCAAATGATGATTGTACAGACTAGATTAGCTCTGGTGTAAGCTAACTTCTGAGTGCTTGACTTTGCAGCCTAAGAAGAGGCCTGAGGAAGGTACGGTGATACTCAAAAGCTTGCCTATATCTATACCAAACATGCAGCTGGTCCAATAAAAGATATCACCCACAAGAATTCGAACCAAAAAGTGTTCTTTTAATGTATTTTTATGTGTAATATTATATGCATTGTATGGCCTGGCCACAATTTATATTTAAGAAAAAAAAACAGGTTTCCCTGTATATCAAGATGTGGAACTTCTCACTCCCAACCTTCACACAAAAACCTGTCCAGAGCATTCAACCTTTTACCAAAGACATTTTAAGATTTATACTTGCCTTTAAAGAATTATTGCCCTGCAGTAAAAATAATCCTCACCACCTTTGAAATCTGTGCAGACCTCTTTTATCTTTGTTTATATATGTAGAGAATTGGGCGGTTCTTTGGACTAAACCTTATTTTACAGCGTTTTCTGCTGATGTGCTTGTGGCTGGAAATTCAGAGCTGAAAACTCATTCGTAAATTCAAAGAGAGCACAAGAAAATCTCTCGTCTCTGCCTTTGTGTGGAGGGGGGCAGGGGGAGAGGAAAAAAATGCAACCTTCAGATCAAACGGAAGAAGAAAAGAAAAGTGAGGCACAAAGACAAGGAGATGAAATAGCCCTAGAGCCCAGCCCATGCCTCTAGAGAGGTCTCCCTCACCCCCCTATTGTACTGGATGTGAGTTATAATCGTCAAGTGGTGTGGCCGCTGTTGCAGGACCACAGAGGTTTGAGTCATCCTAGCTATCTCAGATCTCCCCAGGGCGGATTTAGAAAGGTCGCCTAGCATGGCTGTAAAGGTCACAAGAGGTCTATAATACGGACAGTCACTGTATTCCCTGTGTGTCACATAATCATTTTATTTTACATCTCCCAGGTCCTGAAGGGGGAGGGGAGGAGGAGAAAGAAGACTGCGAGGTCAGCAGCATCTTTATAGATGGCAGAGTGAATGTGAGGTGAAAGGGATCGTTGCTTTCGCCTCCCCAATAAACCCCTTTTCTCTGCCTGAACGGAAGCGGCTAGGAGATGTTCAACTAATTTATATTAATTCAACTCCATTAATGATGAGATATCATCTCTCCTCTCAGCAGGAGGACAATCAAAAGGATTTAATACTGCGCTGCTCTTTTGACAACTCCACGTTACAATCTGCAGTCACTGTAAGTGCTCCCATCTTCATGGCCGAACTGGACCCATCCCCAAACTTCTCCAAGCAGGTGTTCCTGGGACACTGTTACCAAGGGTGATACATAAGTTTAGCTGTTCCTTGCAAACCCTCAAGCAGAAAGCCATGTGCACCGGCAAATGAAATCCCTCCTCAAGCAAGATGGAGCAAAACTTATAGATGAGGCATGAAAACAAAGCCTCCCCTGAGATCTGCAGTGGTCGGACAGTGGCATGCTTAGAAGATGTTTTGTGAGATTAAGGGGTAGTGATCCACATGCTCTGGCAAAAGTCCAATTTAGGAGATTACATTCAGCTTCTCTACCCTTCTCTCCACCTCTCACTTCAATTTAGTGCTCTTTTTAGTCTCTGTCTTGTTCTATTTTCATCCTCCATGGGGTTGCTATCTGCTCTTTAACAGCTGCTGTGCTCTGTACCAGAGGTGGCTTCATGTCAGTGCTGGGTGAAGTCATTTGCTTATATCGGGTGACTGATGAAAAAAAAAGTTTAAGAGTTTATGGAATAAATTCAGACGAAGAATATATTCAGACAAAGAAATGAGATCTGTTTGTGGTAATTCCAAAAGCAGGGAAAAGAGACTAAATTAATCTGATCACCTGGATTATTTACACAAATGTAGTCACTTCCATGTTATTGTTCATGTATTAGGGCAGTGCTTTTGTGTCTGAGTTTTCAACACCCCAGGGGCAAATTTAGATCTGAAACAAATTGCCCAGTCTGGTACTCGCTCAGGAAAACACTGAAGTCAATAGGTGGTTTGCCTGATGAAGAACTCTTTGTATCTGTCTCCAGATTGTTTACCTTGACTTTTTAAAACCTAAACTTTAGTCTTGATTATAGCCCTGCACAGGATGACTACCTCACTGAAGTCAATGGGAGTGACCTTTATTCTGTGAAAGTAAAACATAGCCACTTGGCAAATCCCTTCAATGGAGTCAAAAAATCAAAGTGAAGACTGCTAATACATGAATATCACAGGAAACTGGGAGGTGATAGAAATAATGTGAGAACACAATCAAGTTTCTTTCTTTTCCTCTAATATATTATTTGGTGGAAAGCATTTACTGGTTTCTTTTTGGGCATAGTGTCGCAGTGTCACGGAGATCAGGATGGATGGATGGATGGATGGATGGATGGTTTGGCTTTCTTGGAGGTACTTATACTTTAGGAGGGCCTGATGGATTGTATGCCATTGGGGTGAAGGATGGACTTATTGTTACCAGGCTGCTATACCATCACAGTCTTCTTATTAATATGCATAAACTGGTGCTCCATTGTCCCCTTTTCCCTCATGTTCCCTTTTTCCCCCAAAGAGCATACAAGAAAATTGCTGCTTACTGCATAAAAAATACTGATACTGAGCAACTGTCAGCCTTCACTTCGGATGTAATGGATTTGTTTCCCACTGCAGTCAGCTAGGATCTGGCCATTTCACTGTTTTGAGTTCACACATGTCACTTTTCATCAGAACTTGAAGCACTTTATAAAGGAGTTCTGTACAATTACCCTCCCCCCCATTGTACAGATGGGGAAACTGAGATACAATCTCTTGCCCAAAGTCAGTGTCAGAGTCAGGAACAGAATTCAGGTCTTGAGTCCCAGTCTAGTGTGCTAAGCACTAAGATAAACCACCTCCTGACTGCAGTGAGAGTTAGATCATTCCTCGTGTCGGGCTTAGCTACTCTGTTATTTGGTCCAAACATCCTTTGCTAGTCAGACTAATAAAGGGTGAAATTCACCCCAGAGAGAGGGATCATATGCCTTATGTGGTATTTATATTGGATATGAAGGGCTTACATGTTGAGACGGCTCTCTCCAATATGTCACTTAGGTCTCAATAAAGTTCTGCCTAGGGACGCATAAGAATTTGAGCTGTAGATTTTCCCAAACAGGGGGCTGCATCTTGCAACATGGATGAGGTTAGCAGTGCCCAGTTGAATTTGCAGCTGTCATAGCTGCAGATAGGTATATTTTGCCCTAAGAAACAGCACTCTGCATTTGGCAGAGCTGCTAGAGGTGTTTGTGTTTCCTAGTGCATGTCTTGGCTGTAGGAGATCAGACTCTGTGCTAGTCATGTAATTTAATTTCTTTATTTGCTTCTGGCTGGTAGTATTAAACTCCTGGCCTCTGAAACACACATACAAATCATTTTTTATATTAACATATTTCCTTTTGAAACTGTGTGAGGCTTTTCTCAAAACTAATGGATTTTTTTCCCCCTTGTCTGGGCCAAATGTATTCAAATCTTAACTCAGTTAAGTCGGAAGATGCCTATCGTCTCAGCAGGGAATCCCACCCTTTATTCCACAAATCAGCATCCTTTTTATTTGACTTTCTGATCTCCAAAGTAAAAGGGATGCTTTTTTTTGAGTTTAACTCTGACGCTGATGTTGCAATGCTCTTTGATAGCCAAGAACACAAGGACTGACTTCAGGAGCGCGTGAAACTTCATCAGGAACCAAAATATAAAAACGCCGGGGGAGGGGGAGAATGGTAGAAAGTGATACTGTTGAAACAAGCCTTTGAAATTTTCCAAATGATGTTTGATGTCCCAGTTCCTTAAAGCCGCAGCAGCACCTTTAGCATCAAAAATATCTTTTTTTGGGGGCGGGGGGGGGGGGGAGGCTGTGGGGACTATATTAGCAATATTTTTGTGATGTGAGGAAGGAAATATGTTTAATATTAACCTGTAATGGTTCCACCTGTAAATCTTTTTACATGTGTCTGTCTAGGGTTTAGTAAGCTTCTTTAATATCTCCCCTCGATTTGCTTGAATAGTTCTTTATTTCAAAAGAATGGTAAAGGAAACAGAAGGAACCAAAGCCTGGAGGAATGGATTACTTCAGAAATAAGCTTTACTCCTCCCCTGTCCACCCCCAGACTGCCCACCCACGGGAAGTGAACGCAAGAGTTAGAAACTCTCTGAGGAAAGGAAGGGACAATAGAGCGTGGAAAGGGGAATAAAGGTGAATCTTTGTAGTTGGTCAAATTATGGGCCAGATCTTCAGCTGGTGAAATAATGGCTCAGCACTGACATCAGCTGCATTTCTGGCTCAGAGACCACTAATTTGCATCTAAGAAGGAATGTTTTTTACCCCAGGATCTATTAGGAGAGACCTCAGAATGAATGCAGTTTTCTGGAGCATTGTATCAACTTAGCACCTTCCACTGAATCTACCAAACCAATTACCAAAAAGTGGACTGCCTCAGTCCCTCCATCAGCAAGCCCCCAAGGAGAGAGAGGTGGCTGCAGGAGAGTAAAGGAAGGCTTAGATCCCCAGGAGCATCCCCTGGGAGAGACCTCCACATTGTCCTATCAAGGACGCGTCTATATTACATCACAGCTTGGAAAAGAAGTTGAGCTAGCTTTAAGCTAGCAGCCTGTCACTTCGATGTGGAACTAACTCGGGTATGACTACAGTGGATTCAATTCCTCATTGTTGGATGCTTGTTGGGTGCTCAGTCACAGCATCTGAATCAAAAGCAAGACTTTCTTTTGCCTCACTGCCGTTGCTGAGCTGATAGATAGGAGTAAAATGAAGGAATAAGGAGAAACTGTAAACAATGTGTGTTCAACTCTTGGAGTTGTAGTGTGGAAAAGGGTGGGTGTCACTGGTTTAATGTGGTCTAGGGGAAAAAGTTGCTGTCTGAAATGGGTTAGGGCCCCTAACTGTGCATGGCTGCGCACGTGGAACCTTGGTTAGGGGTAGGATCTCTAGAAGACATTAATTTCTTATCTTTTATGTAACAGTTTCAGTAGCAATTGCCATCTAAAATTGGTTTTTGATTTGACAGTCTTCCACACTTAAACTATGCATTCCTGGATACACCTCTGCTTTAGGGGACTGTCACATAAAACTGTGTGGATTCAGTGGAGGTGGAGTGGGTCTGTTTCTTTTCCAATTCATACAGCATGTGTAAATTCAATGCTTTCAATGAAAGTTTGCAAAAAGGGAATGCCACCACTTAGTTCCATCCCTGCAGAGCTAAAATGTTTTCTGTAGATAGCATTTTTGCTTTTGGTGTTGGTGCTTTTTGCATTTATTGAGCCAATGGAAAATGTCTGCATATCAGGATTTTATAGTTTGGGCATATATCTGGGCTGCAGAAACCCAAGGAATAAGAGTAGTATGAAACCACTTCAACTGGCAGTATCATAGAAGAGGGTCCCACCTCAATTCACTCTGTAGCTTCTACTTGGCAAAGCAACATTTTTCATTTTGCCTCCTTAAATTTGTTGCACTGTTGCTGTGCGCTATTAAAATAGCTGCTGTGTTCTGCTCTAGAGAAAGCTGCATCTTATTGGAAGGAGTTGTGGGCGGGGTGTGTGTTACCAGCTTCACTAGCTACTAAACTCTCCCTCCAAGATGGTAAAAGTTCCAGTATAAGTGTGTAATATGGAAGCTGGCCAATAGCAGTCTTATACAGTACAAGTTCTTTATCAAATTTTATTGACAGGAAACTTTGGCTTCACTGTTTTCATATTAAACATGGGGTTTTACATAAGCAGAACAAGAGCAAAAGTCCAGTTCCCTCTGCCATCTTGTGTGGCAGTTCTACCTTCTCTGAAACACTGCAGTGGTTGGCTCATGGTTAACTTCTCCCTATAACAAGCGCCAGCTATTTTTCAGGAGCAACTACATTTAAAGGACGTTAGGGAGAGCTCACTTTCCTACCCCCAACCAATGGATAGAGGTGGCAGGAGACTGTTCAGGACTTAATTTATCCACAGAGGCTCCACTGCTATCAAAGAGATTAACTGGCTCAGAAAGGCATGAACTTTCCTAGGCAACAACTTAATCGGTACTTTGAAATCTTACGATGACAACAGGAGACAGAAAAGTAGGAGTGGCAGAAACGGTATGTTGTGGGCCGAATCAAGAATCCAGAACCACCCACGCCGCATGGAAACATGTGCCTGAGTTGCAATAAAGTCTGTTGACCCTGGATCGGCCGTGTCAGCCATCTTCAGACCCACAGGTAAGGCAAACATCTTTGACTGCGAGGGACTGCCAATATATGTATATATATCATCATGAAAGGACTGGTAGAAAAAGCTTTTATATAGGAGGGAAAGGACAGGGGGAGGGAAAGCTGTTAAGAGAGGTGGGAAGAGGGTTGAATAGATTGGTTGAGATGAAGGTAGTTAACATCTGGAGTTAACAGCTAGTTGGGGTAATGGGATATGAAACCACGGTCCCTGTTGAGATTGAGGTTCACACAGTCCAGTCTGTAGGCAATTTCTTGTTCTGCAATTTCAAGATCAAGTTGGTTTCTAAAGCGTTGTTTGTTAAGAAGAGCTGCTCTGAGGTCAGTGGTGGAGTGTCCAGATGTGTTAAACACAGGCTTTTGTGTGTTTCTGTGTGTTGGTAGCAGTGCTTATCTGATAGCTTGGTGGTTAAATCACTTAATTGAGAAGTGAAAGAGGTAGGGAAAGTAGCCTGCCTGGGTCTGCTTTTGCTGGAAATCTGGTATCTAGTGGGAAGCTTTTGTTCAAGGTGCTAACAGCAATTACTTTCTGTACCTCGAGTTGGCTTGACAATGAGGTTCTTTAGTTAGTAGCTGCTGAGTCCTGTCCCAGCAGAGAACTGACCTGCTCTGGAAGGCCAAACCCTTCTCGCACACTCCGGGTCTCAGGCAACAGTATCACAAAGCAGGACTCTGAGAAGGAAATAAATAAGTAAGCCTGTAATTTATGAAGCAACCCTTTCAAAGTGTTAAACCATTCATAGCTTTATGACTACATATTAATCTGCTCTCATTTATTGCTTTGTAAGGCTATTTTGACAAAAGTTCATTATCAAGACTACTAAATGCTTTTAAAGCATTGATTGGAGGAATTATTACATCACAGTGATAGACACAGTGTGTTAAGATGGATTGTATGGCTCGGACTGTCTGAAATTTCCCCCCTTTTAATTGGATCGATCCCCAGAATAAACGAAGTTTAATTGAATTTCGAGGAAAATTGAGCAGTTGTTTTCAAGTCTCTGTCAATATGCATTATTTCAATTACATGATGATAAGCATGCAGAGGGTTTGCAAACAGCCTGAGTGGGCACAGAATCTGCACACTGCACAGGCTGTCTGCACTCGGTGGCCTTCACTTAAGATTTCCAGAATGGTTTCTGTTTCCCCAGATCAGATCGTTAATGGCTGTGTCCTGTTCATATGGTTTGGATGGGGTCAGCATTACAGAAAGGGTGCCAGCCCCCTTCAAATAGCTGGACAAAGATTTGGGACACATTTCCCCCCATAATGCCATCTATTTCTTCACCTCAGTACATTACAACTCTTCATACTCAAGTTCAGCCTTTCCTTAAAAGAGCTCAACAAGCTCTAGAAACACTCATGAAGCTTCACTACCATGTTGCAAAGTGCGTGCATCCAACATTAGAAAACGCATTTTAAGGACCATCGAAGTGAGGTTGAGGTAGGGTTTAGCCTTTCTGTTGAACTCCTAGAGACTGAAACACCTAATATTAGACATTTTGGACAAGGGTATCACAAAAAAGGAGTCAGCTGAAGACCTTGGAAGAATGATCACGAACTGTGGTAATAGCTCAAAGACAAAGTGCCCCAGAACCGTTCTGATCACATCTAAGTGATAAAAGAACGTGCCTGTTTAAATCAAGTTAGGAGGATACAACTCACAGCACCATCAGCTAACTCACGTGTACAGGTCTTTGTCTACACAGGTGTTGATGGGGGCTCTAGTCACTTCTAAGTAACTCTTCTGCCCAGGATGGTGGGCAGTGTCACAGGCCAAGTGCAAAGAGCTAGCAGGCCCCCTTAATATTAGAAAACACCATTAGTCCTAGCCTCCACCAAAAATAACTTGGATCATTAAAGTATCACATCTACCCAAAGAACCTGGCCTGTCTTGGATCATTAAAGACCTTCCCTGGGCACCTTTAATAGGACATACTCCCCTCCTTGTAAGCATTAGGTCAGAGCATGAAGCAAAGAAGATATGACTGAGGAAAAGGGAATACAGCATGAATTATCTGAATGATAAGGAAAATGTTGCTTTCTGCTAAGGTTGGCAGTAGTTTGCTAATTCTTTTTCTCACATGTTGGTATGAATATCCAGCTGGCAGATATCTATTAAGCAGTTTACTTTCCCTCTGCATCTGCTACTCTCCACTTGTGGCTTGGGGTCATCAGGTGGTACAGACCCCAAACCCTTATGTGCACTCAGTCAGGCCTGTTTCCAGGCCTCAGCGAAGTGTTGCCTGATCCTGTCCTGAGGCTCCATTATTTAAACCAGCTACAGTGCTTCACCCTTTTTATGACTTTAGCAATAGAGGTCTTACCAGAGTTCAGCCACCTCTGCTGTTACTGTCTGTCTTCTGGCATTGAAAAGTCCTCCTTTCACTCACCAAGCTAAGCTGAGGGTGTCCAGTAACATTTAAGAGCCTGAATCAATTCCTTACCACCATGTAGGGAGTGCTGCCCTATCTCCTTCTTCTTTCTTGTTGGGTCCATTCTCCAGCTAATTCTGAGTTTGTGTGCAGTTCTGACGATGATGTCTGTATAGGATGATTATGCTAGAGAATGAAACCCTCTCTGTAGCTATGCCCCCCTCCCCTTTCTCCAATGGAGAGGGACAGAGAGCTTCTTTCCCTCAAGCACTCACGTCCATCCGGAGTTGTGGGTAAATAACATATGCAGATGAAGCAGCTGCCTGGCCATTCTTCTTCCACTCCACAAACGATGGAAGCAGAGAGAGCTTTGTACCTTCTAGAGCATCTGGACTCAGCCCTTACTGTATATTAACTTGATCCTGTGAACCACATTTGTAAGAGATCTTATTTTTGAGGTAGGTGGGGTCAATGTTCTCTACCCAAGAAAAACATAAGAACTGCCATTTACCTGGTCAGACCATAGGTCCATCTTGCCCAGTATCCTGTGTCACACAGCAGATGCTGAAAGACAGAGTGAACTGGGTATGACCAGAGTTTTTTTCACTGTTCCTTTCTCACTTGCAATCTCTACCATTTAAGGCCTAGGAAGTTCAATACCTTTATCATCTTCAAAGGCTCTTTTCCCTGGAAGTAATGCTCTGCAATATGCTACCTGTCTGCCTTTGCAGCAAATCATGCATGGTTTGGCACTTTGCCAGGAACTCCAAAGTAATTCAGTGAGCCAAATTTATAATAAAACATGAAGTGGAACCAGTGATTTAAGAGGTAACATTTTTCCCTCAGACTCTGCTTTGGCTAGCTTGGCCATAGGTTTCCCTCTAGTTCATACTGTCTACACCAGATTGTCATAATACGTTAAACCTAAAGGTGCCAGCTAACCTGCTCTAATCACATGCATTGAAATTCTGGTCAAAGTCTGAGCCGGTACTGAATCAGCCAAATCAATGCCCCTCCCTCCATGCTGTTAGAGAGTTATGATGTTAGGTATTGGTTGATATTTAGGATGAAGGATCTTGGATCCGATTCGCTGTGTAACTAAGAACAGACTCAAGTTTGTTCATTTTTTTTATTAGCAAAAAGAGGATGGCTGGTTATCAGCAGCTTGCTTGGAACTTGGGATAGTGGTAGAGAATTGGGTGCTGCCTTCATTTTGAACGCATTATAGCA
Source organism: Crocodylus porosus (assembly GCF_001723895.1). Classification (NCBI taxonomy): domain Eukaryota; kingdom Metazoa; phylum Chordata; order Crocodylia; family Crocodylidae; genus Crocodylus; species Crocodylus porosus. The sequence continues at coordinate 5,953,190 of NW_017728922.1, forward strand.
TATGCCTCCAATTGCTTTATTGAGTTGCTTCACATGCACACTGAATGAGAAGAGGAGGAAGTGCCCCTTATGTTCCCTCTGAAAGACCATAACAGAGGTATTCAAGAGCAGCTTCATCTGTCTCTGCTATATTGGACAAGCCAGCCAACAAAATCTAAATGCTGTTTCCGAACAGCCAACGGTTCTGGAAAGTCTAGGAGAATCAGTATACCTGGGGAACACAATTCTAGGTGTGTGATACAGGCTTTCCTCTTGGCCTGTCCACAGAGGAGTTCCTACAGTCTCCAAGGGGGCCTGTAGATGTGCAGGGACACTGCTCTGACATGTTGTAATTACAGTGCACTGGAGCAGACTCGATTAATCGAGCCTGCTGGAACATGCTAATTAGTGCACTCTGGTAGCCTCTGCATCTAGTGTATTCAGCATCCTTGTGCTTCAAGGTAGTGGTGAGAGTGCTTTAACTAAATCTCATTGAATGTTTAACGTGCCCCCTGTGGCCATTTTGAAGTGCAGGATGCTGAATACATGAGATGCTGTGGGTGCTTTAACTACAGGGGCTCTCAGAACCACTCTAATTAAAGCACCTCCCCCCCCACCCTCAGAGCACATGTAAAGATACCCAATATGACACTGTTTTAACTCAAGCTGTATCTTCAAGCTTGGAAGGTCCTCGGTGTGCCAGTCAAATGAACAGTTGCCCCATTTGCTTTATGTTCATTGGCAGGTTGGGGGACACAGACTAGCACATCCACAGAAGTGTCTGCATCATACCCTGACCCATAGCCTGAATAACAGAGATTAAGGGAACACTCAAAAACCCACATCATCCTTGCGAAGCTAAGCCAGTGCACAATGGTCTGGGTTTTCCTTATAAGGATTTTTTTTCTTTAATAAGAAAAAAACTTAAATTTTTCCTGGGTGGTAGGTGTGGAAAAGGCTGGCAGTGACTTTTATAGCTAATGTTGTCCCCAAAGCAGCCCTGCCAGTATTTAGCACACGGCAGAGACAGATGCAGCCATGCCACTTCTGCAGGCAGATTTGACAATCTTGCCTTTCGACCTCACTAGCATGATGTCTGCTTCATATGGACAAAAAGGTTCCTGAGCACTTTCTCCCCTCTTGTGCATAAAGAACCTGGTTGAGGGACTCTTTGAGAATACTCCATTTATTATGAACCCCAGGGCAAAGTATATTGATATCATCTAAGTGAAGGGGCAGGATTGATCCCTTCCTGGGTTTATGCTGCAGCAAATGGGTGAGGTGCAGAAAGGTGCCCCATCATTACAGATTCGTTAGTTATTCACAGTAACAGTGCTGATCCTAATGAATTCATTTGGTATTCATTGGCTGTCACATGCAGTTCTGTAAGTCTTCAGCTCTAATTTAGGACAATTAAAATGAAGTGTTAGCGAGCAATGTTTCCCCTGCATTGCACAGTCTATAACATTTTCTTTTAAGGGGAGGGTTTCAGATGTACCCAGCTCATACTGCTGATGTTATCATGGAGGGTTGGGGGCGGGTGGGGAGGGGGTGAGGGGGAGATCTTACTGCTTGATCCTGCAAAGCTTAATGAATTAATACAGCAGAGATAATCTTCATGGGTCAGTGTGTTGTGCTGGCCTGCAGATCTGTCTAGATTATGCCTAGCGAAAGACTAACTGAAAAATACCTGTATTACTTTCCTTAAAAATGGTAAGGGAGATCTGCCAAGGTGCAACTTAAAAGCAAGATATGTAAAGGCAAGCCAATGATTTGTCATATGCTTCATGGTTCGTGTTGTAAATTAGACGATCTTTCATAATCGCAGGAATGGTGGAGGGGGGATGGGGGAGGTGGAGAAGCCAATCAATTTGTCTGTAAAATTCTAAGTCCTTTTGAAAATACAATTGAAACATAATTCCTCTGTGTTTCCCTGTTAATTATCATTTGCAATATTTCTGGCATCAAAGCTTTACTAGCATGGAGGGATCATTTCTTCATCACAATACTACTTCCAGGATTCATTTATCTTGTCTTTTAGACTAATTATCCCCAAATTCACCAATAGACTGTCACACTTACATGCTCCAATAAATGTAGTTTTAAATCAGCAGCTTACTTTGCTGCAGTGGTACAAGCTTTCCTGAATTGTGTCTAACTAGAGTCATTCATCTGTGATCACAACACTAAAGGGAGAACAACAACATTAAGGTTTGTATGAATGATCATGCTTATTTATATGCAAATACGCCTGACAAATCAATAATGTATGATTTAGCTGTTCAGTGTGCATTAGTAGAAGTGCCGGCAATCCCAGGTGGTGGGCTCAAAAAATGTCAGCCCCTCCTTCCTTGTCTTCTTCCCCCTGCCAAGGCCCCAGCCAGCTTCACCAGTCAAATGGATGAAAAATATTCTGTGTCCTCAGCTGTGCATGTTCATAGCATTAACAGGAGTCCCTGGTATCCACACAGTCAACAAAGCTTGGAGAAGTGGGTGTCAGCTCTTGGGGAACAACCTCAGTGACTGGCAAATAGGAAGATACTCCCTGACGTCAGAGCTTTGGAACTGGAGTGTAACAGGGTACCCCAGCCAAGAAGCATCCTTATAATAAATGGCTCAATATGCCAGCATAGTGCAGAGAACCGGGTGAGTGAGAAGAACTGGAAAAGCAAGCAGTCAGCGAGTCATGCAGGGAAGACGGCTCAGACAAGGGGGGGAAAGCATTAGGAGAGCAGGTTCTGAATTTCTGGGACCACAACCTGCCCATTCATCCAGACTTCCCTGTGCTTGAACCATAAATTCTATATGTCAATAGCTTAATTGGCATAAGGATCTAACAGCACTCCTGTAAGACACTGCCTTTTGTGCTCTACCCAGAAAGCAGTTGATCTCCCTCATCCAGTCATCTGAATGCCTATATTCCTTCCCTGCTCTGGCTCCACTTTACATGCTGTGTCATGTTTAAATGTCACATCTTCACCTGCACTACTCTCTTTGGGCACAGAACTCACACCTTGCCTCTGACCGAACCCTCACTCACCCCCTTTATTCCCCTCAGTTGTTTCTTTCCTGCCATTCCCTTTGTTTCTGTGCCTGGCATAACCTTAGTGGGTGTAAGTCACAGAAACTAGTTTTCAACAACTGAGGATGTGGCCCAATGCAATCAGTGCTCTAAATTAGCACACCTGCACTGTGCAGTGTGTTCCCTGGTTGCTTATCTGTATCTGCCTGGTAGACAACGAACACCCAGGAGTCTCCTACAGTCACATACAGCACAAAGCACATTGTTAGCACTAAATAAGTAATAAATCATATGAATAGGTAAATACTATGTATTCCCATTTTGTACATGAGCAACCAGGGGTTGATAGTGGCCCATTTTAACTGCATGCACTCCCGCTGAGCCAATGGACTGCTGCATCTACTAGTGCTGAATTTGGTAACAACGTTACACTAGAAATTATGGCAGAGCTGTGAACTGTAACCAGAGCCCTGGTTCCTGGTCCTGGTTCTTAACCACCATGATTTTTGATTTAATATTGCTATTCCCTCTGCAATTAATGTTTTATGAACCTGTTACAATAAAAGGGATTCATGCAAAGCTAAGGCATTGGAGCGGAAAAGAATAACTGGATTTTCTTCATGTCCTTCACCCTAAGGTCTTCTGTTTCTCTGCCATAACCCAAGAAAATCCCACATTTCCCCCCATGCCTTTACATCTCCTTCTTTACCCTTCAAGCACTGTGTATGACCTTTGACCTTCTGACCAAGGAGGTCTGGCTAGGAGATTTCTCCCAGGATGTTGTTTAACTAGTCAAATGGGGTTGGTTGCTGTAGAATGGTTTGAAATATTATTTCTTTTTCTAGGTCTGTCTTAGCCTCCCATTGTACGTGTCAAGAAGAGAGAAGGGAACATGGGCTCCATACGTGGGAAATCAAGGCATGAGCATCTAGGTCACCCAGTTATGCCCTAGCATAGTCTTTATTCTGTTGATTAAAAGGAGTAATTTTGGGCTGAATAGATCCTGATTACATATTATTGCACTCCTGAGTAGATGATTCCTGCCAGCCTGTCTCCACCTTTCATGGTCCTCCTGTCCCAGTCACCCAGAGTATGCCGTTGTCTCTTTCTCACTACTGCATGCTTGAGCAACCTCCCAGATAAAGCAACCCAAGATCCCTCAGCAGCCAGCTTTACTGCTTTTTCCCACTGAGCTTTTAGAGCTGCTAGCAGAGCCTGGATCCCAATAGGCCCCTGCCTTGAATCTCTTGCTCCCTACCATATAATCTATGGATTTAGAGAACACAAATCCATCAGAACATGTAGGTTCATTATGCCACAGGACACCCCCATTTAGAAATAGGTGTCCTACAGCAAGAGTTATCTATTGGCTGCTGTAGAAGACAAGTTAGAAGCAGGGCAGGAAAACACAAAGGATCTTCCCTTGAACCCCCATTCATTGTGACAGTGAAAAAAAAAGCGGCTATAGACTGATACGTGCACATGCCATGCTGTATTTGTACTGTTTGAAAGCAGAAATAGATAAACCACATGGTTATTGCCAGAGTATGAAGAAACATTCGGAAACCCTGAAAAAAAAAAAGAAATCCCAGTGTACAGGTCAGTGGGTGGGGGTGAGAGGAAGAGCAAATTTAATGGCTTACATGAATTGTCAAGTAAACCCTCTGCAGACTTCAGCATCTTCAGTTGCACATTCTCGTTCTGACACAGAAGCGACATTTATAGGTCGTAACTCTGAGGAGCAGTTGGTCTCTCTGGCACTATTATACTTAAATGTGAAGGGCTTCATCTGCTGACTATCACAGTGGAAAAGGCAAGTTGAGCAGTTAAAGTAACAGTTGAAAAAGATCCCCCAGGGATGGAATGAGCAAAAGAGAATAATCAACCATTTTAACAACATGGCTGTTTCATGCATTGCTTTGTAGAGGCTAGGCCACAGTTAGATGTCCCAGTTTATTTTTAATCCAGCTATATAGAATACACTCAGACACACCACACACACATATCCAGCTCTTCTTCCCATTTTATTTATGATTGGCCCTCTATCCAATGGTCTACAGAAATACATGTTATAAAATACTCTGTATTTTTTATACACACACCTGCATATACATACATGCATACATATACACACACATCCAGCTCCAAAACACATTAGTAGAAGAACTAATAGGAGATTGAATTAGTCTAGAACCAGAGCATCTGCACAGCCAATAATTTTACTACAAGGAAAAGCAGGAAACTATTTCTCAGTGAAGCCTGGATTATAAATCTAGTAATTTGTAATGGAATTTTAATTGGTTCAGACAAAAAGAACTGGCACACATCAGTTCTCTTTTGACAGAGGTACAATAAAGAGGATATGTCACTGCAGAATGGTTTTATGCACACAAACTGAATAACTGTTCAGAGTTATGAAATGGTATGTGAGAGAGAGACCCCATCAGTCCCGCAGTTCGGAACCAGGTAAGGAGTATACTGGCTCATTCTTTCCTCCAGACACATAACTCACTCAAGTGACTGATTCAGCAGTCAGTTATGGAAAAGCCAAACTATTTTTTTTTTAACAAGATGGAGTTTGTGGCATGTTTATGGGAGCAGATGTGGAATGTGGCCTCATACAAGATGACTGCCTAGGCTACTGCGGTGTTCCATTTTCTGGCTACTGCCTTTTCCAACAGCACTGTGTTCTCTACCTACATTTCCGTTTCCAGGATAGGCTGCCCTAAGGTAAAAGTTTTCTTTGCCTGTCTTCGGTATGCCTGATGAAAAGTGGACTACAGCCCCCAGCATGCTCTAGGAGAGATCATGATGAGTTGTTTCTCTTTCCTAACAAACCACGATTGAAATATCAACTTCAGGTTGGCAGATTTATGTCATTTAGTTTTATTAGCTTTGAACAAGTTTATGGGTATGGGAAAATGCACATGCTTTATTGGCTTTGGGAAAAGATTATGTCAAATGTATATGTGAATACACACACACACACACACACACACACACACACACACACTCCACATACAGACACAGTTGAGCTAAAATCTCAGTCGGCATATCCTCTTTCTGCAGGGTGCTTACCAATATGAAATATTAAAAGTGCCATGTCCTTTCCTTCTCATATTTCTTCATATTCAGTATGGCCACTCAATTGATATGTAAATAAAGTGTACCACCACTCTGTAAACTGCAGATACCCTGCATTATTTAAGCTGTGAAGGCGATGCATCATCCGTTATGTGGCTCATTGGTGGAGCCCTGCTGTGTATTTGGCAATAAAGCCTCAGAGTGCCTCATCAGAAACAGCAGTTGGTCCTGGGGAAGTTCATTTATGCATGAAATATTCACAGAGCAACAATGCAAACCTTAAACATCAGTAATTGTTGGGTTTCTATTGCCTCTAACTAGTCTCTCTAAATTATTGCAAAAGACCGGCCAATTTACAAATTACATATATTTGTCATGCTCTTGTACCTTTAGTGAACTAACCATAATGGTGATAGCATTTTTAATGTACACACAATCACTGAGCCTCCTTTGGAGAGCTAGCCAAGGCTGGCTCTTTAAGGGAAATAGCTGGCCAGGTTTATGGAGAAAGTCCTTGGTATATTAACTGACTCATTGCTTGTGGTTGTTCCAGCTGCTTATTCCTAACTCTTGGTTATATAATAAAATTCATCTAAAATAGTCTGTACACATGCATACACTCACACAGCAGGTGGGTAATTTCTGCCTACTCGTTATATTAGCAATGAGGATAGCCCACAGGATGAATGAGTCTGGATCTTTCTGATTGGTTCAGACTTAACCTATGTGATACATTTCATTCTCTGTGTCTATATCATTCTGTTGCCAGTAGTATAATCATTTCTCAATATGGGGGCTGAAGCACTGGTGGAAATATAGCCTAAGGTCCTTAGTTTAAAACAAGTGGCAAAATAATCCCTAGTGTGAGCCCACTTAAATCAGAGGCTTTACAACAGAGAAATGTTCCCCAGAGCTACATCATGGATACTATCTGTGCTGCCTCTCTGATTTTTGCCTTGCTAGCTCCACTGAAAGGATAAAACAGACAAGTCAATCCATTGTATTATGTTCAGATGAGCAAAACTCTGTTGACACTGTATTTGTGAAAATACTGCCCCTTTCAGGCTTAGCAGATGTCTACTCCATCTGACCCAGACCTTGCAGACCTTGTAAAGCAGAGGACCATCTGGCAACTCATGCCAAAGACTGTAGGCCCATAGCTCTGACTGTCTGCCCATATGTGGGATAGACTCCATGTCAAGGTAGAGACCTTCTCCACCTTGACAAATCCTGGTTTTAGCAAATACAAAGCAATTCAGTGAGAGATCTGCATGTTGCCCTGCTAAGAGAGTAAATTTCATTTAGTATGTTCAGACTCATTGGGTGCATCTACACCTTACATGTGTAATTAATGTGATGCAATATACTCATTGGGTGCATCTACATGTGCAATTAATGTGATGTAATAAACTCCAGAGCCATTTAAGCTGGAGGAAACTGCTCCTGGGTACAGTGTCTACATGTGTACAGCAACAATTTGAGCCATTTGAGCCAGATCAGAGCAGCCCCAGGCTGGCAGGTGCCGTGGGGGTGGGGGGGTGTGTGTGTGTCTGGGTAGGGGCACGAGGGCGCTGAGATTGTGGAGCTGTGGCTAGGCAGCAGGCAGCCCCTGCACTTTAGCACCCTCCTGCCCCAGCCAGCCCCTGTCACCACTGTGATGGCCAGAACCAAAGAAATTAATAAGCAATAAATATGTGCTTCTTGGAGGCATTTGGAACTTTTGTCTAATATGCAGCTTGTATTTTTGTAACCCACAAATGTAACTTGTAACTGTCTGTGGAACTGACGAGGCCTCAAAGACAAAGCTCTAGCTGTAAAATTAGCTGACCTAATAGTTCTTTCTCACTCAGAATTTATCCTTGATGCTGATAAAAACTGGATTCGACTGCCTAGCTTATCCAGTACATTTCAAGAAAGAACATCTCAAAAAAGCATAGTCAGAGAGTTCTGAAGGGGCTGGATTTACGCGGGGTAATGTTAATTTCAAACCTGAAGATGCTGTGTTGCAATTTGCTTATTGGATAAACCCAAGCTTGGGCAGTAACTTACGATAATGATTTCTCACACCTTTTAACCCCATAGGATAACAGCTATAAAGCAATATTATGAATGGCTATATAACTAAAAAATTAGCATAATTAGGATATAAAAGAACACGCATGTAAAAGTAAGCCTTGGGAAGGACGGAGCAGAAGGGTCATTGCTGTCCCATACCCCCACGGATCTCTCTTACTCCCTGTGAGAGCGAGGACCAACTTCTGACTGAGGGGCTTCCACCGGTTCTCCTTCAGGCAGCCCAGTTCAGAGACATCTGACTTCGCTGATTCAACTTGACGTGCATCTTCTAACCGAGGGACTATTGGTAAGTTACTGACCAAGTGGGAACTCTTGGTTAATTCCTTTATCTGTTTTATTATCACTGTCAATTTTAATCTATATTGTTATGTTGTCTGTTTATTAGCTTAACCTTTTTATTAACTATTATATGTGCCAACTATATCTTTTGTTGTCATAAGTAAAATTCATTCTTTTTTGTAAGTGAAACTTGTCATTTCTTTCCTTTCCAGCATCACCTCCTCGATCCCACACCAAAAGCCCAGTGGCTAATAAAGTTGCAGTGCTCAGTCAGTGTGCAACTAAATTGATATACTCACAGTGCCCAGCTGGCCTGTGATACACCACCTACATGTGCATTTTGGCAGAGTAAGCACCTATGCGATAAGAGAGTACCACCTCTGAGTACTTTTTTATGGTGGAGTTTATTAGTTTACTGTTCTCTAATACTGGCACATGTGTAGACAGTGACATTCACTGTGGAGTTAATTAGTGTATTCTGCAATAAAGTGCATGTGTAGATTCATATCATCCTCTGCAAGACCGAAAAGAACAAGCAGTAGATGAAAAGGTAAATCAGTACTTGCAATCTTTTTGATCAGTCAGTAGATTAATTCTGTTATTGTCTGATGGAATCATCTTTCCAAAGACACATGCAGAAAAGACTATCCCGCCCCTTAGTTTTTTGATAATATTTAACATTTGACTTTTATATATTCTTCCATTACAGACAATAATAAAACTTGACGTCATCTTTGAGAAATCTCAATATGTGAATACCCACACTTACAATTCAAAGGGATTTGCACCTCCATTTGAAATTTTTTAGGGGTCCACAAATGAAAAAAGATTGAAAACCACTCTCTTATAGGATAGGATGAATTTTGACCTGATGACTTATTCCCTTACATTCTACACTAAGTCTTTTTTGGAAGAGAGTCTCTTTTGACTCAGTATTTTGGACAACAGAACAAATTCAGCACCCTTTTTCAAGGCATGGTGGCTCCCCATGAACAGTTAATAGAATTAGGGAAGACAGGGGGTGAAAGCATTTCTGCTGATAGTACTGGCTGTCTGTGTGTCTATATACTCAGAGAAGCTCACACCTGTGTTGCTAACACTTAAATCCTGGAGGAACCTGGATCTCAACTCCGAGGCTGGGGTCCATTCTACATACATCCAGTATGAAGGAATGAAATTTGCTTGCAAGAGCTGCATGTGATGAGAGCTTTTGCTTCTTAGAAATTCTTTAAATGGATTTAGGGTATTTAAAAAGGTACCTCATGGAAATTATAATGTAGAGGGCAGAAGAATGGCTCAGCAGTAAGGAGGCCTGTCTGGGACTTGGGACACCTGGGTTTGGTTCCTTTTGTCCTGCGTGACATTAATCAAGTCACTGAGGCTCTCTGTGTTCAGTTCTGTAAATGGGGATAATGACACTTCCTTACTTCATAGAGGTATAAGGGTGGATACTTTAAAGATTCTGAGATAATCACATATCCTGATAGGGGCAGAGGGGGGAGCATATTAGTACCTAAAACAGATTGGCTTTATGGTGACTCTCTACATAGGGGTAAATGTTACCTTAGAGAAACCATTGAGCTGTGCAAAATACAACCAAGGAGGAGAACCCAGGCAGTAAATAGCATCTTTGGCTTCCCAGCAGTAGAGGACAATGAAAGGTGGGGTGGGGTGGGGAGGGACGCTTGGATTTTTTATTCACTTAACAAAATGAGTTTCTTGAGCAAGTTCCGAAGCTGGACTCTCTCAACAGTGATCTCGCCTGACTCCAGGGTTCTCTTTGACTTGTTTTATGATGTTTGCTGAAAGTTCAGAAAATTAAATCTTTTGCAGTTTCAGAAATGCACATGATGGATGTGTTTTGGGATTCAAATCAAGGGAGGGAGAATGCTTCTTTAAATTATTAGTTTGGCTCCTCTCCACCATGCTGCCGCTCTGTTAATTAAACAGCGGACATATGTTAAGGCTGTTTTACAAGCATCTGGAAAGAAAAATTAACATTTTTTATCACTGTCACTCTAATTTCTTAACTGTATGTATATGTAGACGATATGAAAATTAGTTTCATTAAAAAGTTAGAGTGGCTCGCCTTGATTATAAAACAAGCCTGATGAGGAAGGGGAAGCTGAGTGGCTGATAAAGATTCTGGTGAGGTGTATGCGGTATAACTTCATGCTTGATGAAGCTGGCCCATTATTATGAAAATTCAGCAGGGCATATTTGTATTGAAAGACTTAAGACTGTGTATTTCTATTGGGTCTCCCATTCGAGCATCTCAAGGCCTTTTGGAAACAATACATCATCTTTAGAGTTCAGGAATTGGCTGGTAGTGCATTGGATGGCTTGTGAGACCTCTGGTGGCCTTTGCTGTCTTCTCGGGTTCAGAATCACCGAAGTCCCGCCACAGCCGCAATGTATGTATGTAGTGAGGTATTGCATATCATAGATTGCAATGAACAAGTATTTGGGACCCACTATTCCTCCCTTTGACATTTTATTGTGAGGACCAAAAGACAATGAATGCCTCAATGAGGTAAGCTAGGCAAAGAAGAAACCTGAGGCCCAGAAATGGTCACATACATAAGAAGTCTGTGGCAGAGCTGGGAGAAGTAGCCAGATCTTTTGACTTTCAGCATGCTCTACCCAACCCAGGATCATCCTTTCCCTATCCTACATTTTTCAAGAAACACAGCTGTGGTTATTGAATACCTTACAAAGCTGAAAGCACTTGGACTTCATCTTTAAGTTCAGTACAAAAATAAAGGTGTGCCCACATACATGCAGTGAAATTCGTGAGCTGTCTCAAACTACAAGACAAGTCTGACAGAGATAGAAAAAATGGCAAGCTGTTATTTCAGGTGATCATAACATGGTATCTAACTGCCTCACTTCAAAGGAATACTTGGAGGGTGTCTCAGTTCCCTGTCATGATTACTGTGGAAATATATTATTCGCCTGTACGTTAATTAATGTGCTGTTCTACCTGGCAGCGCATCTAGTAGATGCATTGGTGATTGTTAGCACTTAATGAAAAGGAGTTACAGAAAAAGACTTGAACATCCCCAAATCACAAAATACTCAAGTGGGGTCCAGAAGACTCTTCTGCTCATTCTCTCATCACTACTTAATTTTTCTAGTATTTTGGTGTCAAAGACCAACACGAACTGCAAAGATGGAATATGTGTCTAGAGCTAAACTTTGTCACAGGGTCTGTGGAATGATCTGAACCTTTCTGTTGTCTGGATTAGAACAGAGAAGATCCTAAATCCTGTGTTCAGACCACCAGGCACTTTAAAAGGGTCAAAGCTATTAAATTAATAGCACAGCACATAAGCTGGATACCAAAAAGATACATCACTGGGGATGGAAAAGCATTCTCAGCTTGCATGAAGTTGTCCTGTGTAAATTAAACAACATATTCCTAAACTGACATACTGGATATAATCAATTTCTGCGACTCCCAATCCACTGCTGCTAATTACAGCAATATGTTACATATCAGTGAAGAATAGTCCAAATCCAAATTTCCTTGAGTAATGAGATACACTTAACTCCAGCTGGGCAGAATAGCTTCACATACTTTGACAAAAGAACATGGCAGCGTTTCTACATTTGACAGTACTGTTCCATAACGGATTGTGAAATGTGAGGACTTTTGACCGAATCCTGCCAAACTCACCCATCTAGTGCAATTGAAGCTAATGGGACTATGCAAGTGAATCAGGGACTTGATCCCAGGGTAGCTAAGATAATGGGAAGCTAGTGGGACTTCAGTGGCCACTGGGTCAGGTATAAGGTGAGCCAGATGCGGTCATTAGTCTTAAATAACCTGCACAGTAAATGGCAGCAAATAGTAATAGTCCTTAAAGGCTCCAGCCTCTAATTTTTTTTCCTGCTTGCAAAATAAAACATTTCCAGTACGCCTGTGCAAACTGGCTAGTATTCACTTTGGATTCAGCTTTGGTCGATTCGGTGGACAGTGATTTGATTCGGTGATTTGAATCACTTTCCCGAATTGATTCAGCCAAATCTGATTTGGAGATTCAACTGCTGCCAAATCAGCCAAATCTCCAGATTGCACGGGCCCCACCCCCATCCACTCTCCCAGCCTCAGCAATGGCTGTCCCACTCACCCCAGCTCCTGGCTCTTTGAAAAAAAAGCCCTGACTCAGTGGCTGCTGCCGGGCAGGGGGAGATCCTCATTGCACCCCACTGCATGGGGGGCTCTGCCATAAACCCCCACCCCCTGCCCACTGTCAGGTCCAGATGACTTCAGGGGCGGAGCCCTGGAACATATAAAAGGAGCTGCGTGCCCAGCACAAGGGGAGATGCGTCGAGGACAGAGAAGAGAGAATAGCAGGGTTTAGAAGAGCTGAGGATAGCTGCTCAGCAGGGCAAAGCAGTAGCCCAGGAAGAGCCCCTGAAGACTTCTATCAGTGGGGAGCGGGGGACAGCTCCAGCAGTTAGGTTCTTGGTGCATAGCACGGTGCATGGTGTCCAGACCCTGTGAGCTGTATGAAGCAGCTTGGGTCTGCAACCTCTGTTGTGTGGCCAGAGACATGGTACACAGGCTGGTGCATGGAGCAGGACCTTTGGAGCCCCTGGGGTGGCTCAGGTCCTCAACCCCCAGAATGAGGCTGGGAGCTCGGTGCAGGAGGCGCTGTATGGGGGGGTGAGAGACCCTGGGAGCCACTTGAGGTGGCTCGGGTCTACAGCTGCTGACATGGGGCAACAGCTCAGTGCAGATGATGCAGCCCAGAGGGTCCGGGAACAGACCAAGCCCCGGTGCTGCACAAAGCTGTCTAGGCCTCCAACTGCTAGCGTAAGGTGAAGTGCCCACTATACACAGCGGTGCCTGTGGCCCTAAGCCAGGACGGTGGCAGCAGTCAGGCAGCAGAAAAACCCAGCAGGGACAGAGCTTGATCTGGAGAACAAGAGGCAACCCTCTGGGACTGTGGAGTAGTAAGTTACCCTGGAGAGAGGGTCCCCACAGGGGACCCCCCCCCCCAAACTGGATGTGGTGTGTGTGTATATAAAATAGGGTTTATTGTTTTGTAAACTTGTACATAAATGACATATAGATGTCCTTATCCTTTAATGGTTTTGTTGTGATAATCAATTTGTATATAGTTAAGTAATTGATTCACTGGATCTGACTCTATAGGGAATGGAGGTGGCCACTGGACTGTTGTGTCCCTCCACAGCCCACTGCCCTGCCAATAATTCCCTCAATTGGCAAGGGAAGTACAAACCCGTGAACACCCAGGCTACAATTAATTTAAACCATAAACTCTGTAGCAGTTTGAACTGGATTAAACTACTCCTGGGCTCAGTGTCTACATGTGTGTCCAGGACAGTAGCGATTTGAGTCAGGGTGGAACAATTTATGCAAGGCCTGCTTAGCCCTGGGCTCCCAGTGTGGCATCAGGTTGCAGAGGGGCTGGCTGGGGCATGAGGATGCTAAAAGTGTGGAGCAATGCATCTAGGTGGCAGGCAGGAGTCTGGTCCCCAGCTCGCTGGGCTGACTAGGGACAAATTACACCCACAGTCAGTGTCTATGTGTGTGTTTAATTGCAGTAAATTACCCTGGTGTAAGATAGTATTGCCAAGTAAAATAGTACTGTGGTGTTAATTAGTTTACTGAAGCCTGATACCATCGCATGTGCAGACAGTGATGCTTTACTCCACAGCTAATGAGTCTACTCCACAGTTAAGCACATGCATAGATGTGGCCTCAGAGTCCTATCTTACTCCTTATGAAGTCCTTTTGAAAGCAATAGAGGAAATGTCACTCAATATGAAACACTGGAGAATCAAGTCCTTACCCATCTTTGGGACCAACACATAACTCTGTCATTCTCCCATTTAGGAATCAGCTCACATCCCCATTATCCTTCCTCTTCTATAACCTATTAGAACCACCCCCATTCACATGTCCCAACATTGCTCCTGTAGAAGTCAAGTGGTGGATTGGGCCCCAAACTGAATATAAACATTCAGATAACTGTTTAAATTGTGTAACTGGTCCTGTGTGCATGTTATTAAAATAATGAATGTAGAAGGCAGGATTGTCAAATGAATTAATCCTGGGCTCCTGATGATATCACAAACCACTGGGGCTTTACTCTCACAAGTTGCAATTTCATCAGACCCCCTTTGCCTATTGATTTATACCCATGAAATCCATCCTTCTCCCTATCCATTATCCTAAATGCAATGTTAACTTACCAGAGAAAATCTATTTGAGTTCATTTGAATTTTTTTTTAGCTCCTGAATTAACGTTTTCTAAAAGGATGTCTTAATCAGGTACTTTTTTATTGAAAGAAATATTACAAGAATAAAACACAAACCCCCTAAGGTTAGTCAGTTATGGTAAAATAGCGTATTTGGCTCTTGTTATCATGGATTTTTTTTTCTCCAAGAAATTAGCAATGTGAATTAGATCCAAGAATTTTAACCCTGTTTGACCAGAGAGAGTTAACTGATGAATGCAGTTAATTTATTTGATGAATCAGTGTCATGGGGATTGGTAGTTTTTTTCCTTCTAATAATATAAAACTGCAAAAATGCAGGTTATGTAATTAGTTTGAATTATCCTGTTATAGTGATTAGGGAGATTTGCCTTTTTTGCTGCCATCAACAGGGTGTTTCTGGTCATGGTATTTCTGCAAAATGCAGAGTCCTTTATTCTTATTATTTAATAAACACATTGTTGTCAACAGCAAAATATCAAAACTCTTGCCCCAGATTGTGTTAAAAATCATGAAGTTATTTTTTTATCCTGTTTTATGGATAAATTTACTTTAGGCCTTTTCTAATGTGCCTTATAGTTTCAAGCTTTTTGGGTGCATTTAGGTTATATCTTCAAGTTTCTTCTAAAAGTAGACAGACTGGAAACTTGCCCTTCCCCCCACCCCCCAAATAAAAGCTGAGATGCTTATGGACTCATTTACTTTCAGAAGCTGGAGTGCTAATGAAAACATCACAAACTGCAAGATTTCGAATAAAATCATGCGAGGCAGCAACTCCCATTCCCTATAGATGTATTGATAATCTAGAGAGGAGCTCAGTGGTATGAAACAACAGACTCAAATTCAGCTTTTCATAATGGGGAAAGTCAAATACTAAATGTAACTGTTAAAGATTGTGCATAAAAAGGGGATCATCTTTTTAAGTTAGCTGGGTTAAGGAGGTTGATGTTTAGAAATGATTGGAGAAAGGGCAATCTAGTTTCTTTATTTGGAATGATACAAGTTACCTATACATGTGCTCAAGGTTGGGGAGGGGGATGTTTTAATTAGAGTGGTTCCTGGACAGCCATTCTAATTAAAAAGGCTCACTATCATGTGTATTAAGCCCCTGTGCATTTCAAAATGGCTACAGGACGCTTTATCAAAAGCTCATTAGACAAGGTTTAGATAAAGGCCACTGCGGCCATTTTGAAATGCATGGGGGCCTAATATACATGATGGTCAGGCAACACTGGTGTGTTCTGATTAGAACCCAGAGCAAACTCAATTACTTGAACCTATTTCAACATCTTCTAATTGGAATGTGAGGGAACACGTA
The DNA here is from genome assembly GCF_001723895.1 of Crocodylus porosus. Taxonomy (NCBI): domain Eukaryota; kingdom Metazoa; phylum Chordata; order Crocodylia; family Crocodylidae; genus Crocodylus; species Crocodylus porosus. The sequence continues at coordinate 5,969,200 of NW_017728922.1, forward strand.
TATAAGCACCCATATTCACCAATGTATAGAGTTTTGTAATACGTTAGCAAATGTTTCTGCCTTAAAAAGCACTTTGCCTTAGCTAATTATATGACATCTATTCCTGTAGTATGAGAAAACCTCACAATCTTTTAATGTTCATATAACCATAACACTTATACAGACACAGAAAGCCCAAGGCCAAGACCCTCCAACATATTAGGCACCAATCACACTGATTTATTTGAGCTTACCAAGGACCCCAGCAGAAATTTTGTGGGAGAGCTGAGAATTGAGTACTCTTTTCCCTAATCCTGTATGAACACCCTAAATACTGAACCATCTTCCCCTCCACCCCTCATTATTTTCTTCCTGAGCATTAATCAGATAGACTAGAAGTCTAAAGTTCAGATCATCAGGTCAGAAGGCCCAAGCCCAAGAGCCCAGATCCAATTAGGAGTTTTATTTTAGGGACTCCGATGTGAACACTTTACAAATTGATTTTCAAAGTGCCAAGCACCTGCAGACCTTTGCATTGAGCGAGAGCTAAACAGCAGATTGCACGCTTCAAACTTTTTCATAACATAGTCCATATTTTAGTGGAGAGATTCATCTTCCTTCTAATCGGTGATTGCAATGAACACATCTTCTCATTCATTACTGTATGGACCATGTCCGCTTCCATCTACGATCCTATAATAGCCCTGTAGTACTTACAGTAATTGACTTTAGAAAAAGGCAATATTGGGAAAGCATTTAGGTATCCCTGGCTGTTCTTGATTCTATAGCAGACTGAGCATAGGAATCAGCAAACTTTGCAATCAGTTCCTGAGAAGGAATCCTACCAGACTTTCAGAAATTACACATAAACCAGTATAAGTGATCAGAAACTGTGAAAAAAATCCATCCACCACAGACCCCTCTTTGGGTTGTTTGTTTTGTTTTCTTCTCTTTTTCTCTCTTTCTCTATCCATGTGTCTGTCAACCTGGTCACTTAGGCAACCACCTCATTGCCTAGGTGATCCCCTAAGGATGCGGGGATTCCCTCTTCCTGTGTCCAGGTCTTTTGTGTAACCTTCCCACCACTGACCTGGAAGAGTGGTCCTAAGGCAGGGGTCACTCCTCAAGGTAAGGGCTGATTTTTTCAAACTGACTGGCCAGCATCAGTGATGGTTAGAAAATACCTGATTTTGCTTGGGTCATGGTGATGAGGTAAGAAAGGTTATTTAAAGGGTCACTCCATCTTGGAGGAGGAGACATCTGGTCACTTAATGCAGCCATGGGCCTCCAGAATTCTCTGGATGTAGATGCAAGTAACTTACCTGAAATCTAGCTAGGAATTTAGAATTAAGTGTTTTAGTCACATATCAAAAGGCAACAAGACCGTACCGTTTTGCTCAAGGTTGGTTTTCTTTCTATATTCTGTCATTTTGTATTCCTTCCTCACCCTATCCCTCTTTGATCAATAAAGCTATCTGTTATAGCATGCCTCACAATGTGTGCTTAGGAGGGAAGGGACCAGCCTTGTTAGCTCACATTACTTAGCTGGCTAAAGTAGGCTTGGCTTTTTACACTCCTCCTGTACAGGAGGCAGCTTGCGACTGCTTCAGGCTAAAAGAAGCACCCAAAATCCCATGGTGGGTTAAGCACCCTCAAGGTCTACAGAGTTTGTGGTGTCCAGGTGGCAAAGAGCCCTAACAAAGACCAGACCCCAGGTGGTAGCAGCGGTTACCCCAGGCTTGTGGGTGTGCCCCAGGAAGGGGGTCAGCCAGACATAGGCGCCCCAGGGGAGGCACTCAAAGCATGGTTTTTGGTTGGGCTCAGTGAGGTCGGTGGCTCAGTGCAGGAGTGCCCTCTACTGGCTTGCCAGAGAAACCAGTTCAAATCTGTAACACAACATAAGTTCAGTGCACATAAGCCACTTTCAAAATGGCCAAAATTAGTTAAAGATAAACCTGGATGGATGTAGTATCAGACTTAACTGATTTAAGTTAAATTGGTTTATTGAACTTCTGTCCCAGATCCCTTCCAGATTCAAGCTGACTTACAGTCCCCCAGCATCCCAGGATGCTTTGCACCTCCCTGCAACCTCTCCCCCACCTTGCAGGGTGGGCAGGCTGGCCTTGGCTCAAGCTGTCTGCTCCAGCTGAGCAGGGAGGAATGCTCTTGGACCCCCCAGCTTATGGCCTGGCCACTGCGGGCATGTGGCTGCATTTCCAGAATAGAAAGTGAATGTCTGTTCACCTGCTTATTGATTCAATTTACACAGCTTAGACTTACTTGTGAGGACTGAATTGATTTATTCTCAGGCTTTTTGACTATCTATACTTAGCCTCAGAGAAGCTGCTCCTTGAGGGATGCATAGTTTCACAGTTGTTAGGGTTGGAAGGGACCTGAGCAGATCATCAAGTCTGACCCCCTGCCATGGGCAGGAAAGAGTACTGGGGTCAAACAACCCTAGCAAGGTGTTCGTCCAGCCTCTTTTTGAAGATCCCCAGGGTGGGAATGAGCACCACTCCCCTTGGAAGTTGGTTTCAGATCCTAGCCACCCTGACTGTGAAGTAGTGCCTCCTGATATCTAGCCTGAATCTACTCTCCACCAACTTATGGCCATTATTCCTCGAAACTCCTGGTAGTGCTCGGGGGAACAGGGACTCTCCCATTGCCTGCTGGTCTCCTTTGGCCAGTTTATAGGTGGCCACCGAATCCCCTCTCAGCCTTCTCTTGTGGATGCTGAACAGGTTCAGGTCCCATAGCCTCCCCTTGTAGGGCCTGCCATGCAGGACAGAAAGGATTATCTTTAGTCAGTTAGGTTAAAGCTACAGATGGATACAAACCCAGATTTTAGATCTGAGCATCACTGAAACCTAGTGGGGATTCAGAATTTGTGTGAAGTGTCTGTGGGCACAGAATTGTGCCTGCTGCTTTGGAGAGTCTAAAACAATGGTTCTCAACCTTTTTAGCCTCAGGGAATGCCTCCATAACTTTTGTGAATTTATCAGCATGTTATTTCAAAAACTAATTTATTTATTACAGTGCTTACCTCCTTGGAGAGGGGCTGGGCAGTGGGGATGGAGAAGCAGCCAGGCAGGAGAACCTGAGCCATCTCTTATCTGCTTATGTCCTTATGTCTCACTTATGGTCTCATACTTCCTGTAGCACTGTTCAAAGGATCTCCTGGCACCCCAGGGTGCTGTGGCACATGGGATGAGAATCACTGGTCTGAAGTGTAGAGATAGATGTTGGTTGTTCCAATATCGCTGCAAGTTTTGAGTGAAGAAAACATATCAATATTGGTGGGTAAAACTGAGTTTTCATGTAAACATTTTAGGTGAGTTGTAAAAATCACAGGGCATTTTTACACATGCATGTGTTGCAGCATTGGGCACTTTGAAAAGCAATGCATGCAGTTGTATAAGAAGCAACATGCACATCAGCACTGAGAAAATGGCAGTGGAGTGCTTTTGAACTAAAACACCTTGGAGGTGCTTTAGTTCAAACGTGCACGAATGCCATTTTCTGCGTGCCAATGTGCATTTCGCCATTTATACATCTGCACTTGGCACAGAGCAGTTCACCTCATGCTGAGGAGACTCGATTAACTGAGTCTGCTCTGAAGTGGCATATCTGTGGCGTGTCATTGGAAAAAAAGTATGTGTATAAATGCCCATGGACTTTAATAAGAAATGGGGCTTCCGGTTCCTTTACACATCTTTGAAAATCTCAGCCTTTGCTGCCAATGGCAGCTTGCTGTGAAAACTACCGTTTGTGGCTCCATTCTACTTGGAGGTCAATTCATCTTGGAAACCCTTTTCCTTATTGCTGTTGGAGATAGCAAATCACCTATGTGACTTGACTTGGTCAAAAGCTACAAAGGCAAACATATGTCTGACTAGCTAATTGTGTAACATCTCTCACTTCCAAATGTTCAGTCTATTTAGTCTGAAACAGTAGGCTAGGAAAAGTATTAAGCATACTTGTAAGGTTTACGAAATACTTTCCCCGTGCATAAGAGTCCTTTACTGTCAGTCTTTGCCATTAATAAAACCATCCATCACACTTCTTGATGACAGATGTCTAAATGTCCAAATGATACACACCTTAGAGAACTATGCATTTTGACAGCCAGAATCAGGTTTTGTAAGAGACGGAGAAGAGTCCAGAAGTGAGTGGAATGCACAGATGTGAGCAAGCCTGTCCTTCTGATTAAGTTTGCTGCAATGCAGAAGGTATAAATATGTTTGCAAATGCTCAGAAGGCCATGGGAAATGAGAGAATACATTTCAGCACCCAGCACTTTTGAATCCCAGGGTAATCCTGGTTTTAAGTACACCTTTTATAGACCAATCTGGCTGAATTGTTCTACAAGTTAAATGAAGCAAAGACTTTGTAGAAGTATTCTGGCAAACAATATAATGTATCACTTAAAGAGCAATAATCAAGCAAGTGGAAAATGCAGCAGCTCTTGTAGCAAATTTGAGGAGGACAAACTATAGTTCATATTTAGCATAGCATTGGGTAAAAGGAAAACAAATATCAATGTGCAAATATGCAGGTACCTAGAAATGTACCTTTTGTTATCCAGAGATCAATGTAGTGTTGTTGGGTAATGTTCATCTGTGCAATGGAACCATTATGGCTCTATTGAACATTGTGGGTGTGGGGAGAAGTGAAGGCAGATTGGGATAATCCAATGTAACAAGCTTCCACAGGGAAACCGCAATGTTTCCTTCTGTTGTGTGAAGGAGGCTCTCTTAGCAGAGTGGTCTGAGTTTGTAATGTGGGGACAAACCTACCCAGTGGTGCAGAGCTGTCTGCTTCTTCATTCTGCACTGACGACATCACCGCAGCTTGAGAACAACTTGACCTTGCTGGCATGTGATCATGACCCAGACCCAAAAGCTGCCCATGTGGACCAAATACAAAATTCACCATATCTTCGCCTGAGAAATAGAATCATGCAAATGACGCCCGCTTCCTTGATTCCCTTTTCGTTCACCAAACAAGAACTCTTTTACAAGTGTTCTGTGTGAGTTGGGGTGGGAAAAATGAACGTTGTCATTGTGCTTGTTTGATAAAAGGATGTACAAAGTGTTATTTACCTACGGCCGAATCCCAAAAAGGTATGTAGGCTACTTAATTCACACTAAGTTTAACAGGAGTTAGGTGCCCACGTGCCTTTTTTAGATGTGGCAGAACAGTTACAAACACCTAACAAACTCTGTGTAGCAGAAGCTGCCTTTTTATTCTGAGTTGGTATAGTGCCTAGCACACGGGGGGTCTTGGTGAATGACTGTGGCTCTTCGGTACTGCTGCGGCACAAAGAGCAACAACAACAACAGCAATTATATTAACAAAAACACCACCACCACCAACCTGGTAAGAATTTTTCTCTGGCATAGGAGTTTTGGAGCAAATTTAGAGGACTAGAGCTAAGGGATCAGGATATGTCTCTTTGGTACTTGTGATAAGTTATGCAACTTCAGAATTGTTTCTTCAGACAAATTGAGATGGGTGCTGATTTCCTGCTTGGTACCTATGAGGATCTGGCTCTTTGCCAGCTGAAGATGGTGACCTTTAAACATGGTATGCCCGTGGTGCTTTCCTGCACTGCTTCTTACTGCACTGTTGACCAACTTATTAAAAGTTAGTATTGATGATGGGGAGGCATGTTGCTTTGATTACTCTAGTGAAGTATGCTTTGCTGGTATTGTTATTTAATAAAATAATATCATCTTATATGTTTTTTTTAGGAGCCAGATACAGACTGCCATGTGCACTAGGAATATGATCTGGTAGAGCACACTTGAAATTTCCAGTTTGTTAAGGGTTGAGAATTATTTCATTTTGATAAAATGAATATTTATTCAATAAAGGAATATTTGTACTTTGTGAATAGAGTTACTCCCAAACAAATACAGTTCTTAGTTTAAATTACTCCTTCAATGCTTCATGCTTTTGAATCCACTGTTTAAAAAACTCCGTCTGCAATAAAGAGCCATCCTTTCTTTCTTTAAATACAATGGAGGGTGTAATTTCTCTTAATCTTACTGTCTGTGCTTTCCCATTCATGAAAGTGTTCTGCTTTCTCCACAGAATTGTACAAATGCTGCAGCAGGCGGCATTTTGGGGGCTGGGACCAACTTTTCCTTACATTTGTGTAGTAAGAAGTGGGGTCCTGATCCTTGAGGGAGGTTTGCAGGTACTGCCAAAATGTAAATAATACACAATAAGAATCATCATAATTCCAACCAAACTACAAGTCAGTCTCCAGCACAGAATGAGTTAATGGCTCTAAATCTAAAGTACTCAAGTGCAATCTCAATTTGCTCAGAGTCCAGCAGCTGCATTAGCTGAGATAATTCTGTCAGTGAGTGCCGTTTGTACCCAGAACATGCCTGCTAAATTTGTTAAAGAATACCCCAGACTAACGCATCATTACACACACAAAGTCATCTATCTTTTACTTCAGATTAATTCTTTTTTTTCCTCTCTCTTCACCTCCTCCATAAATCCTGGTGCACTTAATTAATTTCAGTTCCAGTGTAAGGTCCATAATACAGAATTGTTCAAGCAAACACAAAATTAATTATTCTATTTACGGCCTTCTCATTGAAAGGAGCATTTCATCTTTCATAATTACATTTTGGAACGTCCAATTATGAATTCAGGCTTCTGCTGTTTTGCATACTGTGATTGTACACAAGTGTCCCCATGCCAATGAGAACCAAGATTTGGGTCTTACATTTCATTCCAATTAGACTATAATCAAGTACAGTTCCAGCATGAAAAACCATTTCGAAAAGGTATTGGAGAGAGACAGAGAGAGAGAGAGAGAGAGAGAGAGAGAGAGAGAGAGACTGCACTATAGAATCAGGTTAGAGAAAAGCATATATAAAAGTATGCTTAAATTTTTCATCTTGTTAGAATGATGTCTATAGCACAGAGCATAGCTGACTTTGTGACACTACCAGCAGCTACAGGTTTAATTGTACAAATACAGAACCGTATGTGATTCTTTGAGTTAATAGGAAGATTTGGGGGGTTTTAAATGGACTTGTTAAATTAAGCCTTTCAGGGAGCTTTTGAATACAATAGTGGTTAAAAGTATTTCCTGCCTGTAGCTTACAATGATGCTAATTAAATTATTATTATTAATGACTTAGATTACTCCAGAGCTGCATTCTTTGCTCACAACCATTTTGTAACCAGACATGAAATCATGTTAATCTCCTACATGACTGAAACTTGGGCCAAACCCAAGAGGAGATTCTAATTTTTGTGACTCTTTGGATATACCTAGGCTAAATTTTAGGTCAATTCAAGGCAGTGTGTGATTTGGAGTGAACTCTGCAGTCACGGTTTTGACTGGAACTCAGGCAAAACTCCGCTGGTCAGGGGTGAGCTTCACTTTAGTTTTTGGAGTCCATTTAAATCTGAAACTCCAAGTGAAATGTTGGGGTAAGAAATGAAAATGGTGAACCCCGACGCTGAAGGTTTTCCCCAATTCAGGTTCAGAGGGATTTGGTCCCAGCTCACTGCATTTAAGTATACATCATATTCATTACATTTATAGAAAAAGAGTGCTTTGTCTGAGAGCTTCCAATACCATCAGTTTTTGATTTTGTACAGATTTATGTAAGTAAGATATCAAAAACCCTAGGGAGGTGTTTTGTAAAGGACATCTTGCTGGATGTGTTTGACAACTGGGCAAGGGAAGGACCATTTAATCAGGAGCAAGAAGCTGGCAAAGGAGGGTAACAATAAAGTAAGTTGTAGTGGGTTGTTCTAGTGGGAACTGGAGACTTTTAGAAGAAACACTCTTGGCATTGCCCAGAAGAAAAAGTTGCCTCTGACTTCTGGGAGGCTTTCTCTGCTGGTTGTCCTGGCTATGGTTATTATGACACCTATTGTGAGCACATATACACATGTTCCTATGGCACCTTTGTTACTGTGCCATCATTTAGTACTTCCTTTTGGAAGCACTAAATGATGGCACAGTAACAGTCTGTACTGCGCTGTGCACACTGCACACAGTTATTTTTAGTTGCTACCTTACTGTAGCAATGCACTATAGTGAGGGAACAAGTTGCTAGGGTGACGTAGCTGCGGCACCATGGTTTGTGATCGCTGACACTACGTTGCTGTAGCTCATTGCTATGACGATGTAACATCATGTGTAGATGCACCTTGTATGTAGAACAGTAGTTTCCAATTGCCACAGTTTGCAAGATTAAGTTTTTATGAGAAATAAACCTGCTGCTTATTCTTGGCACAGGGGCAGCTTTTGGCTAGTGGGATCAGAACCAGGGAGTCTCAAGTTCTGTTCCCCTTTTCTAGTGACATAGTTCCCAAAAATCCAGACAAGGAAACCCTGGCAGACCTATAATTTCCAACACCCTAACTGAAGAAATATATACCAACATCCCACACCAGGGTGGCATCCAAGCCTGCTTCACATATCTACAAGAGCAAGATTACAACTCATAGTACAGACCTCAAGATATCACTGAACTCATATACTTCATCCTCACACACAACAACTTCAGTTTCAACAACCAACACTTCCTCCAGATCATGGGCACAGCTATGGGCACCAAAATGGCCCTACAGTATGCCAGCCTTTTTATGGCCCACCTGAAGGAAGAATTTCTCAAGAACTGCACCATCAAGCTCATGCTATACCTGAGATATATAGATGACATCTCCATCATAGACCAAAACCCTGAAGTCTCTGATTGATTTGCATCAGAAATTCAACAGTCATGACCCCTCTATCAGACTATTTCTTGAATTTTCCAACACTGACATTTCTGTTTTAGACAGCATGATCAATATCCAGAATGGTAAAATACAAACCACCATATACAAGAAACCTACCGACCAACACACATATCAAGACAGAATCAGCGATCACCCTACACATACCAAGGAAGCTGTAATTTACAGCCAAGGTTTCCAGTACCACCAAATTTGTACTGAGGAGATCACCCACGATTGTCACCTCCCAAATCTCAAAAGGGCTTTCACTTAACAAGGACACTCCTCTAGAGAGATAGTTTGTACTTTTGAAAGAACCACCAGGGTACCACACAAAGAACTGCTGCAGTACAAAAAGAAATCCCAACGAATCACACACCATTAGTTATGACATACCATCCTTCCCTGGAACCTATATGGAAAACCCTCAGACAACTGCAACCCATACTAGAAGAAGACCCAGTTCTTGAAGAGATATGTCCAGAATCACTGATTCTAACCTTTAAACAAGCATCAAACCTGGCTAACCTCATCACCAGAAGCAAACTTCCATATCACCCAAACCACACTGAATGGATCCAGACCATGCCATGACAAGAAATGTAAAACCTGTCAACACATCTCCACCAGTCCCACAATAATGACACCCCACAACAGAACCATCACCATTTCCGAATCTTACACCTGCACCTCCAGAAATGTAATATATATCTTCCAGTGCACCAAATGCCCTGATAGAAAATATGTAGAAGAAACCAAACAACTGCGCACCAGAATGAACACACATTGCAAATCCATCGAAGACAAAAATATCCAATTATCTGTAGGTGCCCACTTCTCACAAGACAATCATTACCTCTCTGATCTCTCAGTTCTAATCCTCCAAGGGAACTTACAAAACACCTTTCATAGATGAGCCTATGAACTTCACTTCATAAATCTACTGGATACAAAAAATCATGGACTTAATATAGACATTGGATCTATGACAAATTACACCCTGCTTGACATCTAACACACCATGCTGGGAAATTCCTGCCTGTTAGCTGACCGCTTGTTTTCCTTCACACTTTTCCCTTCCTCCCCATCTCTACCCTTTGTCTTCCAAATTTCCACTCATTTGCAACTTCATAGATTTCTTGTTTACCTTAGCTTCTTTTCTACCTTGGAATCAGAGATTGTGGTAGAGGTGATGTCTTTTATTAGACCTACTAGATATTTGGGCACAAGCACACGTCTTCAGGCATAGGAGAAAAGATTGTAAAAGTTTTCCTAGGTGGAAATGAAATAATCTGCATAAAATGAACTGTTCCAAACAGGAGATTTTACCTCACTGGAGATTTTACCTCACCTTCAACTCCTCTATGAAATATAACCTTTCATTTCTACTTAGGAGAACTTTTACAATCTTTTCTTGTATGCCTGAAGAAGGGTGCTCGTGCCTGAAAGCTTGCAAATAAAGAACTTTTTTTGCAAACATCTAGTTGGTCTAATAAAAGACAACACCTCTACCATGAGTTTGTATTCCTTTTGCTTCTAGACTAATATGGCTACAACCTGGATACCTTTCTACCTTGGAGAACTCATAACACCAGCAGAGTCCCCCATTGCCTGAGGAAAGGTGTTTGAGTCTGAAAGCTTGCAATGAACTTCCCCCCAACTATTTAGTTGGTCTAATAAAAGATATCACATCTACCCAAAGAACCTTGCCTGCCTTGAGCAAATCACTGCCTTGAGCAAGTTTTCTCTGTGCCTGCCTTATCTACTCAGTCTTTGTAAAACATGTTGAGTCAGATAAGGCTGTGTGAAGTCAATAGGAGAAATTTTGGGATGCATTGTGCTTCTGGAGCTCCCTGATGTGCAGGGGCACCGTGCCAGCTACACTTCCCCTCAGAAAGTCAGTGTAAAAGATCCTATTCACAATACTTGATTTTGCTGGCTGGTGCTACGGACAAATTTGAAGAGTTATAAATCCCTAACCCTTTCAGAATTTAGCATCTCAGAGATCACTAGGCCCTTCATTTATGAGCAAGCAGGGACTGAAGCTGTGGGCAACTGAAGACTCTTTATTGTGCACACCTGAGCAGGACCCCTTTGACATCTCTGGATAAAAAAAATCTTTGCCAGTGCAAAGCTGTATGACCTGTTGTAAGAGCTTTTAAGTACTTGTAGCATATGCCTGTCAAGCTTGATCATACTCTGTAAAGTCTAAACATAAGCATCTCTCTTAGAGACATAAATAAATAAATTGCTCTAGCCATATCTATGGTTTTATGGTGACTGCTATTCTAATAGAATGAAGCACAGTAATCAACTTTATACAGCATATTTCAATCTCATACCAGTTATGTCATGCCTAGTTTACACAATTGGAATTAGGGATTATGAGGTACACACATAATGGGCAGAAGTCCAAAAATACTGTACAGGCTGGAGTTATCGGCCAATCCATGTGGCACGTGGACTTCTATGTGCACCAGCGTGCTGGGAAATCCCACTACTAGCTCCGAGCAGAGTTCTCTGCAGAGGCAGAAACTACATATTGACACTGTATCCCAGAAGTCTGAGTGGATAGGCCTGGCATACTGGTACTAAATGTCAGCACATGAGCTCCAGCAGGGTGCACAGAATAGAACAAGGGTTATTATCACTCTATCAGTGTCTGCTGTTCCCTGGACTCTTTGCTATTTGCTGCTTTGATATTTGGGAACAAATACCAAAGGGAAGTTTCACTGAGGCTGGAGGAAGGTTATGTTATATGGCTGCATATAAATACTCTGCAGGATTGGTTAATCTCAAACTAAATAGGTTTGATGAAATTCACTTACTTTCAACAGTTCAAAATTCTTGTTATTACTACAGTTTATATTGTGATAGTTCCAAGGGGCTCCAGTCTGGGGTTGGGTACCTGTTGTGTCAAATACTGGACAAACATTGTGGCCAATACATCACAACTGAACCAATGACTTGTGGAGCTGAAAGCATGAATTGCTGTCAGACTTTGTAGCTGGAAGCCATCTGAGAACGATATAACTGGTGGATTTGGCACAGTAGGGGAGCAAGTAATACACATTGAGCAGCGGGCTCCATAAATGCATGACATAAAGCAGTTCCAACTTCAAGAGCAAGCCAGACATCACAGGGTGATGCTAGTGTCTGAGAACTAGAAAGTGCGACTGAAAAGAAACAGCAGCGAAGCTGTCAAGACCATTTGCAATATCGGTGCTGAGAAAAATGCAAGCGAATGTAAACACAGCGCAAATAGTGAAGAGTAAACTATAGTGTCATATAATTGCTATTGTAATCAGCTGAAGTGTTACTTCCAGCACATTTAGAGATGCATCTGATTGTGTCCTTTTAAGATGTAGGTCACTATAGAAAAAGCATTAACACAAAGGTTTTAAAATCTCAAACAATAGTTGTGCCTAGGTTACCCTAAAAGAGAGGGGCAGGGTTAAACACATTGTTCTTTTATCTGAAACACTCTTGGCTGAAAGGACAACACCCTTCCTCAATAAATCTTGAAGCTTCTATGGGCCCAATTCTCTTCTCTGTTGTAACTGCATAACTTGCATTTACTGGTGTTATGCAGAGGTAACATGGATGGGGTGAGAGAATCATGCCTCCTAATTTGAAGCAACTCAAGGCAGTCAATCATGCCTTGTCTTGATTAGGAAAAGCGGTTAAATATAAATTGAACTGAGAGGACATAAATCAGCAGAGCCTGAGCTAAATATATATTGGTTGTATCTACACGAGATGCTTTATTACACAGCAGACTAATTTGCTGCATAGTAAAGTGTGACTGTCTACGCATGCACTGCAATTAGGGTGCAGTAGACTAATTTACTGCACTGCCAGATAGTCCCATCACATACAAGTGGTAACTAACAGCGTAGTAAATTACTGTGTTTAAATGCACATGTAGATAGTGATATAGGGAGTAGTTCACTCTGGTTCAGATTGAGTCAGAGTATATTCTGTCATATTAATTTCACATGTAGATTCCCTCATTATGTCATACTACATGTTAAGGGAACATTGTAGACCTATACCACAGTCTCAGAAGTGACAGCAGTATAGTGTACAGATACCTGAGTAACCTTTAAGTGAGATAGATTAAGTACTAGCAATTTGACAGCTGCAGCAACATGGAGATCAGTACAGGCCAATTTATATATGGGTATTTCTACACTGCTTCTCAACAGGGTAGTCTGATTTTGGTAGGTTGAATTGCATATTATAGGGCTGTTTGTAGACAACAGTTTTTAACGGGTTTAAAGTGAGTTAGATGCCTTTTGTACTGCTTTAATAGTATTGCTGTTTGCACATTCGGTGGTGTATTGTGTGTTAATTCCAGCTGCTGTAGCACATTCAGTGGCATAATGTGCCTTAAATGCAAAATGACTTTGGGGTGCTGCAATGTAAAACATTTCTGAGGAGTTTTAGTTTCCTACCCTACAGCAGTAGAGGGAAGCACTGGACTCTGTGCAGCTCAGGGGCTGTGCAGGCAGCCAGTGCAGGCAGCCCAGCAGTAGCCTGGGAAGGCGGGCTCCATCGAAAGAAAAAAAAAAGCGTTGAGCCTGATTTCCCTCCCCCTGGATCCTGCCTGCCTGCCTGAGCTGCACAGGGGCCCAGTGTTTCCCTCCACAGCTGTGGTGCCCCCCCAGGACTGCCCGAGCTGGGTGCCTGTGGATGGGTGCCACCTGCGGGGGGTGGTGCTGCTGCCATGCAGAGAAGCAGCAGCCCCTTGGCCCCACTCCCAGCAGCTTAGGGGCCGCTTTGCCTGCCAGCAGTTCGCGCTCCCCTCCCCACCACTGGAGAGGCAGGTAAGGATCGGGCTCTGACATGGGATTAAATCCCCGTGTCGTCTATAAATGCCCTAGGTTTCTGCTAGCATGGGTTAGCTAAGCACAACCTACACTCAGTTATTTTCTGATGTCAGGATAGGAATTGGAACTCCTCCTTAGCCTGTCAAAGAAATACCTTGGTTAGCTGACAGTGTTTGCTTTGCTGTTGCTTATTTCTGTGTGCACGTGCTACATTTACTGAGGGAAAACTAATTTGTTTTGCATTAGTTCTGAAAACGGTGAGGTCTGCGGCCAATCTTTTCTTTTGTTGGAGTGACTTCCATAGTTTACACAAATGACCACAACTGGCTACACAGCACATGCTAAAAGCATTTGGAAAAACAAATAAGCAGTAGGTTCATAAATCTTAAAACCAGAAGGGGACCATTACGATCATCTAGTCTAACTTTCAGCATAGCATAGTTCATAGAATTTTATCCTGCCTCAGTAATTCCTACATCAAAGCCCATTTTCTGTGGTTGAGTTAGAGAATGTTTTTTAGAAAGACATCATCAAGAATCTTGGGTACATTGATTCATGCTACAACAAAATATTGTTCTTTCTGTCATTTGCTGGCAGTAGTTAATTGCTCCCTTTTGTGAGCTGCAAATGTCTTTGTAGTGTTCCACCTGGCAGCTCTGCTTTTGTTTGTTAATTAGCTGTTAATTGCAGAGGCCACTGGGGATTTGAAGGTGAAGAGAGCACATGTACACTGGTCCAGCACAAAGTGGATAAAATGGATCCAGAATGGGAACAATGGACCTCACAATATTGCTCATTTATTTCATGTAGTGTCAGGTCCCAGTGTTCAATGAGCCACTATGGTGAGGAGGGATTTTACTCGCTGCCTTCTTTGAATATGGCAGCTCAATTTACATTCTGCTGGTTAAAGGGAAACAACGTTAAGAAAGAAACAGAGACAGAAAGAAAGGTGTTGCCAAGGTTTTGAAATATCAGAGGTGTTATATCAAAGGTAATTATGTAAAATGGATGAATAACGAATTCCTGATTTTACCAACCCCACTACCAATCCAAGAAAATAAATGCACATATGATCTTTGGAGAAGCTGGTACAATCAAGGGCTATGCTAAGAGTTGGAAGGAATGGAAAGATGAAAAATCAGGTACTTTTCTGTCTTTTAAAAATAAATTCAACAGCAGATAGTTCTCATATTTGGTATGGATTGACATTTTTGGGAAGAGAAAACAGAAGCGCTCAAGAAAGATTGTTCCACTCTAAGCAGGTAAAGACTCTGCAGTGGATATAGAAAACACGTTCCCACCAACTTTTACTAGAACAAAACATGCAGAAACAACCCTAGGTCTGATGGAAGAACATACAAAGAGAATTTTTTTAGGAAGTTGAGCCAATCAAATCTATTTACCATTGCCTTGGTAAATAGATTTGATTGGCTCAATTTCCTAAAAAAATTGTCCCTGATCAAGCAAACTTATCTGAGCTGTAGGAAATGGTAAAGATTACTATTAAAAAAAACTACAAAACTTTGGAAAGTATTTATTAGACATCTGATACTAGATTTAAAGCCACCTGTTTGAGAAGCCTGACAGCTTGAGTTTCAACAAAATAAAAGAACAGAATGAAGTGGGGTTTTCTGAAGGTGAATACCTAGCTAGGTTTCTGTCTGAATGATGAATTTAACATTATTGAGATTTTGTTGCACTGCTAAATAAGACTGGGAAGTCTAGAGTTATTTGGAAGCTTTTATTATTTATGAGAAGTAAAACAATTAGATACAAAAGTAAATATCACCCAGACCACTTTTACTCACACTGGGAGCATCTACACGTGCTGTCATGCACATTAGCCTATTTTAATGCTTAGTAAAGCATCAGTGAAAAAACCATGCTATTTAGTTAATGTGCATGAAAATAGGCTAATGCCCATTAAGCATCACTTAAAAACTGTGGGCATTTTTACAAGCATTTTGGGACATGGCGCCGGGCACTTAAATTAGCAAGCTGTACTAATTAAAACTACCCATGTGTCATGTATATCGGCATCCCTGCTCTGGAAAAATGGTGGCGGGATACTTTGAACTAAAGCTCATTGAATGTATTTTATTTAAAGGTGCCCCACCACCATTTTTTCAGCATGGGGATGCTCAGGGATGGCGATACACAAGGCAGAAGGCTGCTGGAGTGCATCAATTTCTGTGCTTCAGCAGACTTGATTAAACTTGATTAATCAGGCTCTCAAAGCCGCTCTAATTAAAGTGCCATTCCCCCCATCCCTGGAACATGTGTAAAAGTGCCCAGTGGTACTAGATTTAGTGTGCATTAGTTAAAACACATTAATGCATTTGTAGATGCACCCACTGACCAGTACTTTAAGTATCATTAAGCACCTTGATTCAACATCACTGGCTGAGTCTTCACTGTAGAGTGTCTTACTTAGGTGTTGACTCCAACTCACTCTGCAACAGATTGAAGAGTAAATGTTTTCGCTCGAGCTGAGCCTTTTACCTAGGCTTAGTGGTGCTTTCATATAGGTTTAGATGGCTCAGCTAGATATAGAGACTGAGGTTGAGGTTTTGCTTTCACAAGTAGCTGGTAACTACTTAGCTACTTAGTGGTGAGGATGAAGTTTTTGTTGTGGAGAAAATTGCTATGGGTTACTTTTGACATACAGGGTCTTGTTACAAGATAAATTTATAGGTGGCTTCTGGAGCTCTTAACCCCTGGATTGGCTGCACATCGACACCTTTAAATGGCTTAAAGCACTCATTATTTGGCTTAAAGTTATCCTTCTCCAGGACATAATCTGCCTAATTTGGCTCCTGTTCCATTAAGGGATGGCCACTCCTTACAGCTATTCTCCCCAAGTTGAAGTCCTCCAGCATCCCAGGATGCAGTGAGTCAGGGCGAACAGGAATGCTGGGGTGTAGTAGGGCTGGACACAGTGCCTTGCCCCCCAGGGATGTCAGGCAGAGTGAGTGCTGCAGTCCCAGAGCACCCAGTGGCTGTGATGCCTCTTATTGTCATCTGGACCAGATTGCTGCTTCTATCGGTGGTGGCATATGGGGAAGCGAGCTCCAGAGAAAAAAGGATCAGGCCTCTCCAAGCTCAAGTGGTGCCCACTGACCAGCATCTGGCCCCCCTCCCCGCACTGCTGCAACAAGGCTGCTGGCCAGCCGGGCACCTCCTGAGCTCTGAGGGGGGCTGACCCTTTTTTCTCCAGAGCTTGCCCTGATTCTGCTGGGTGCAATATACTGTTCATATCTTCAAGACTTTTTTATCATACCCTTCAAGCTATGAAGGAGTGAGGGTGCAATCCCTTTCATTCACACAGTTCCCACAAATCACAAGATCATTTTCACAAATGAAATAATTATCTTTAACAGACGTGTTCTGTTCATATCGTGGGATTCATGTCAGTTTACTCTGAACAAACATTACCCTTTCTGTGGCTTTTTGGAGTGCCCAAGGGCCAGAGCCTGGGAGTTATGTCTCTAAATACCTTGAAGACCTCAATAACTAATGCTACAGTTTTTGAGTGTTCATCATCCTCCATATTGAACTAACACACTGTTCTTTCATCTCACTTGGAACCGAGCAAATGTTCAGATTAAGATAATCAAAATTGTTACGGACAGTGGCAATACAACAGAAAAAATAGCCAAGACAAGGCAAAGCAAAACAAGGTAGGGTCACATCTTCACCGGTGATTTTCCCAACAGGGCTATTGCTGGCATGCAGTTCATATGCATGCTTGGACAGTTGCCAGCTGTGAAAGACAGTTCAGCATATTCCACTGCAAGGACTCTGACTTCTGGCAACACGTGACCACCAATAGAGGTGTTTGAAGGAATGGGCTTGCCGAAGTGTGGAGGTGCTATACACAGGACACCTACCCAGTTGACCCTCCTTCTGCCCCTTTGACTCTGAGTACATAACCAAAAATGAAAGATTTTTTTTTATGGTTATGTCAGTGCTGATGGCTTGCCATGAACATTTCACTTGCTTTAATGCTGGCCACTCAGGGAAGGTGAATGCTATTCACATCTTTAGGAACACAAGGACATAGTTTCATGAGGCAAGGAAACAGGGTAGGATGAGTCTTCCAGAATTGCTATTGGCATCACAACCCCTCTATTGTGACATGCTGGGAAACAATGTAGTGGAAACCTGGACAAGACTCAGGAAAAATGTAAGTGGAATCATAGAATCATAGAAAAAGTGGGGCTGGAAGGGAGCTCCAGAAGTTACCTTGTCCAGCCCCCCTGTTCATGGCAGGGTCATCCCTGTCTAAGTCTGATGTTTATCTAAACTCTTAAAAACTTCTGAGGAGAGAGATTTTAAAACCCCTGTAGGTGATCTGTTCCAATGCCCAATCTTTTTAGTGAGGAAGTCCTTCCACATATCCAATCTAACTTTCCCTTGCTGCAATTTAAGTCCATTGCTCCTCGTCTTGTCCCCCGTGTGTCTTCTTTATAAATGTTCTTCAGGTATTTGCACACTTATTAAATTCCCCCCTCAATCTTCTCTTCTCCAGAGTAAATAATCCTGGATCTTCCAATCTTTCCTTCCAAGTCATGTTTCCTAGATCTCTCATAATATTTGTTGCTCTCTTCTGGCCTCTAATTTGCTCATGTCTTTCCTGAAGTGCAGTGCCTCACACGAGAAACTCTACTCTGGGTGAGACCTCCCCAGTGCTAAATACAGTAGATGAACCACTTCCCTGGACTTGCAAGCAATCCTCCAATTAGTACAGTCCAGGTTGCTGTTGAGCTTTTTGCAACAAGAAACACACTGGTGGCTTATATTCAGTTTATGGTATACTACCAGACCCAGGTCCTTTTCTGCAGTACTGAACCCTAGCCAATCATTCCCCAATCTGTATGAACTTGCTCCATCTTAAATGCAGGACAGAATCAGAGCAGGTACAGGATAGATGTGATAGATCAACAAGCTGTTTGTGAGGCCTTGTCACAAGGCCAGGTCTCAGTGCGGCAAATTTTCCAGTTGTATGTTGCATAGTATTTATGAAAAAAGGAGAAATACAGTTAGGTAGGTGGAGAGGTGAAGTGAAAAGAATCTGTTGCTTTGGAATAACCAGATCCAGGGGCACTTACAAGAACCCTTCAAAATATTGTGTGTTCAAGGGAAGCTTTTAAAAGATCAGTGAACCATAACATGGCGGTGTGCAGCTTTTGTATGCTTGGCTGAGTATGGCCTCTAAATGATTTGTGACTGGTTGCTATAAATTTAGTGGGAGGGGGCTGATTTGAGCTGTGATATTTCTGGTTTTTAGATCCAATAAATAGATCATTATTTTAAAATATGGTTTAGTGAACGGCAATAAAAATGAAAGGAAAATCATGGCAACATCACTTCAACCCTAATAAAAATGAACAAACTTACTAACACAGTAAACTTTGAACCCTAGGAAACACTTATGGAAAATCTGTGTGCTTATTACATGGACTAAAACTTACTGAAAAAGTGATGTGCAAAGTCTTTGCTGACGGCTCTATCAGCAGTGCATGTCTGGTTTTTACCCGAAGGGGGGTAGAGATAAGGATGCTATAAGGCTATGCCAGAAGTTTGCTCTACATGGAGAACTGTTGGAATATAACCCCTCATACAAACCCACCAACAAAGACTAAGGGGATGGAAGCCTTTAAGCATATTTTTCCAAAGTTTGTCTATTGCCTGAAGAGCCACTTCTCAGTCCCTCTGACCTGCCCCTCAGACCTCCTGCCTTTCCTCCAGCACATGATCCTTCCAGTCCTGCTCCTTCTGTTTTGCCTCCAACATGTGGTCCTTCCATGCATATTCTTGTGGTCAGCTGTTGCTATGCATTGGAGAATCTCCAGAAAATACATTATCTTCTGTCCCTTTCCTTTTTCTCCTCATCAAAGTCAGGTTTCCAGCAGGTGTATGTGGGGAGTCACTCCCAAGAATAAACGAAAAAGACAAAGACATTGCTGGATTCACAGTGTTAGCAAAAAAGGAAAAGGTAAGGCCCCCTGTGTCCCTGAAACTTTTTCCTATAAACATCTTCCTACAGATATATAACAGGCCAGACTTACTTTAAGCGAAGTTGCAATTTGCAGCTCCTGGCAACCCAGAATATCAAATTGGGTGCCCAGGACATGAAAAATGCACAATATGAGTATTTTGTGTTTGTGTGAAGTGCTCAGCAGCACCTAGGACCTTGGGGGCACTGGGAAGAGGCTGTGTATAAGAGGGGATTATTATCCTGGAAGTCCCAGGGTCTGAGCACGGATAGCACAATGGACAACAGGGATTACAGCTCATATAGCATGCTTGGGTGTGCAAAGGCCCAGACAGAAGGCACATGGTCAAGGTATCTTTAGGTCACCTTGGCCTATATGCCATCAGGCTGTTCACAGCAATGGTGTCAAAAGAGCTCATTGCAGGGTGGCATAGTCTCCTGTCTCAGGGGCAGACACGAGGCTCCCTTTCCTAGAAATGTCCAGGAAAGATTTAGGAGTTTCTCCTAGAAAATGTTATTGAGAATGTTCCACAGAGCAAAACAGATATTCATGCACAGATCAACAAGAAACTCCACAAGGGAAAAAGCTGCGTTGCCACTGCCTTGCACAGCAAGCCAAAGTAAAGCAAACCTCCTTGAGAGAACAGCATTGCCGCTACCTCTTTCCTCTACCTCCATCCAAACACAGCACGAGAGTAATTTGCTTTGGACGTGAGAGACTGGACTTGAAAACCAAAGCATTACCTTTCACAATGTTTATATTAAATGTTTACTTTACAATTTCACCCTTAAAAATTAGGTAGTTTGAGTGGTCAGCCACTGCATTGCTTGGTAGAAATATTTTAAATTTCCTATGTCCTTTATTTTTATGCTCAGGTCTTGGTTTCAGTGTGTTTCTGTTTATATTAGAAGTGAATTGATTTTTTAGTATGTTAGTGTTTTATGAGACCTGAAATTCTATCTCGTTGCCAAAACATGATGGTTACTAAATAATTCTAATATTCTCTTCTTTTATTGCCAGTACGTGTTTTTAAAATAAACTGGCTACTTGAAAAGTCAATTCCTTTGTTCTCTGACCATGCAAGAAAATTTTGAAAAGAAGGAGGAGGATGGGTGGGCAGGCTGGGAGATTTACAGACTCTGTGAATGAAAAGTGTCTGCATGAATGCCCTAATGAATACCTTCATCTTCTTTGCTGGGGCCTGTCCCTTGGCTCATCTGAAACTGGGTTGAATTTGTGCGGGTATCAAAGATATCCTGATTCTTGGCAGTTATTCTCTCCTCTGTGCTCTCCTACCCCTCAAGTTTCCCTTAGTAAACTCATGGAAATTGGTATTTTTGAGCTTCCCTTTTCTGAGTGTCATGAGGTGTCCATTGTCACACATGGAGTACCAGTGATCAGTTATGCCACAGAACTCACCGTGAAAGTACCCCTGTATTTTCTTCTCCTGGTAAGATTCTCACAGCTCCTTCAGCTTTCCTCTGGGGTTGTTTAATATCCCCACCATAGTCCAGATCTTGAACGGCCTTTGCAATAACCTTTTTTGACAACTTTGTTCTTACAGGTACCCCACAACAGCACCTTATTCCACTGTCGCTTCTCCCCAGAGACTGAGACCCACCACAGCCCAGGCAGCCGTGCAAGATTTAGCTGAAGCTCTTTCCTTCTGTTGCACTGTGAGTGCTATGTAGGCTGGTGAGGATGCTTACAAAAGTAAGCCAGCAAGAAAAGGCATTTCCCTCAACCAGGGGGTGATTTTAAAAGCAGGGTAGACTTCCAGTCATGATGTCCTGAGTGGTCACTGTCATGGGGGTAGGACCATTGTGGGCTTTTTGCTGAGGGGCTGTTTTTTGCCAGTACGGGCAATGCAACATCTATACTGGCATTCTGCTGGTGGAAGGGTGTTGAGCTGAGGATTAGTGTCATTCTGGGTTTTGTTTTGATGACAAAGTTGGGTTTTTGTTGGCGGGAATAAAATTTGACTCTGAATGCATATACACCTGAGCCGGTGGAAGGCAGCTTAGGTTAGCGACACCTTGTAATGAAGACCAGGACTCAGGTGGAGTCTGAGAAAGCTGTTATGCTATTATTGCTATAGAAACACCACCAACTTACAGGTAGGACCCCTAGGCACTAGGGCAATACAAATATACTATGTGGTACAGGCAGTCCTCGACTTACAACATTTCGAGTTACAACATTTCACACTTACAACGTTTATAAATTGACACCCTGTTGCAACTTTACAATGCCAGTTTTGACTTACTACAACTTGATCCAATGCAATGCCATGCCAGTGAACAAGTCTGCTGTGTCACCCATCTCCCTGGAGAACATCTGTCCAAACTTCCTTGGACACTTTCTTTAAGAAAGCAGACAAGCAGACTCCAGAAAAACTTGCAGCCAAGACTCCTGAGAAGACTCCAGCCAAGAACCCTTTAAAAAGTCCAACCAAGAGCTCTTCAAAAAGTCCAGCAAAGTCACCTCAAAGAAGTCCTTTCAAATCAATACGATAGCTATTTACAATATAAATATATTCATGTAGCTATATTACTTGTCTATAATTGATTGAGTAGAAAATTCTGGGGTATTTTTGGTGAAAATAGGGTATTGGGCCTTGGTTCAGGAACAAATCCCCCATTTATAACATTGTTTCTTATGAGAAAATTGGTTCTGAGTTACAACGTTTTGACTTAAGACGCCGTTTTCAGGAACCAATTGTGTTGTAAGTCCAAGGACTGCCTGTCATTATTGCAACCGGTATCTTAGTGTGCCATTGGGTTAATATGCAGGTAGAACTTCCTCCTGTGACTAATCCATAGGTGAAACTGCACCTAAAAATGGTCTGAAAGCTTCTTGTGACACACATCTTGACTTTTAAGCTAGTTTGAACACAATTTCTCTCTCAAACTTTACCATAATTCTGAGAACATCAAGAAAAGCAGAGTTTTATTAAAGCAAATTGAGTTGGTATTTTGCGATTGTTCTGTACGAGAAGAGAATTCTGTTTAACGCGAACCTTCAAAAGTATCAAGGCATATGGAAAAATGTTTAAATTTTAGAAACACGTTCCATGCCAGAAAAAAAATAAATAAATAAAGCACTGCCATCAGGGGGATCAGAAGGTTGGATTTGAAAAGAGGGTAGATCAAAAACTCTGTTGCATTTAAATTCTGTACAAAACACAAGATAAAACCTAGAGGCAAAGGTATATTTTTGGCACAACATGTGCTTCTAACATTGTCTACTGGCCATTCCTGATGGATGGGGCTGCTTGCCGTCTTTTCCCAAAGGGCTTGCTCTCTTTTGGTTGTCCACTGTCTGGACTGCCTTCCAAGAGCAGGTGCAAGAAGTGTTAGGAAGTGCTGAGGAGAGCAAATGCTGGACCAGTACTGCAAGAGAGTGATTTCATAATTACTGTACCTTCAACATTACAGCGATCGTATTTCCCTAGCAGGCCAAGGAGAGCAAAGTCAGGTTGATTTGAGTATCTGAGAGGGGTCTGGCTTAGCTTTGCGAGGTAGCTGAGCTGCCACAGAGATGCATTTCCCAGAATTATGTTATGAAATTTACCACGGCTGAGATGGGGGAGGGAACGGTTTGATTGCAAGTCATTTTGCATCTTCATGAAAATGGAGTTCAAAACATTCCCTCCAGAGTGGTATCCAATACCAAAATTGAATTTGGGAACTCAGAGTACATGAATATTTGTGCTGTCAATAAGAGTTATCTATATACAAAGCCCTTTGCTTGTCTGCTTTCTCTACCATGCTTCCCTCTTAATTCATTTTCAGTCTTTAATGTACTGTTGTTTAGCTTCCTCTCCCATTAGGCCCTGTAATGTGCTCCGATTGCCTTCAGCTTGACTGCACTTAATAGCCAGCGTAAATAGAACTTAGTGTAGCATGCACTAACATCTCTATCCATTGTCCGGAGATTAAATACATGCCACAAATGGTTTACGCATCATCAGCCTCGAGCCCTGGTTTCATAGCTCCCAACCAAAAGAGGATATTAAATTAATTTGCAGGTTGCTTTAGCAAAGCCTAACAAAAAGGGGGGAAAAATCCTGAGGGTCATTATGCATATAATATCCATCAATCAAAAAGAGGGGTGGAAAATGATAATAGCAGGTCATTATAGGAGGACAGGTGCACACATATTTAGTTCTATATCTAGTTCAGGTCAAAGCTTAATGGGGTTAACTGGAGAGGAATGCGTACAACGTGTATGTAGTTTAGGGATAAAGGAGAGGCAAAAGGGCAGTAGTCTGGCACAACTCACTAGATTGTTCCAGAGCTTCATAGTTAACCCTTTACTGTGCTCTGGCATTAATTGTTGTGTAACATCGGGTTTGACCGGGACAGAGAGCAAGTTAGAGAGAGAGAAAGAGAAAAAAGAAAAAGTTTGCTATCACAGGAGGTCTAGAAGTGTTCTGTGCTCCCTTTTACTTAACTGTAGCTATTTCCCTGATTCAGAAACCTGGAGTTGAACACCCAGGGACAACAGCAGCACAGATTGAAATTGTTCACAGCAAACATAGAGGTGAGCAGTGGGTATACTTGCCAGCTGTCAGTGAGAGGGTAGGTCTAAGACACAGAGAGCAATGGTACTCTATACCAGAAGAGAGAACAGAGTTTAATGTTTAGTAGGATGGTTAGATAAGTTGACTACCTTCATAAGATCTGCTTGGCCTAGGACAAAGGTGACTGGCTTTATTATGATGAGGCTGTGTCCTTGCAGATGATAAAATAGGACTATAAATAAGGTAGCTATATATAGTTTTGTGCAATTATGGGGGCAAAATAGCTCATATATCTTGCTCTTGGGTTCTGAGGTGTGAGTTGAAGCCTTGCTGCAGACTTCTGCTGAAAGCTACCACCAGCTGTAAGAGGGTAACTGGTCATTTAGGCTGGGGAGTAAAAGGTGACTGAACACAGTGCTAGCTACCTCAATCTGCAGTGTGCTTCTGCCTGTAGACACTAGAGGCCCTTAATCATACCAACCCAATGATCCACGAGGCTCAGGCAGATCTGATGTTTTTTACATAATTTTGCAAAGCAAATCAAGGGCACAATCCTGCCCTCTCAAGGGTGGTAGAATGCCTGTTTTCTTCTAAAGGAACTCTATAGGAATAAGGAATGTATGATGAGAGCCCAAGGCAGCCGTGGTGTTGTGAGAAGAAGGATGGTTTAGGGATTAATGAGTTAGGCTGGGGTTCAGCCTTTCTGGGTTCTGTTTCTGGTTCTGTCACAGATTGTATGTAGGAGGCTGCAACTCAGTTCTTTCTGTGCTCTAAGTTTTGTCCTGACACATAAGGAAAAAAAAACCAAAAACTATGAGAAGTGGGAAGTATCATTCTTCATTGTCCATCACTCCGTAGAGTAAAAAGATCCACTCTGTTAACGAAAAATGGCTCCTGCTTATGCCAGTTTTCACATAGACACAGTCACTCTTGCGGTCTTGAAAGGTCTTGAGTTGTCTGGAGCTGTAACACTGTTAGAGTGGTGGGAAGGTATTTGATGCTTCCCAATTCCCATGTTTTCCAGAGAAGTGTCGTTTCATCCCAGCAGTGTTTCTCCAGATGTTGAATTCCATGGTCTTCACAAGTTCATTACAGAAACCTATATCCTTTCCTCCAAATCTTCAGTGCTTGATTCTCAAAATTCTTCGTTCTTTTGAGCAGCATGGATCCTAAAATACAAACTACTGATACAATTTAGGAGTCATTTTTTAAATTTAAACCTAGAATGACTAAGCAAAATAACCTTTAACATAGTTTTAGGACTGCCTATGTCTAGCTATAATTTACCTAATGGACAGTGGTGGCATTGTGATTTTGGACACCCCGTGCAAAGTTAGTTAGTAGCACTTCTTAGCTGTTGAGTAAGTTCAAGTTGCAAGACACAAGAAAATCATGGGGAAATTATGTGACTTCTGTGTCAAGCGGGAACTGCTTCCCAACTATTTGGGGAATGCTGCTTGTACATACAATCAGGCAATAGTGGCAGAGAGCCTGCTTGGACTGGAATGGCTTGTATTATCTTTTGACCCAACCACCAATTTTTAGCACCATTTAGGTCAATGTAGTGAGACCCATGATGCAAGTGCTAACATATATGGGAATGTATAAAGTTCATGTAATTCAGCTGAAGTAAAATGTTCTCTATAAAGCTTCTAAAACCAGAAGCATAAGCCATGGGAATTTATGGCACAACAGGAACCAGATATCACTCTTGCCTTATCCCCAAATGAGGGACTGTAGAAACTGTATAAAACAAGTTCACCAGGCTGTATGTAAATGCTGAGCCAAATGCAATGCTTGGTTAAGCAGCTGAAAATCCAATGGCTTCACACCTGATATAACCTAGACAAATGATCTGCTTAAGAGGCAGCAAGAAGAGAGCAAACAAAAAAGTAAAGCGTGTGTTTGGGGGGTGCTAATATAGTGAAATTTGGGATACAGTCAGTTCAGATTGTGGCTCTGTCAGAGGTCATAGGCAATACTTGCAGAGAAATCAGTTCCCTGGTGAAGATTTTTGCCTTTCACCTTTGAAATTACTAGCGTAATTGAGTACTGCAATGCTGCTTGACAGACGAATACTCCTTACAACCAGGGATGTAGCAGTGCACTCTGGAACACCTGAGACATCAATCCCAGTATTGCTGCTGCAGATCAAGAGGTTTGGGGATAGTTTCCATATGTAAGGCTGTACGTTGTAGGAGAGAGATAAGATGACTGTCTGAAAGGTGCAGTTGCAACAGGACGATCCTGTCCATCATGTGACAAAACTCTCAGAGCCTGTACTTGTTCAGTTGGATTTCAGTCAAAGACTTGTTTCTAGATGTTCTTGGTACAAACACCACTTGATAAGTGTCTTGGACACATGTTCTATATGGATGAAAGACATCATGTGCAACATAAAGCTTGTGTTCCAACAAATAGTTTTTGCAAAATCTTTTCACTTAGACCTGAACCAACCCCTAGTCAAATCAAGGAAAAGTCTCTTAGATCCAATGGAAAATGATTGGATCAGTTGACTAGTACAGGTAGATCCTAAGAAGGGTGATAAGAAGACAGTCTGGCCTAATTCAGATACTTGTGTAGAAGTCCATTAAGTGTCCCAAAAAACTCTCCTGGGAAATGTTCATTTCTGCAGAAAAATTCATGCCTGATTTTCATTATTGTTGAGCTCAACAAAATCAATTGGAACTTAGTAAGGGGGGATCCAACCATGTTTTGAGGTGTGAAATGTGCATTTCCAAGCATGTTGCTTACCCTTCTGTTTCTTCCCTTTTCCTACTTGTTTGACCAGATGGATGGCAAATATAAAATCCATGTTGATCAACATTAAAGGCTGGTGGAAGACATTGTTTTTCATCTTAGTCTCTTTAAAGAGCCACTTGAAGCCAGCGTACTGCTTGACTTTTTTTCATTTTAAGCGGATATTTGATCAAGATGCTTGTGTGCTATGCGTGTGTGGATTATTTAGAGAAAGGGAGGAGAATGGGAGGAAAAAGAGTGGTGTGCTATGTCTGTAAGCAAACCCTCCAGCAGAATACTGCATGCTCTGGAACAATAGATGATCACTCTTCATTATGGCAGTCTGAATGAGTGTTACTCTGCTAGTCCCTTTCCTCACATTATCAGATCAATACAGCCTTAATTGCTGAAGAAAGGGAGTATCGTACACAATCACAGCACAATGGTTTAATCACTCGGACGCTTAAAGTTAATTTCAGGCAGTTAATTTTTCACTGATGCTCTCACTCTACCAGAGCCGGCCTGTCTTCGTGCTACAAACAGGTGGTATGCTTGCCCTCAGCTAAAGGTGGTTTATTAATAGCTTTTAACAAGATCATTTGGGCTAATTGAAAATGTGAGGAATGTTAATATCATGCCTAGGCTTCATGAGATTTTTTTTAGGGATATGTTAAAAGCATTTATTGAGTAGTTTCTTGAGGGAAGAGCAAAAAAGGTCTCCCCTTGGTGCTATCTTACCTGCTGTCTTTGTGATGACCTTCCTGTTACCTTCAGGATTTCTATATTCAATTTCTGACATCATATAAAAGGCAGGAAATGGAATCACGCATGGGGAAAATTCACCTTTCTGTACCATCACACCCCTTCTCTCTAACCAACAAAGTAATGCAGAGACTGTATTCAGAGTCTTCTACCCACAACACGCATGCACTTCTCATCACCACCACTTATGTTTTCTTTCACTTTGCCCAGTAATTGTTGTTCACACACAATCGCACTGTTTCTCTCCAGTAAAGAAGTTAGTATTTAGTGGCTCCAAGGGATCCATTTTGTACACAGTGGGTATGTCTACACGTGCCGCTAACTACTCAGTAGATGAAAAGTACTGTGCAGTAGCGTGTCACAGTGCAGACAGCGTTAATATACTACTGTGCAGTATTATTAGGCTACTGTACAGTAGTGTCACCTGAAAGATATTTGCCGGTGCTACTGTGCAGTAACTCGAGTTACTGTGCATTTATTCAGTACTTGCTAATACAAGTACTCAGTAAATGCACAGTAATGACTGCGCAGTAGCATGTGTGTAGATGCGCCCAGTGGCTGCATCTACACATGTGCTTAACTGCGGAGTAGACTAGCTGCGGAGTAGAGCATCACCATCTGTAGGTATTAGGCTGCAGTAAACTAATTAACGCCACAGTAAGATACTACTGATAATTGTAGAAAGACTATCAGTAATGCCATAGTAAGATAGTTGAGGACAGTACTACCTTACACCAGGGTAATTTACTGTGATTAAACACATGTGTAGATGCTGACTGTGGGCATAAATTGCACCTGGTCAACAAAGCCAGCTGGGGCCCAGATTCTTGCCTGTGCCTAGCCATACAGCTCCACACTTTCAGCACTCCTGTGCCCTAGTCAGCTCCTCTGCTGCCTAATGCCACCACCTGGAGCCCAGGGCTGACCCTCTGTGGCCAGTGCCAGCCTAGGCCTCCTCTGCCCCAGCTCAGATTGCCTCTGTCCTGGGCACACATATAGATGCTACACCTGGGAGTAGTGTACTCTGGCTCAAACTGCTCTGAATTTTATTGCTTCACATTAATTGCATGCACCCAGTAGGACACATCCACATGAAGGGTCAAGGGCCAAGATGAACCTGAATCATGAAACGCACATCTGGACACACCTTTCTGTAGTGTTTGGATCATATTAAGATTTGAGTGTTCAGTTTGTCCACTGCTACAGGTAATTAGCATGGGACATTGATTGTATGGTAGATGATAAATTTACTCCCACCTGCAGTCATCCAGTCAGTACACGATGGGTTGAATTATCAGAAGTACTCAGCTTCCATCTAAGCACCAACATAATTGACTCAACTTTTAAAGGCTCTTAGCACATTGGTTTCTGAATTCTTTTGAAAATCTGGCCATTAGTCTCACATTAAATTGCAAGCTCCCAGGGATAGAGTCTGCCTTTTTAAATATGTTTATGCAACCCCAAACACAATGTCATCCTGGTCTCTGTATGTGGCTGTAATACAAGTAATGAGTACTCCTGGGTGCTGAGACTTTTTTTGAAAGCTGCCCCCGTTGTAGATGCTGAGCCTTGGTCTATCTTGAATCTTGGGTTCCATTACATCTGGGGAAATTTTTGTCTAATATGATCATGCACGCAGCTACCGGGCTTTTTGATAGAAAGAGCTAAGGTTGTGATAATGAATGGCTTGATGAAGGATGAACCACCCTCTCCACTGCCACTGAAAATATGATTCTGGAGAAATCAATAAAAAGACTCTGTATTCTATGGTATATAAGTTGTATTCCTGGCTACCCCTGAAATGATGAATTGTGGGCAGGAGAGTGAGTTGCTAAGGGATGGAATGACTTTTATGAAGAGTCAGACTCATTTTGATCACCTCTGACTTTGTATCTGTCTCCCTGGGCCAATGGCGCAGAGGTTGGAGACAGCATGGAAGTTGTGGCTGAGCATTAGATGATCAGATAAAACAGAATTTAAAGTTCACAGAGTGGAGTGACATTTATTTCCCACCAGCAGCTAGTCACTTCATAGGGAGATAGGTATCACTGTATTGTTATTTACCAGCCCTTGTATCATCAGTGCTGTAAGATAACAGTTTCCATTTTAAACTCTCTCTGTGTCTTGGAATTCATTAAGGTAAAAGAGCATTCTTCATGAAGAATAAATACTTAGAGGCGTTAGCAATCTGATGCAGGCTTTTGCTACTATGATGAGTTTCTGCACAAAACCTAGGCAGAAGAAGAAATCAGAATGAAGGATACAGACCAAGGAAAGGGAAACACAGTCACCTCCTTTGTTGCAATGCTTGAGGCTAACCATTATTCACAGCCCTTTCCCCATATTGCATCTTTCATGATGTGCTTAAGTGATTTTAAATTGCTTTTGTGATTTCATTTAACAGCGACCACAATAAAAGTGACCCTTAAGTCTGTGAAACGAAACATCTGGCACAAAGGGACTGAAGGCCTCAGCAAGCTGGTACAAGGGTACAGGATCATATGCTGCACACAATACAAGCAAGGAGAGAATAAGAGTCTTGACAAATGGGTGCAGGAAGGGGGACATTGTTACGAAGGACTGCCCAGAATGGTTTATGTTAAATCCATACTATCCCACACTTTGCCAGTTTGCCCACACAAGTGCAATTAAGAGCTTTTCTAGAGCAGCCATGTTGTACTCACTGGCTGTAATTTTACACTAGAAAAAAAAATCTTTTTGCATATTTCAGCTGGTGAGAGCGTATCTGAAGCACGCAAGGGAATGCAGTCTGTGCACAGATTTGTACGTTTAGGTTTTGCTTCAGCAAAGGAATTAAGCACAGGCTTAAGTGTTTTGCTGATTTGTCATATATTTTTTGATTATGCAATAGACACACCTCCGTTTCTTGACAGTGCCAGGCTGCACTACATAAGATGCTGACTGCTCAGTAGCTTGTTACTAATGTGCAGTAGCTGATTAGTACCGTGCAGTAGCGCTGTGTGGCGCACAACACTACTGCTCAGTACTAGTGAGCCACTGCACAGTCAGCATCACCAGAAAGCTATGAGATGATGCTACTGCTCAGTAATGCTTCAAGACAATTCACAGACTGTAGTATCTTAAATATCAGAGACCTGTTTGCTACAATATTTTAATCCAGCAGTTAGGGTTTTATTTGTCCCAGAAGTTACTAGGGGTGTACGAAATAGGCCCTATATGATTCGGATTCAGCCTGAATTAGGGACAGTGATTCGATTTGTTGATTCGGATCACTGTCCCAATTTAATTTGGCCAGATCCAAAGATTCGATGCTGATTCAGAGAATCAGCGATTCGGCCATAGGCACAGCTTTAAATGTTTTTTCTACATACCTCAAGGTACCAGGCGTGGCTCATGAATGCTGCAATGCTGGGGCAGATGGAGCATCCCGCAGGAGTGTGGCCCCCCCCGGGATGCTTGGTGGCAAACCCCGAAGTGGACTGGAAGTATTTCCGGTCTACTTCTGGGTCTGCCAGGGAGCATGCTGGGGGCTCCCCCTACACACTTCTGGCTCAGCAATTGGCCACGGGGGGACCCTGGGTGTCCCCTGGACCCAGGAGGCACCAGTCGCTGAGCCGAGGGAGTGTGGGGGCCCCCCCATATGCTCCCCGGCAGACCTGGTAGTGGACCGGAAGTGCTTCTGGACCACTTCTGGGTCTGCTGCTGAGTGCACTGGGGACCCCCCATGCTCCTGTGGGACGCTCCATCTGCCCCACCACCGCAGCACTCATGAACCACCTGGTACCTTGAGGTATGCAGAAAAAACATTTAAAGCTGTGCCTATATCTGAATCACCGAATCTCTCCGATTTGATTTGGAGACATTAAAGGGTCTCCTGATTCAATTCAGATTCAGAGATTTGGCCAGTGAATTGGGCTGAATCTCCACTGAATTGAATCAGTGACCGAAATGTCGCACAGCCCTAAAAGTTTCTTTCCACATGCTCATTCTTACAATAGACACCAACTGTATTTTATTGGCTAGAAGTACTTTTGAATGAAAAAATGGCATATCCTTTTGGTCTGCACCTGTAAAGACTACTGAAGGAAAGGAGTGTGTTGGTTTCTAAGCAGATTAGTTTGATCTTTAGACCTCTCATTCTTTGGAATTTTCTGCTGGAATTCTTTCTAGCATCCTATGTCCTTAAGAAAGAATGCACCAAGTTTCCAGCTGAAAGTTGCTTATTCTGTGACCTGGCCTGTTCCAGTCCAAGTGGGATACCATGCTCTGTCACATTAACAACTGTTGCTAGTGTGTCATTAATGATGATTTTTACTATAAAAAGTTGAGGTTGGAATTGCTTCAAAGCAAAGCTGTGCAGGATCAAAATCAGTTTGGGCATGATCAAAACAGTCTTCAGGGAAGGTGTTGCAGCACTATTTTCAAGGCTGCTTTAGCTTGTGCTGGGGCAGCCAGTGAATGGGTCGGACACAAAGCCTTCTCTCTTCTATCCTGGGTCTCAAGCCAGTCCAGAAATGAGCTGGCTGCTGTCAGCAAAGGTGAAGAATGAGCAGGAAGTACAGGTGAAGAAGCATATCTTGTTTCCATTCAGATAATCCCACTATACGTCAAAGGTGAGATACAGAATATGTAAAAGTTGATATAAGGGCTTTTATCTACACCTTGTGCTACAACAGGATCTGTATTCCAAATGGGACACTAGTGCAAATAGCAGAGCAGGATGCGCTTAAACTTCATCAAAGCAGATTTACTTTAAATATCACAGAAAAACCTTCCTTTCTGACAAAACAGCAGGACAATAAAGTAAGTTGTCTACAGAAGCTGTCCTTCATTGGAGGTTTTCCAGAAGAGACTGGATAATTATCTGTGGGCACATCTACATGTGCATTAATGCACTTTTCCTAATGCACATTACATTTAATACCTCCAATGTAAGGTACTAAATAAATGAGCATTAGGCTGCCCTAATGCACAACAGCAAAAGTTCATGCTTTGTTAGTGATGCTTAATGTGCAGTAGCCTATTTTACTGTGCATTAGCATATTTGCATTTTTTTTATTAAATTCTTTAATGCATAGTAAAATAGGCTACTGCACATTAAAGTACAGTGGCGACACATGGGGGGTATGTGGGGGTGTGCGTGCACCCCCTGAGAGTGCTGGTGCACACTCAGACAGCCAGCGCTCCTTGCTTAGGCGACGGACAGGCGGGAGTGCTGGTGCCCCCCCTGAGAGTGCTGGCTGGGAAGTGGGGGGCACCAGGAGAAGCACTGCTGGCATTTCCACTTCTGGATGTGCGGCTGGCACTTCTGGTTTGGTGTACTCAGCTGCAGGGGCACCCCCCACCCCAGTTGGCATGATCAGCTGCAGGGGACCCCCCCCTCATTGGGGAGGCACCAGCTGCCCATGTTGAAGCACACATGTAGACATGCCCTGTATGGTATAGGAATAGGGCATGCTGCATCTGTGTAGGGAGTTGGACTAGATGATGCTTGAGGACCCTTCCAAGCCTATAGTTCTATAATTAGACAAGAACATAATCAGAATTATCCTTATATGGACTATTTTCTACGCCAGGGGGCCTGATGCCATTAGGTAAGCCCTGCACCTTCCCTGAGTGCCACTCTGATCCTCTTTCCCTGCCAGATCTTTTACTCTGCTCCCTGCCCTGTCTGTTGCTGGGTTCTCTCCTTCCTCCTTGAGCTCCCATATGTCACACTCACAGGCTGCCCCTACCACTCGTGGCACGCATACTGTGAGCTGGTCACCCCTGCTCTAAGATTTCCAGGTTTTAGTCTCTAGGAATGAAATCATCTTCTCAACAGCTGTTTCTAAGGCGAGAAAGGTGAAAAAAAATTATTTTGCAGGGGGGAAGGAGAAACCAATGCGAGGCTGAGGTAGTTGACACTTATCTGGAGCAATCTGATTTTGAGATTTTTGTCACTGTTGCAGCACAATTTCCTCGGATGCAGCTGTGTAATGAGTTCACATCTGTTAATGCCACATGTTGCTCTGCATTACACAGATGCAAAGTCTCAATTTTTCTAATTAGCAACAACACAAAGTATATCTTAATTTTCCCACTAATGTATATGATATTAACAAGGTTATATTCCTGCCTTCACGGTGTTTAATTGAATAAGGTGCAAGATTGGGTTAGACTATTCTGTCCTTTCAGTGCAGTTTCTATCCAGATATAAAGACATTTATTTGCAAGATCATGCAGTGGGCAATGAGCAAGTGGTTTGGATATTTTTTTTCTGTCTTAGCAGCGGCCACAACAGTTACTTTTATGCAAGTTATATTTAAGAGTCCCTCTGGACCAGCTTATGTGTGAGCGTGAGTGTGCATGTGTGTGCACACATGCACATACATCCATTATCATAGATAGGTTTAGTAATTTTATAATAGGGCATGTAGTACATATAAACACGTGTGCGCACACAAAATGGGTCATTCATGTTAGCTTCTAACCTGAGAAATTCATGCGTTTCTGATCTGTCCTTCGGCAGCGTATTGCCCTGCAGCACATCCTCCAATCCAGGAGTTAGCAATACGGACTTTATTCTGCATAGGCTTGGATTAGTTCCTGTGGCCACAGGCAACGCAAGGCAATACAGGAGCCACAGGAAGGATATATTAAGGAAGCAGAAGAACAAGAGAAGGGAATGAAGGGAAAATGACAGAGAAAGAAGAAAACAAAAGGGGCAATCAGGTAGTGACTATGCCTCCCCAGTAACACTGCTGTTCAAGGCAAAACTAATTTCTCTTTTCCTAGCCATACTAATGCACTCTTTCAACGACCTGTGGACTGACTGGTGCATGTGGCCTCATTTCCTGTGCCTTGAGGCCACTATTGTAATGATCAAACATGGAGGAACTGTTCACCAGGGGCTAAAAGTTCCACACAGCATGGACCACCCTTCTCGGTGCAGCCCTCATTCATATTCCACCTGAATATGCCAGGGGAATTCCATGAGGATACAACAGCAATTACTTGTGTGATTTAATTGGCATTATCATTTTACTGGCTTGACAGAGATAAATCGCCCTGTTGGATAAGGCTGCAACTATGACAGCAAAGCAGAGGGAAAGACTTTCTCCTTCTATCTGAAGAGGAGATGACTACCAGTGTATCTTAATAATTATCTCAGTTAAAATTAATCGCGCTATTTGATAGCCAATCTAACAAACAAACGGCAGGTTTGATCGTTCAGTAATTGATCTTTTGTTTCCAATATACAATCTCTTTTGCCTATGCAAAATCAAGAGTCCCAGAAGGATGGAGTTAGAGGTATAGAAAACAAGCAACTGAATGGGAGAACAAGATGGACGAAGCAGTGGGTTTAGCATTCCCAGATGGGTCCCAGGGACCCATTTGTTTTGAACTAAAATATTGTTACTCGCTTCTGTTCCTATACACTTCAGGCAGCTGCTGCCAGCTGGCACGGCCCTTATGGAGTTTTATTAACTATGGTAAGGTGGGATTTTTTTAGATCTTGGCCTTCTTGTACTGGCTGCATGTTGGTGCCGTCATTTTTTTCTTTAACATTCGTGTCTAGAGGAATCAATCAGGATTGAGGCTGAACTGTGCTAGGAGCTGTACATACATAGGTGCATAGCTCCATGCTAAAGAGCTTTCAATGTAAATAGACAATGGAGACAAAGGGTGGGGGAAGCAAAGGATTATTATCCCCATTTTATAGACAGGGAATGGAGGTATCATTTTTCAAAAGTGCACTTTTCCCAGTGCCCACAGCTGGAGCTAGAATTTTATAAACTCAGCATCCATTCACACACCAAAATAAGAGGCCAGATGTTCTAAAAGAGCTCAGCATCTTGGGTGCTGACGTGTGTTGAAAATTTGTTCAGACAGTGTCAGGATGAGATAGACTGGCAACTGGGGGCTCTGTAAAAATCTGGCCCCTCTTCTGAACTTAAATGGGAGCCCGAGCTGTCTCAATAATCTCTTGTGACTTAATCAAAATCTCGGGAGGTCAGTGGCAGAGCAAAAGACTGAACCCCAATCTCCTGACACCTCGGTTAATGTTTTAAGTACAAAGGCACATTCCTCTGTTTAATGAGGTCTTGGCTTCCAAAAGCAGCAAGGAGAGAAGGTGGCTCCATTGGGATAGTTTTGTTAATATGAAATGTTAATGCTAGCAATGGACAACCTGATCTGAGTGACTGTCCTTTGCCTCCCAATCTGAGTCATCACGATGTTAGCATAATCACAGCAGGATTCCCAGAAGCATTAAGGATGAGCAAAGCGTGTCTTTGTAGCTGGAAAGTGTTTTCTGGAGTCCGAAGGGGAAACTAGTTTACAGAAAACATTTCAAAACGGGAAAGCAAAGTATGCCGGTTTTCATCTTTCAGAACATTGTTGGCAGTTGCATTCTAGAGTCTGTGAAAAATATTAGATGGGACTGAGTTTGTCCGCTGATGTAAAATTAGCCTGGTCCTATTGACTTCAATAGGGCTATGCTAAATTACACCATGTAGGGATCTTGCCTTAGGCATTTTAATGTAAGATGCATTTAAATATGGCAACTATGCAGATTTCCACTTGCATGAATACAGCGAAAATACTAAACTCAGGGTTAAGTTTCCAACCCATAGTACTTTGCTTTCTAGCCCAGGGTTTTCTGAAGCATCTCCAGCACTTTGCTATGAGGATGAAATCTTCTGAAAGGGATGGAAAAATCTGTGCCCTTCAAAATAGCTTCCCTAGCTGACATTCACTCATACAGGACTAGTTCCACCCTTTCTTATACTGGGTGTCACTTTAGATCCCTCATGGACAATCAAATGTATTAAAACTAAGAGCAGAGATTCAACAAAGACCTTGTGATCTAGAATATTAATGATGTGAGATTCTGGCCCCGCACATCTCTTCCCACCTCTGCTGATTCTACATATACTCCTTCTGAGAGCTGAGGCATCCAATTTTGACCTGAACAAAACAACAGGTTTTAGGTAATGAAAGGACAGATAGAGCAGGTAGTAAATGCTGGGTTGAAGGGCCAGATTGGTAAAGGTCTGTAGGTGACTAACTCTCAGTCCTGTGGAGTGGGATACAGGCATCTAACCAGCTTTGAAAAACTAGCCTTAAATAACTAAACAACATTGCATTAAAATAGTAACCAAACCCACTGGAAAAATCCATGTGCCAGGTTATGCAGCTTGTGAAAGAGTATTTTAAATCTGCTTTCCACATGACATTCTTCCCCACAAGAGAGTTTTAGGAAAACACTTAAGGGCATGTTTACATCAATTTCAGATTCCAGACAGCACTTAACTCTCTTTGACTTCAAAACTTCAAGCTAAGCACAAATACTTACCTGAATAGGAGCATTTTACTGAACTGAAATTTGAATTTCACATTTAAAATATTTATTATTATTTTTATTATTATTATTTATAATAATCACAACAGTTATAATAAGCTGTGCGAGTCCCAGCAAGAATCACAAGTAATTGCCTGTTCCTGGCTTTAGCCTTTGGTTCTGCATTGGTATTTAAGCATGAATGAGGATCATTTCTGGACAAATTCCTTTATTCAAAAGAATTCTGTCCTGCCATGACAGAATCACAGTTGTTTCCAAAGACACTGAAAAAGGCTCTGTCAAGTGGCAATGTTTTTTTTCCCCTTTAGTTTAAATGAGATATGAATAATTGATTCAACTCCTGAATAATTAATGGAATATTCAATAATGAAAGTAATTGTTTGGCTCATCCCCCCATTGATAATCAAGCTAATCTTCCCCTTCAATATGCAGGGCATATGTATATGTAAAGCAGTGAGACAGTTTATTGGCCGATAAGATAGCTAATGTGCGTTCTGTGAGGTCACCTTGTCCAAATATCTCACTAACTGACAGTGACTCTCTACCACGGGTTATCTTTTTAACATCTAGGCTCCATGCAGCAAGGTTTTGATCATCAAACAGCTCCCTCTGGACAGGCTTCTTTTAAAGTTTAACCAAAAACCTTCAGATACCACTCACTCCAATTAACACTTGCAAGTGGGATTGTTTTTCCTTTAGTCAATAACAAGCAAATTAAAGAAAGCAAAATGATCTCTGGTCTGTATGCTTCAAGGGGTATTCAAGCTGAACACCACAGAGATGACACAGTTCCAGCTTTCTGCTTGTGGTGCTAACCCTTCTTTAAAAAATGCCATCGTTTCAATTTCCTTATTTGTTTTAATGCTTCTAGAGAGCCTGGCCAAACACAGGAGATTGAAACAACATTTTGGGGCATGAACTTGCAGTGACAAAAATAGTAGCCACAAAAATTAGTGCCACTTTTTGCTGCTGTGCACGCCCCTGCACATGCGCTATAGTGCGGGGCAAAATGCTCCACTTCAGGCAACAGAGATGATCGTAGCAGGGTGCAGGGGCCAGGACAAATCGGCCTGTGTGGGGCCCAGATGCAGCAGTGGCAGGGGTGCGGGTGGCAAGTGGCTGGATGTGAAGCTGGCCCAGCTCCATGCGGCCCTGGGCAGTTGCCCTGATTCACCCTCCAGGCACGG
This sequence comes from Crocodylus porosus, assembly GCF_001723895.1. Lineage (NCBI taxonomy): Eukaryota > Metazoa > Chordata > Crocodylia > Crocodylidae > Crocodylus > Crocodylus porosus. The sequence continues at coordinate 6,007,311 of NW_017728922.1, forward strand.
CCCTGTAGAACAAGCTGCCTTTTCCTTGCTTCTCTTGGCTCTTGGTGTATTGGAGAAGCTGGGGTAGAAATAAAGAAGGGGGGACACTCACCAGCAGCCAGAGCGTCTCCCTGGAGGACCAAGCCTCCATGTCTACTGGTGCGCACTCCTGTGGCATGTGCTGTGCTGCTTTTTTCCTGTGTTTTTTTAGAACTGTTGTCTGTCATGGACTGTGACAAAGAGCCTCCATGTCTGCTGGTGCACGCTCCTGTGGCATGAGCCTCCATGTCGGCTGGTGCACCTTCCTGGGCAAATTTTGCTCCTCCACTGCAAATTTGCAGTTCAGCTAACCACCCTGCAGCAGACAAACAGCTCAGATGTACAGGAGTTGAGTTCTAGTTCCCATTGTATGTTCCTGACCATTGTTGGTGAGCTGGGATTTTGCCTGGTTTTTCTGATGCTGCCTTGATTGGGATCTTTTTAGGAGAGTTGGATGGAATAAAAAGCTTTGCCAGTCCATTTCTGTACCTGCATTGCTTCCTACACTGACTGTGAGCTTCAGAAAATCTTGGGTTCATGCCTCTCTCTACAGACAAGGGCCCTACACCAAAAATACCCTTATCCAAGAGGTTCCTGAGTGCCCAAGCTTCCCCCTGGCTCACTATACTTGGTGGGTAATTGATAGTGTGAGGTATTTCCCCGAGGCCTGTTGCCTGCTTTTTCCTGCTGTTGGCTTTGTGAACGAGAATGAGATGTTGCAGGAGTAGCAGTGTGATGCCTTCAGTTTCAAACTTTCAAGGTACCGTGCAGCCCTGAAATCCCATATACATCTGTGGGAGCGGAGAGAGTCTGATGCCTCTCAGAATCACTCAGCATCGTATACAGTCGAGTCCTCACATCATTTCTTCTGTTGCTTTAGCGGCATGAGTGCCTGACAACATGCACAGCAGGGCAGATTTGCAGCTGTTGACATTATAGATGCGTGTGTGCCTGTGTGTATAAACTCTTTCAAACCCCAAATTGAAGCAGCCGTGTATGCCTGAAGAAGGACCTGTTCCAAATCACACCACAAGCTGGAAAGTCCTCCACAGTGAAAACAGCTTGAATTTATGTGCAGCTCCTTTTCACAAGTTTAATATTTTTATGAGGTGTGCATTTGAGAAAGTGGCAATGCAGACAGGACCTGGAGAGATGGGCATGCAGCCAATTTAATATACCACAGATTTATCATTGCATCAGTAGTTTGAGCAGGGGCACTCAATTGGACCTTCATTTATGTCATTCGGTACAGTCTGGTTACAAGAAAGCTCTGGGATTGGTCTCAGTGGAAGGGACAATGTCAAGAATTCCTCTCTTAAAATGTTTCTTTCTGTCAAGATTACTTAGTCCTGGGGAGGAGAAAAAGCCAGGAGAACATCAATTACAAAAACAAAATTAAAAATAAATAAAGTCTCCTTTGAAACTCTCATGCTCCCACCGTCAGCAAGAATAGGATGGATTTCTGTACCCCGGTGCCTAACATGCTTGTCCACAAATCCCAGCCCATAGACTCTTATTACTCAGTGAGACTAGCTATCTCTGCTCAGATTTGCAAGCCAGGGTCATAGCCTCTGGAGGCAGGAGAAAGCTTGTCAGGAGAAAGCTCTGCTTCTAGCCAGAGATATAATTTCCCTTCCATCAGGTGCGATTCATCTAGCCCAGAGGCCCAGTCTGAGGCCTATGAACTACTGAATTCTCTCTTAAGCTCTCCTACTAGGAGGAATGAAGTATACCTGGGCTTCCCAATGGTTGCATAACATCCTACCAAGGACACAAATTCATAATCCTACCATTTTGTGCTTCTTTACTTTCAGACTTTGCAGTCTCCCTCTCCTCACTGTGTCTCTGACATTCCCCCCACACAAGTGGAAACAAAACCGCAGCGCTGCAAGCATATTTCCCAAGATGGGCCTATCATATAGGCCAGCTCTTCCCTTCTGTGCACACTCGTTTCTCACAGTCCATGAGAGACAACAGTTCTATAGGGCTTTGCAACCTAAATATGCTGATTTGATGTTACAAAACAGCAATTACCCCTGTCTCCTTTCTCCAGGCTGGCAAGGGGTGCGCAATGAGATCCTGGGCTCAGAGCTTGGTTAGGGATTCAGCTGATGTACAGTTGTGGTAAACTGCAGTGAGTGAAGCAGGAAGTGAGAAGCGGGGTGGAGGCAGCTCAACCCCTTAGGAAGAAATACTGCAGAAAGCCACCAGCCTCAGCGAGGTGATCTCTCGGTTATTTATGCACACACATAAACCGTTTCATGCATCCCACTAAAGTCTCTGTTATTTGTCAATGAGTCCCCCCCCCCTTTCCTCTGCCTTAGCTAACATTTACAGTAAATCTGCGGTGCTGACCATTAAATCTGAAGCTGCCGTGAGCAATAGTTTCAATGGGTGTGTTGACAGCCTGAGTGTTAATAATGATGCAAACACTAACCTGTTTATTGATTTGCTTTTTGTACCCTTCATCCTAACTCACTCCTTCTCACTCTCTGAGGAGAAATCTTAGAATTAGTAATCAGGTGACAGCTCAGAGCCCCCTTCTGTTCCCAGCAGTGTCATCCAACCCAAACTCCCGGAGATAAATTACAGGTGCCTTATTCTGGCTCTGCCAGCCATTCAATATACTGTTACTCAAAGCGAGATGTAGTATTTGTCACTGGTGCCAGCAGACAGAAAAAAAACATTAACACAGACATGAAAAGCTTTTAACTTTGACAAGAGAAGCATAGGAAAGTTTTAAATTTAGCCCCTACAGTGAAGGCCACTGCCTATCCATTAAGGCAGCTTGTCAAAGGACTGGTGAGATGGGAATGGAGCTGGGGCTCCTTCTACGATCAAGGAGCTTTCTTCCCTTCTTTCTCCCACGTGGATGCCTGCCTACAACAACTCAGCTTGGGAGCACGGAACTGGCGGAGGGTTTGTCAGGTTCCTGAGAACAAGCTGATCTATTCATGAGTCCACATTTCTTAGAGATGGAGACCATGATTAATGAAGAAGAAACAAACAATAGCTCTGATTTACACCCGGGGGGCCTGGCCCTTTTGTTATTGCCAGTTCAAACACCAGGTGACACAAAATAAATAGGACGGCGTGTTTTATTTTGGCCCTGCTCTCATGAGGCAGAGAGCGAAAAATGAAGCTGACCCACGTGCTTTCAAGAGGTTTTTGAAAAAGGCTGTATCCAAGCCAGCTTGCTGGAGCACTTCAGGGAGGTTAGATCACATTAAAAAGGGCCACCTGATCTAACTTGGTTTGCTCAGGTGTGGACCTTACACTTAGATCCCTAGCTAGGTCACGCTAAGTGTGAACGTACAGAAGTTGAGAGAGGTTAAATTAGTCTAAAAATGGCTGACCCCATCTAAATGAATTGTACCTCAGGGGTAATCTAACACCAGGACTGCACTTTTCTTACCCTTGCCCTCTTCCCTACCTCCTGGCATTGCATTATTTTGATCGCCTTCCTCCCCCAAACCCCAGTTGGCTGATACCTCCCCACCATGGCCCAGCTGGCCCCTTCCCCAAGCCTGCCAAACCCTCTGATCCCACAAGCTGCTCCTGGTGCCAGTTTTACTAGCATTTGTCAGCATCAGGAGCTGATCAAATTAAGTTAGGGTGGGGTAAGAGGCAGGCAGGATTGAAGGGGATTGGTTCCCTGTGGGGGTTGCTCATAGTTTCTAGGGTCAGAAGGGACCTGAGCAGATCATCAAGTCCGACCCCCTGCCATGGCAGGAAAGAGTACTGGGGTCAAACGACCCCAGCAAGGTGTACATCATCTGGGGGTGGGGGTGGTTAGGGGGTTAAAAATAGCCCCTGGCCCCAGAAGGGGAAAGAGTCCCCCCATCCTGCTAACCCCCCATGGATCCTCCAGTTCCCCTGATCCTGCCACCCCCCACAGCGCTGCCAGTTCACTGATCCACCTTGCCCCTCCCCCCCACCCCAGTTTACTTCAGTCAGGCTCCTGGAACAGGTAAGCATTGGTAAAATGAGCCCTGGAAGTGGTTTGCATGATTGGGGGCAGTTTGGTGGCACCGTGGAGTCCTGGGGTTTTTTGCAGGATCAGAGAGCCTCTAATCCCACCAACCTCCCATCCCTTCACCCCCTTGCAGACCCTGCTAGCTCCCCCAATCCTGCCAAACCCTCCCAGACCCTGCTTGCCCCAGGATCCATATTACCGCCCCCCACTATGGACCCCACTGGTTTCTGTGTTCCCTTCAACCCCCCACTGACTCCTGTTGCCCCCATGATCCCTGCTTAACCTTCCCACTAGCTCCCCTCCCAACTTACCTTGGATCAGGGGGCCATTTTTAACCCAATCCAACCTTTCCCTAACCTCCCTGAATGTCTGTACATTGACCTTGCTCTCATGATGCAAAGAGTGAAAACTAAGCTGACCCATGTGTTTTCAAAAGTTTTATGAAAAACGGTTGTACCCAAGTCAGCTTGCTGGAGCACTGTATGGATGGAGAAAAACTTCCAGGTTGAGGCAGCTACTGAAGGCAAACCCCAGGTGTGGCATATAGGGTTGACTTTAACTAATTAGATGAAGGTAAAAGCTTGCTCCTCTGGGATTTCATAGTGAGGAAGTTTTTTCCGTGTAAAAGTACAGCTTTTTGCAGTGAAAACAAAGCCTGTATTTGTCTTTCACCATGGTATTGGACCAGGTTGGGGAACAGACCTTGTCATTTCTTGCCCATCAACCACATCTGCTGAACTATCTAGGAAATCTAAAGAGTTGGACAATCAACATGAATTTCAGGTGAGGAGTAGGAAAACTATCATTTCTCTATGCTCCCCTTCAAACCCTAACGAAAGGTGCATTACCCAGAAAACATTAGCGGTAGATTGTCAAGATTCTAGACTTCTTCAGAATGAAAACATTCGACTGGAAATGCCTTGTGTGGTTTTCTGCTAGTGGAGAAATTAAGAAGTGGAAAAATCTGAGGTTGAGTGGACAAGGCATTCAAAATATCGGAGAATGGGTAACTGTCCCCATTTCATCCGTAGGAAACAGATCAAAAGCTGATTTTCTCAGAGGTATCCGCTATCCTGTTTGTCACTGACTTCTGTTCTTTACCTGAATGCAAGAAGACCACAATTTAACAATCCACCGCTATTCAGTAAAGTATTTAAGCACGTGGATTTTAATTACATGTTAAAAGTTTATCATAAATGTATGTGCTTAATGGTGTCTATAAGGAAAGGTTAAAACCTGGTAATAAAGGCCACCCCCCTCGCTCTGTGCTCCGGCCCAGGCCCCACACAGCCTGATAAGCCCAGTGCCCTGCACACCTGTAGGGGTGTTGTGAAGGCTGTGGGTCCTAAGGACAGGCTGTTTGCCAGTCACCATGTATCAGTCTTGACAACACATCTCTCGAGGCAGTGGACAAGTTCTGCTACCTCGGATCCAGTGAGCAACAACCTATTCCTGGATGAAGAGCTAAATGCTACCACTGTGGGAAGGTCGGGGGCACCTGCTTCGAGGACCTCAACCGAAGTGATCCGTTTGGCTGTTGCAGTCCAGCGGTGCTCTGGAGGGATTTCCTGATCCACTCCAGCGGAGCTTTATCAACTCACTAGGTGAATTGAATTGGTTTAATTATGTTGCCAGGAGCCATTTCCAGCTGTGGGCATTGGCAAGAAGAAGGGGAGTAAAAGAGAGGAAGAGGGGTCAGCAATTAGGGAAAACCCTGCCTGCTGGCCAGGACTGAAGTTCCTGGGAAAGGTGCAACAGACCTATTAGGTCTTCAGAGCTCAGAGAAAAAAAAAAATGAGAGCGAGAGAGTAGAAATCCCAGCACTGCGTTAATTGATTGAAGCTGGTGCTCAGTTAAGCTGGTGGGAAAGCAATTAATTGGGGTGAAGGAAAAACAAACAAACACTCAATTGCTGGAGTTGTGATTCATAGAATCATAGAAGTCGGGTCGGAAGGGACCTTGTAGATCTTCAAGTCCGACCCCCCGCCTGGGCAGGAGAAAAACTGGGCTCAAGTGACTCCAGCCAGGTAGGCATCAAGCCTCTTCTTAAACACCCCCAGGGTAGGAGCCAGCACCACTTCCCTTGGAAGTTGGTTCCAGATCCTA
>NW_017728922.1:6013421-6059337 GCF_001723895.1 Crocodylus porosus
CCTTCTCTATCCCACCTGTAAAGCCTATAGCCTCTAATGCTAATGAATCCCACCATGTTTCTGTAAGCCCTATTATGTCTGGGTTTGAACCGGCTATTCTGAGGGCAAGTTCCTCCTGTTTGTTCCCCATACTACGAGCATTGGTATATAGGCATTTAAGGCCTTGCATAGCGGCGTGTGCCACCCCCTGATTTGGGAGACTGTCTGGACACCTGTTTCTTACCTGGGCACTCCTTGCATTTGTCACCTGTCTTGCTTGGGTGGTGTCTCCACATCTTCCTGCGGCCCCCTTCCCTAGTGAGGCTAGTTTAAAGCTTGCTGTACAAGATCAGCCAACCTGGAAGAGAAGACACGCTTGCCTTTAGAAAAGAGGTAAAGCCCATCCCGCCCCAGCAAGTCCCCTGCCTGAAAGCATGGGTCATTATCTAGGAACCCAAAGCCTGCCTGGCGGCACCAACAGCATAAGCACCGGTTGATCTCGCCAATGCAGGCCTCGTGTTGCCGTCCCCGCCTACTCACTGGAAGAAGAGAGGAGAATACCACCTGCACCCCCATCTCCTTAAACTTGTCCCCCAGAGCCTTGAATTCCTTCATAATGCGGTTAGAGTTGCCCCTAGCCACGTCCCCACGTGGAGGACAACCATGGGGTACTGGTCTGCAGGTCGGATGTAGGCTGGGATCCTCTCTGTGATGTCCCTAACCTGAGCCCCAGGCATGAAGCAGACCTCTCACACCATGGGATCAGGCTGGCAGATGGGACCTTCCAGTCCTCATAGGATGGAGTTTCTGATGATGAGGACCCGGCGTTTCTTCCTGCTGGTGTTCGCTCTCTGCCCAGTCCTTGTCATGTGGGAAATGGCATTGTCCTCACCAGACGCAATTTCTCTGTCTTTCTCCATCACAGCTGCCAGGGCATCAAAACCGTTCCCCAGGTGAACTGGGGAGCTTCCCGCCACTCTAGGCCTAGCACCTCTGGATTTGGACACCTTCTGCCACTCCTGCGTTGGATGCTTCTCCTGTGGGGGCTGTACAGTGGGTGACTGGGCCTGCAGAGAGCATCAATTTCATCTTCTGCATCCCTGAACACCTCAGCCTGGAGCTCCCTCACCTGCTGCTCCAGGGCCCTAAGTTGTGCACAGGAGGGACAGGCAAGGGGACAACCAGCCCCCCCCCAGACCTCACTGAGCCCCCCCCCACAGACAGGGGGGCAAAGGGCCACCGACCCTGCCATGAGCTCTGTCTGGGTAGAGGCCTCAGAAGAGCCCATGGCAGGCGGCAGCGCCAGGGAGAGACCTCAAAAGTGAACAGGGAAGGAAAAAAGCCCCAGAGATTCTGGACTGTGGCCAGAGAGAGAGGAGAAAGAAGATGCTGTCAAGAGTTTTGAGTTTTCTTTATTTTTCTCTCTTAAAGTTAGCCCATGAAAATCCCCTGGGTGGGCATACGGGGTGTAGCAAAACAGAAGCCCATTTAACAAAGTGGTGTTTTTGGCCCAAGATGTATGAGCAGGTCGAGAATTTCTGCTGAGCCTGCCCAGCTTGCCAGAAGGTAAGCATGAACAAAAAAGCCTGAGTACCATTGCAACCGATGCCCATAATAGAGGTATTTTTCTCCTGTATTGCACTTGATGTAGTGGGCGAGCCCTCCCTAAAAGAGATCAGTGGGGCATCAATACTTGTTGGTGATCATAGGTTACGCAACCTAGTTCCCAGAGGCAGTCCCCATGTGTACTGTCACTGGGCCTTGGGTGGCAGAAGAACTCCTTAAATGGATTACCCAGGTGGGGATCCCCAGAGAGGTTGTTACTGATCAAGGGTCCACATTTTATGTTGGGGGTCCTTCGGAGTCTGTGTAAAGTGTTGCAGATCAAACAACTGCGTACAGCCATCTACCACCCTCAAACCAATGGCCTGGTGGAGACGTTTAATGGGACTCTAAAGAACAGGCTGTGTTGGTGTGTTCAAGCCAAGCCTCATAAATGGGACCTTATGATCCTACCATTGTTGTTTGCAGCACAGGAGGCCCCACAGTCATCTTTGGGGTGTGCCCCATTTGACCTGGAATATGGGTACTGCCCGAGGGGCATACTGGGTTTGGTAAGGGAAAGTTGGGAAAAGATGCCCCAGGGGGGTGTTAGTCACATAGAGTATGCAAGAGCACTGAGGTAGCAGTTGCAGAGAGCAGGGGAGTTGTCACAAGGACACCTTAGGGTAGTGCAGAGAACCCAAAGGCCTATTATGATAAAAAAAAACTCAGGGGAGGGCTTTTTGAGTAGACCAGAAGGTCTTAGTGTTACTCTTGGACACAGAGAGTAAATTTTTGAGGTGTTGGCAAGGCTCTTTCAAGATTGTTAGGCAAGCTGGCCGAGTTGACTACGAGGTTTGTTTGTTTTTTTGCTCATAAGAAGGAGAAGCAAATATACCATGTCGATCTGCTCAAGGAATGGAGGGACCAGGATGGTTTGTTGATTGATCCATTCCCTCCAGATGAGGAGTTTGGTCGGGATAAAGGTGTGGACCTAGATCAGAATAAAGGGGGTGTGGAGGTCCCAGTTGGGGCCCAACTGAGTGTCCTGCAACAGGGTGAGCTGAAGGATTTGGCTATGGAATTTCAAGACGTTCTTACTGAAATTCCAGGGTGTGCCAAAGGGATAACTGATCAGATAATAACCCCGGTTGGGCAGATTATGAGGGAGAAGTAGAGAAGAATCCCATACCACAGATACCAGGCAATCTGCGAGGAAATTACAAAAATGTTGAAACGAGGCATCATTCAGGAGTCTTGGAATCCTTGGCATAGCCCCATTGTGGCCGTAACTAAGCCCAACAGGTCATTATGAAGTCAATGCCATATCCTGCTTTGATGCCTTCCCTATGACCCAGATTAGCGAGTTGCTAGAGAAAGTGGGACAGGCTAGGTTTATCTCAACCCAGGACCTGGTGAAGGGGTACTGGCAGGTACCATTTAGAAGGGAAGACATGGCCAAAACTGCATTTGGTACACTGTGGGGCTTGTATGAATTTAGGCGAATGCCTTTTGAGCTCCACAGGGCAGAAGCAACCTTTTAGAGGTTGATTGAATGGGTGCTGGTCCTTCACCAGCAGTACGTGGCCGCTTACATAGATGATATTATTATACACAAAATTGGGAGGAACACTTGGAAGCGGTAAGGGCTGTACTACAGGAATTATGTCAAGCTGGGCTGAAGGCCAACCCAAAGAAGTGCATATTGGGTAAGGTTGAAACAAAGTACCTGGGGTCAGGGACAGATTTGGTCTCTAGCTGATAAGGTAGAGGCCTTATGTCATTATATACTACCCCAGAGTCGCAAACAACTTAGGGCATTCTTAGGCCTTGCAGGGTATTAATTGACAATTTATACCCCAGTTTGCAGAAATAACAGCTCGCTTAACTGATTGCTGCAAGGGAAAGGTAAGGGCCCCCTTAAGTGGGATGCAGTAAGTAGACAGGCTTATGAGAAGATGGAGAATGCCCTCTGTCAAGATGCAGTACTGGAAACTCTGGACTTTGAGTCACTTTTTATTCTGCAGATGGATGCCTCCGATAAGACATTGGGCACAGTCCTTTCACAGGAGATTGATGGAATTCCCCGACCGGTAGCCTATGCCAGCTGGAAGTTGAACCCAATGGAAAGAAGGTATGCTATGGTAGAGTGTGAATGCCTAGCCATAAAGTGGGCGTTAATTATTTCTGGTACTATTTGTTCGGGTGTGAGTTCACCCTTATAACTGACCAACCCCCACTGAGGTGGCTTAAAGCCAAACAGATGGATGACGCATGCATCGCCTGATGGGCACTGACATTGCGACCTTTTCACTTTAATATTGACTACAAACCAGGGAGAACTAATATGGTTGTGGATCTTTTTTCAAGATGCTATGAAAAGAAGAGTCGGGGGAACAAGGCTGCTTAGAGGCAGAGTCATCCCTGCCACTTCCCAGTGAACAGCCGTCTAATGGTGAGTTGAAGGGGAAGGTATGTGGGAAGGTCGGGGGTACCTGCTTCAAGGAGGGCCCCAACTGAAGAGATCCATTCAGCTGTTGCAGCCTGGCGGTGCTTCAGGGGGATCTCCTGATCTGCTCCATTGGAGCTTTATCAACTTGCCGGGTGAATTGAATTGGCTTAATTATGCTGCCGAGAGCCACTTCTGACCATGGGCATTGGCGGGAAGAAGGGGAGTAAAAGAGAGGAAGAGGGATCAGGAGTAAGGGGAAAACCCTGCCTGCTGGCCAGGACTGAAGTCCCTGGGAATGGGGCAACAGACCTATTGGGTCTTCAGAGCTTGGAGGAGCTCAGAGGAAAAAAAAAAAAAAAAAAGAGAGAGAGCGAGCGAGCGAGAGTGGACACTCCAGCACCTCATTAATTGATTGAGGCTGGTGCTCAATTAAGCTGGCAGGACGGCAATTAATGGGGAGTGAAGGAAAAAAAAACAACACTTGATCGCTGGAGTCATGATCAAGAGACCCAGAAAATGAACAGGGAAGGAAAGAAGCTCCAGAGATCCCGGACTGTGGGCAGAGAGAAAGAGAGAAGGAGAAAGAGAAGATGCTGTTAGGATTTTTGAGTTGTCTTTATTTTTATTTTCCTTTTTTTTCATCTGGTCGCACCTTGCATTTGAATAAGTGTCAGTTGGCTTTAGGTCAGGGAAACCACCATCCTCCCAGATTTAATCAAATCATCAAAGTTGTGGCAGGTGAGATGATGGAGAAGAAGTCTGACCAACTTTTGCTGACTGATGCCTGCCCTGGTACAAGCAAGGCAAGTGGATGTCATCAGGACTCAGGGCCCCATATCATATCCTGTGATATCCCGACAACTACTTTCAGTAAGCTTTCCAAATGAATGTGGAAAAATTCAAAACTCACAATGAAAACTAAGCTGATTGTTGAACAGCTTTTTACTGAACAGTCTTCTTAAGCTGCTTACTGAACAGTCAAAACTAACTGAACAGCTTCCACCTACACTGCTTATGTTGCATCCCTGACATCAAGTGGCAAGACAGAATCACCAACACAGCAGTCACCATCAAAGCCAACCTGCCAACTATCACTGCACTACTCAAACAGCGGTGTCTATGCTGGTTGGGCCATCTCCACAGGATGGAAGATGGGTGCATCCCAAAGGACATCCTGTATGGGCAAATTGCAGGTGCAGAGAGAAGAGTAGGCTACCTGAAACTGGACTTCAAAGACATCTGCAAGCAGGACATGAAGGCTCTTTGAAACCTTTGGGAGGCCTTAGTAGTAGACAGGACAAAGTTCCATTCCCTTCTCAATCATGGAGTACAATATCACAACAAGAAATGGTCACTCAAATTACAACAGAAATGTGACCGAAGGAAACAGCCTAAGTACAGTAGCCCCTAATGCCATGAACACCAAGACTACTGTGGCAGGACCAGCAAGTCTAACATCAGTCTCTACAGCCACAAGAGAAAATGCACCACCAGTCAGTAGAACAATTGCAATATCCACCATCCCTCACTGATGAACAGATGCCGTAAAATGAAATAAGACATCTCAGAGTCCAGGATTAATGAATTAATAGCACTGCTAGCAGGCACAACTCAAGAAAGATGTATATAGTGACCTTATGGAAGTAATCTCAGTATATCCACATCAACCACTGATTTTGATGTATAATTTGCATGTTATTTTGCTTGATTCCAACCTGTTCTAGCCAGTCTTTTATGTTTGTATTAGCATTGAGAAAAAAAAAATTGCTGTAGTAGTGTGACTATGTACCATTGCCTTAGTTATTAATGAACAGCACATCTGTGACGTCTAACAAAATTCATTCTGTGATGTCTGATTTGTAAACACAAGGAGTAAAATCCTGGCTCCATTTAAGTCAATGGGAACTTTGCCATTAACTTCCCTGGAGCCAAGACTTCACTCTATCATTGCTTATTCTGTTTGTTAAACTTTTAGCATGACTTTTTTCTTGATACTGTTCATCAAAAGCCCCTTTGAAGACAAGCAAAAACCTGCTTACTTAATACAGTTTGTTTCTTCTTTGAAACCAGTTGCTTATTGAAGGGTTGCTGAGGTTCATGGAGCCTAGGGTGTTGTGAAGGATCATTTCTCATTTCAAATTTAGTTAAACTTGGAGATGAACCTGAACCACAACCTTCGGGTTTGGATATGGACCAAGTTTGATGATGGCTTGGATCAGATGTTCAGTTAGAATGAATGTTAGAATAAAAATATTCTCCCAAGTCAGATAAAGGACCATATGAATTTAGCAAAAGAGATAAAAAGTGCTCATCACAAGCTAGGTTTAGCAGTGAAAAACTGCTAGAAACAGAACAAGAAAAGCACTTGGAATGCTTCTTAAAATGAACTGGATGGAGGAAGTTCTGGCACATAGCCATATACTCAGGAAAGACATTAGTAAAGGAAAATCTTTAAAAAATATATAGGGATGGTTTCACCTCTACAACTGTAAGGCTTTTCTTTTTTTTCCCCTTTTCCTTTGATGGTATTTCCCTTTTTATAGATTACCCCAGACACCTCTACAGCCTTTTCCCTCCTTTATCTTTATTTACATGGGCTAACCATGTCTCTTGTTTACAAGATTCTCATCATGATTTATCATCACAGGAAAACATTGCATCCTAGTGATGATTCAGTACCTTATGTCCATGGAGAGTCTTACTTTTATAGGATGGAGTAGTGACTTTCTGCCATATTAGAATGTGATGAAGAATTTTTAGGGAGAAAGTGGCCTTATGTTAAAAAGAAAAAGTAGAGTCATTGTAAGTTAGGACACAGTGAGCATGTCTACATGAGACACTAAATGTGTGGTAGACTAATTATTATAATTAGTGCATCACAGCAAAAGCCGTACTATTGCACTAATGCACAGTAGAATTACTCTACTGTGCATTAGCATCACTAAACAAGGTGTGCACTGGTGCTACTGTGCAGTAGTACCGGTTACTGCACATTCATGTTAGTACCTGTTATTACAGGTACTAAACTGAATATGCAGTAACTATGGCTCATTAATGTCTGTGTAGGAGTGCCCCGTGGGTGCATCTACACAAGACGTTTACTGTGGAGTTGCCTAATTAGCTCTGCAACAAATGTCTCATGTCTACATGTGTAGCCCTATTAGGCTGCAGGGAACGAATTAAGTCCACAGCATTACATGTGTAGACACTGCCTCAGCTGGCGGGGGCACAATGGTGCTTCAGTGTAGGGGCTGCCTGCTGGCTAGTCCTGCACTGGAGAACCTTCATGACGCAGCCAGCCCCTCCACAGCATGTTGAACCAGGTCAGAGCAGCCCTGGCCTGGCAAGTGGACTCCTTGGGTCCCCTGCCAGCCAGGGCTGCTCTGACCCACCTCACTGTGATGCGGTCGTCAGCACACGTGCAAATATGATGCTCAGGAGCAATAAACTCCAGCGTGATAAATGCCAGAGTTTATTGCTTTAATTAATAGCACAGGTAGACATGGTCAGGGATGAGAAGAAAAATAAGAGAGTTAATTTAATTAGCGCCCCTCTCTCTGTGGCATGTGCAAAAAAAGAGGCATGACCCCCCCCCAGACCAAATAAGGTTCATCTGCTGATGCACAGCTGCTTTGCTAAAATGAACCACTGTAAGTACAAGTACAAGGAGACACAAGGATTTTAAAAGGATGCTGTCAGGCATCATCATGGAAGCTGGAAAATAAATATTCTTTTCTTACTAATTTCTCCCTTCACATTTGACAACACTGATTTCCCTGCATAGCATAGCACAGTCTTGCGCTTTGAGATCTTCAGATAGAAACTCCTATATAGTCATCATAATACTTAGAATGCAAAGTGGTTTCCAAAGGGAGGTCAAGATCATTAGCCTGATTTTATGACATGGAAGCTGAAGCTGAAAGAGGCAATATAACTTGCCCAAATTCGCAGTGGGACAAAAGTAGAGCTCGGAATAAAATTTGGGTCTGCTGAGTCTCAGTCCAGGGTCACAGCCACTGTGCCAGCTTGTTTCTTATAAAGAAGAGCTAATTGGGATTTATGTAGAGGTCTGCCAGTGTGGAGTTTGAGATTCATTCCCTCCTAGCCATCAGCTGGGCCTCTGGGATAAACCTAAGGCTTTTGTGGTAACCACTTCTCTGATATGCTTCCTATACAGGAGCTCCCAATTAGTTTTGCTTCTTGTCAACTGTTTTAAACTCACAAGATTTCCCATCCCCACTTTTTAGTGTGCTTACTGTGATCTACAGGGACTTCAGGGATGCTTACTACTATCCAGCCTCTTATAGCCTCCAAGGGGAAGATTTATCTCAGATTTCTAGAATGTACCAGTGCTTTTGCATCTTTCCTTACATGGTGCGCCTTCCCTGAGGCATTGCTGGCTGACACATTATATGAGTTTTTTACATTGTTGTGTCATTGCAAAAGTTCAAATGGGACAAAAAAAAGCTGAAGAGTCTTGGATCTTGTAGCTATAATGGGGCAAGGGACTGGGTAACAAATGACTTTGCATCAGAGTCCAAGATAGTCTTCACTTAGCTCTCGTCATTAGCTAGTCATGGCTGGACTTCAGTTTGAAAATCTAAACCAATCAAACCCTTTCATCCCAACCTGGCTCTGGAGACGCCAAACCCTGTCTTCTCTTGCCCATCACCTCAAAATTTAATGCACCCAAAATGATACAGTTATTTTTTCTCTTCATCTCTAATGGGAAAAAAACTGGCCCAGAGCTTGACTATCTAGATTCTAGACAAAATTTAGCTTCACCTGGGGAAGACAATGCAGTGTAGTAACTGGGCTTTTAAACAAGAAATTCAATAACTTCCATATAAATTGTCTGGGAGAGAAAACTTTGTGTTTTTGGCATTTGTAGCTGTTTCAGCATTTTTCTCTAGAAGATGAAAAACTTTTGCATTGAGCAAAACACAGATTTACGGTCAATAAAGTGAAGTTTAACGGTTTATAGGGGTCATACATTTTTTTTTTTTTTAAACTGATATTAAAACCTATTCTTTTTGCCAGTTTGTGTGAGGAATCCTCTCTAGTGTCAGTCAGTATTTCAGCATAGTAAAGAAGCTAACAGAGCATTAGGGATAATTGCTGGGTAGGACTTGCAGTGGGGAACGAGGCAGGCAGAGGCAGCAAGATTAGGATCTGCACAAACTATACCTCTGTCAGCTTTACGGAGTGAAGTGTAATCAAACTTACAGGTCCGTGTTGAAAGCTGGGTCTAAGCCAGAAAGTCGGGATCCAGATTTCTTCTAAGCCAGTGTTTGGAATCAGGAATTTTGTTCCAGGCTCCTCTCATGAAACAAAAGCCACCTCTAATGACCCCTCTGATCTGGGACAGAAGTTCAATAGACCAGTTTAATCTAAATTGGTTAAGTCCATCCAGGTCTATCGTCAATCAGGTTCAACCATTTTGAAACTGGTTTATGTGCCCTGAACTTCTGTTCTGTTCTGTTAGAGGTTTAAATCAGTTTCTACTCACGTAAACCAGTTTATGTCTAATGTCTGTCCCTAGTCTCTACGGGCATGTCAGTGCCACCTTTGGACCACATAAGGAAGTGCTGCGGTGGAGCAAGGGATATCTGCTCTGCTTCATGTGCACTGTAGCCCCCAAACAGCTGTAATGAAGAACAGCACTGTCTTAAAACAGTTCTGGGAATGCACCAAGAAATATGCCTGAGACAGGCTACACCACCCAAAATGGATGTGATGGATGTAAGCGCTAAATTCTCTGTGTGGAAGGAGCACACTATGCATCACTTGCAGTACACCCTAAAGCCCCCAGAGATTGTATAGACAAAGACATGTCTATAATGTAAACATGGTAGCATGCACCAGCTGGGTAGCAAGGCAGCCAGATAGGTGATTTCATTGTGCAGCTCTGATATTTGCTGGTAAACATTTGATTTTCGGGACACAAACACTTGCCTGTGCAAAATCAGATGCAACCTGGTGGCTGGTTGATCACTGGCTCAGGATACTGAAGAAGGGGCGTTCATTCTGACTTCTTCATCACAGCTTCAGATCACTGACTCTTGGAGTTCTTTTGTCCGTAACTTTCCTTTCCCAATCACTGCCAGTTGCTTTTCCTTATAAACTCTGTGGTTTCTGTTTCATCTGGAAAAAATATGGGCAGGATAAAAAGCACTTGCTTTTTAATCTGGTGCAGAAATTATTATTCAGGTTGTTACAAGCAAAAATTATGATAATGCTCCAAATAACAGACTACAGACTACTGGCAGTCGGTCATTTTATATCTTCCAACTGCAAGAAATTTTGCCAGACTTTCTGAGGAAATGCGTTTGCTTAGCTCTTATGTTAGCCTCACTCTTCAATGTTCTTTTGAGTGTAATTATTGGTTATGGATCTCACTGAAGTCAATGGGAAATCTTTGATGAATTTTGTTACGGTTAAGGTAATAAAATATCCTGTATGTGCTTTGTATTATATTCCTATTTTCTTGATTATACAGGTTCATTGGTCTTCCTATGGGCAACAGCACATCAACATATGAACATATCATATCACTAGTGCTATACTTAGCTCTTCAAAATGCCCTTTTTTAGGTCATCTCAGCCCAAGATCATCAGTGAAAAATAGGAAACCATTTATTAACGAAGCAAGGAGGATATGTTGGTTTCTTTACTTGATGCTGCCAATATGTCTGTCAAGGAGATAAATTTTGCTAAATAATACATGATGTCTGTACCAAGAACACAGCTCCACAGCACATCCTTTCCCATCGGGATCTATTCTTTAGATGATGTGCCTGGAAATTTATTAGCAGTTGTGGGATTTAAGTACATAAATCCCCTGTGAATTGATGGGAGAACTGAGCCCTACTGAGGTTTATATGTTGGGGTCTTAAACTCTTAAACATCAGCGGCCGTACATGTTCACTATAAAGCCATGTTCTCTATAATTTATACACATATAGTTAACAATTGGTATAGATCAGTAAAAATCACATCAAAATTATTGGGAAGTCAGAGGCTCGTGTGTGAGCTGAACAATGGGACTTGATGAGGGCCATATGAGCTGTGCTTCCTCTTGACTATACAACTGATTCTAGTCGGTTAAATAAACTCATTCTTGGAAGATCCAAGCAGTGATTTTTACACAGTTGTTTTTTTAAAACTTGCAAGTTTTTCAGCTCCCTTTGAAGAGAAATTTACACATGCAAAATTCAAAATCTACAAAGCAATATTTTCCAAAGCAAATGCTGACATTAGGACCAGCTCTTTAAGTACATGCTTCGTGTATCTGTGCTAAACTGCATCTTCTGACTGACAAAGCTGTCACTTGCTAAAAGCAACTCTTATAAAATTATGACTGGAGCATATATAAAGTTTGTGTTTAACAAGACGACAGAAATGCCACCTTAGTAAAAACTGATTGTGGTTACAGCTGAACAATTCACATCATGCAAGATTTATAATATTAAGGTTATGCAATCATCTAATCGGAGAGACAAGCCTTGAGTAATAATATGAAATGCATATACTTCAATCTGCAACAGTAGATTCATTGCTGTTTTCTTATTAGCTCATGTTAGCATTAGGACTGCATTATCCATTTTGCCATAGACTAATTCAGCATTTCCATCTGCGCAGTAAGTGATGTATACCAAACAATCAAACAGAGACAAAGTAATTTGAGTGACTTCACAGCTATAAAATATGTGTCTTTTGGCAATTCTCAATAGTTTATTCTACATTCTTTGCATGGCAATTCACCCTAGAGGCACTCTGAGAATTCACTTTTTATTCCCTAGATAAAACAAAACATATGGGCTAGATCTTAACTGAGTATCTGGCCTATATAGTACAGGTGAGACCCAGGTGTATTAAACCCATGACCACCTGGAATGTCACAGTTTTAACTGAGCACAGTACAGTCCCTTAGATCTCCATGAACTAGCGAGTCTTTTAATATTTGAACTAAAGGCAAATCCTCACTCTCTATTAGAAATATATGGTTTATGACACATGATTGACTGATTCTGATTCCATTTAGAAGAAAGCAGCAGTGCATACAAATATTAACCTGTTAATTACAGGGTGGAGTCCTCCAACACATTTACACTGAGATTTCCTTTTTTTAGAATGAGG
This sequence comes from Crocodylus porosus, assembly GCF_001723895.1. Lineage (NCBI taxonomy): Eukaryota > Metazoa > Chordata > Crocodylia > Crocodylidae > Crocodylus > Crocodylus porosus. Next base: position 6,025,533 of record NW_017728922.1, read on the forward strand.
AATGTAAATATGTGTTTTAAAGTATTACTGTATATTGGAAAATCAAACTTGATTGATCAAGAGGTTGGATTAAAACGCTAATGATTAACATGGATTAACATATAATGAGAAACTTCACCCAAAGTTGAAATTGAGCCTTTTAAGTTTAACAAATGTTTGGGTTTATTAAGTCAATGTGTAAAAAACAGGTGGCTAGGACACTCCTCTAATATTCTTCAGTGTTCTAAATTCATCTGCATTTACATTAATACAGGTCTTAATGGGGTAGGGCCAAAAATACACTCAGAGAAGTCAGAGGGATTGGAAGAAAATTGGGGCCTAGCAGGACTGAAGCCTTGATGCAATTAGTGGCTCAGCTGCCTGTACACACAAGTAGGACAAGCTAGGTGTGCACCTAGATGCTTGGAGATAGCACACCTCAAAAGAAAAAATGCTGGTGCTGAGCGGAAGACAGTGTCTAGTGTCTGATTCATTATTCACACTGTATGGAGTTGTTAAATGGACAGGGTAACATAAAACTATACATCATGAGCTTGGGGAAAATGAATGAGCTGTCCACTACTTAGCTGGAATTGTTCATTTTGAAAACCAGAAGTACAGCCTGCAGAAGGAGAAAGCCCCTGTACTGTAGGGCTTTAGATTTGCTCTTCTTAGGCACTAACCTTCTACACTGTCTATGCACAAGTGTATTTCTGCCATCTGTCCTTACTCCTTACCCCTTTTTCAAACATTAGCTTTTTTTACGAAGGAATCAATCCCAACTGTTGTTGGGGTTGTCATTAGAGCTGAGTAAATATTAACATTTCCTTTCCCCATGAATATGGACTTGAGTTTGAGTGCCAAATTTAATCCAGCTATATTAGTAATAACTTTTCATCTTCATCTGCTTCAGTTTCACCAGTGCAGATGCTTACATTCAACACATTAAGCTCTAATATTTTTGTGGAAGTGAATTTCAGATTGTGAAGTTCTCAGATTGCATTGTGTTGCTTAGTTACATGACAATCAGAAAACAAAAATGATACTGTATGACTTAGCTAAGTGACCCAAGGGAGCCACTAATAATAATAATAAATGGTTTATAAGTAATCTGCAGAGTATGAATTACCCATTGAAGAAATTTGTAAATGATTTTTAATAATGAATAAAGAAAACTGCAATCTGTTGCCAATGTAGTAAGCACCATTTAAATGCATTGAGTTGGGAGTAGGGAAGATCAAAAGTTACCCATTAAAATAGTTTTTGGAAAGAAAACTGGATTTTGATTAGGTATGTCAGGAAAAGTCTCTCCTTTCTATTCATATTTTTGACTTGGATAAAAACCTGAACATTTACTGGTTGAAAACTAAAATCATTCAGTTTGCAGAAGAAGAGTGTTGAGGTTTCAATAAAAAGGCAAAATTTTCCACAGCAGAGAAAAGCATCCAGGTTTCCAGCTGTGAATTAACTCAGTGCTAATTGTCAAAGTTAAAAAAAAAATAGTATCTGCATGGTAAGAACTGGATACACGTGCCCTCAAATGATCACAATCTACGTCCTTAAAAGAGAGGTAGTATCCTGCCTGTGTTTTGTGCTTAAGACTCCATAAAAGGACCTATATCTCAGAAAATGCTGAGCCCTTTAAAGTGTGTCAAATTGGATGTTTAAAAAACAGGGCTCCCACAATCACTTTTTGCTTTCAAAAATGTAGTAGCACTAGTGACCAGAATGTGTTGTCTAGGTGTTTCTGAAGTCTTAAATTTCAGGGAAAGTGGAGCAGGCTATTTAGACAGAGAGATCTAAGCAGCACACATTTTCCTTTGTGCACAGGAAGGATTTTAAGGTAGGAGGGACCCCCAAGAAGAGAATTCTCCTGTACTTAACTCAGGAGAGGAGAAGTTCACTGTGGGCACGTGCGGCGGCACACTACACTTCCAGAGTGAGTTCTCTCTCCGGATTGGTAGGCAGTGAACCATGCCAGGTACGTCAAGCCCCAGACAGGGGCAGCTGGTGAGAGACTTCAGCATCAGGAAGCGTGAGATGCTGGAAGACTCTCCTCTCAATGCCTATCTGCAGGGTTTGGCAGCACCAACGCTTCAGGAATAAGGTACAGGTGGTCCATTGCTAAAGGAGCTCCACTGCGGGGAATCAAAGAATTATAGAAAATTAGGACTGGAAGGGACCTCAGGAGGTCATCTAGTTCCCCCCCCCCCCCGCTCAAAGCAGGACCATCCCCAACTAGATTATCCCAACCAGAGCTTTGTCTTAAAAACCTCCAAGGATGGAGCTTCCCTCACCTCTTTGGGTAAACTTGTTCCAGTGTTTTACTACCCTCCTAGAGCGAAAATTTTTCCTAATATCTAGCCTAAACTTTCCTTGCTTTGTCATCTGCCACCGCTGAGAACAGTCTAGCTCTGCTCTCTTTCAAATTCCCCTTCAGGTAGTTGAAGGCTGCTATTAAATCCCCCATCAATCTTTCTCTTCGCTAGACTAAATAAGATTAGTTCCTTCAGTCTTTCCTCATAAGTATTGTCCCTCAGCCCCCTCACGATTTTTGTTGCTTTCCACTGGACTCTACAATTGTCCACATCCTTTCTGTAGTGGGGGGCCCAAAACTGAACACAGTACTCCAGATGGGGCCTTGCCAGTGCTGAATAGAGGGGAAGAATCACTTCTCTTGACCTACTGGCAACATTCCTACCAATGCAGCCTGGTATGCCATTAACCTTCTTGGCAACAAGGGCACACTGCTGGCTTATTTCCAGTTTATTGTACACTGTAACCCCCAGGACATTTCTGCAGAGCTGCTGTCCAGCCAGTCAGCCCTCAGGATGGAACAGGCCCATGCACCAGTACAGGCTAAGTGCAGGACTTTGCACTTGTCCTTGTTGAACCTTTTGAGATTCTTTTTGGCCCAATCCTCCAATTTGTCTAGTTCTTTCTGAATCCTAGTCCTACTCTTCAGCATATCTACTACTCCCCCCAGGTTGGTGCCATCTGCCAACTTCCTAAGGGTGCACTGTATGCCATCTTTCAGGTCACTGATGAAGATATTGAACAAAATGGGTCCTGGGACTGACCCCTGGGGCACTCCACTTGATACCAGCTGCCAACTAGACATTGAGCCATCGACTACTACCCTCTGAGCTTGGTGAACTGTCCAGTTTTCTATTTATCTTACAGTCCATTCATCCAGCCCATACTTCCTTAGCTTGCCTCTGAGAATGCTATAGGAGACTGTATCAAAAGCCTTGCTAAAATCAAGGTACACTACATCCACCAGTCTTCCTGCAGCCAGCCACCTCATCATAGAAGGCAATCAGATCCGTCATTCGCCGGGTGTGCATTGGTGAAAGCAACTTCTAATAAGCAGGTGTTCAGAAGGGGAGTGAGAAGATCCAGCACGCTCAGCTCTTTCTGAGGGCAGGGCTACTCTCTGGGGCCTTAAGGTACTGTTTTTGGTTTTTTTTATTTTCTCTCTCCATTTTGTTTCTTTTCTTGGTTTGGGTTCCCCCCCCCCCATGACTAGAAACCACTTCCCAACCATGAGGTGGGTCCTAACAGGGGTTTTGGACTTAAAGGGGAAGTGTCCCCCTGCTTAGAACCAGTCTCAGGGATGGACTGGAGAGTGATCTGTTTTGGTTTCTTCAGCCCCTGGGGCAAAGAAAGATAGAACAGCCCCTGCTCATGATAGGATGGCAGGCCCGAATGACTTATTCTAGAACTGATGAGCAAGTGTGTGGTAAGGATGGGGTGTAGAGAAGGAGGAGCCCCCTAGAGAAGTCTTGCTGGATAGTCTGAGGTGATTTCCCCAGGGAACTAACTTCCAAGTTGAAAAAAAATGTAACATCAAAGTCATGGCAGGAAAGACGGCAACATCAGGGAGCAGCTAAAGAGGGTAACCATAGTGCTTCCTTAGTCCAACCACATACAGGGAAGACATCAGCACACTGAGGACCTAGGCCTCTATCATCAACACTTTTGCCATATCTCTATCCTAAGTCTATCCTGGTTCCTTTGCTAGCACAAGTTTTCCTCCCTAACTTGGAGTCCTAAAACAAAACAACAGTCAGTCCTATGGGAATAAATTAAGTGTGCAGTTGTGTATAACTGACATTCTCTGACTAGTCCACAAAGACCAAGGACCAAGCCAGCACCCTGTAGAGATTCCTTCCAGGGAGATAAAGTTCTTCATTTATCAAGTGCTGCCACCTGTAAAATACAAGGTAATAAAGCAGGTTATGAACTACATTGATCCTGCTGTGGCAATTCATGTAGGTTTCTTATTCTTCTTTTGGAGCAAACAGATAAAGGGATACCCAGGTTTTTCTAGAATAAAAACAAAGCCCAGCTTATTTCATTTATTGTTTAGGGACACATTTGCTTATCATGAACTATGTGCGTACATCCTCAGGATTTAGGAACACACCAGAATGAATTCAAGACATATATATGTTGGAATAGATTTTATAGATTTCATAGACATTAGGGCTGAAAGGAACCTCATGAGATCACCAGGTCCAGCCCCCTGCCCCAGGGGCAGGAAGTCAGCTGGGGTCAAATGATCCCAGCAAGATAAGCATTCAAATGTGTCTTAAAGGTGTCCAGAGTAGGTGCTTGCACCACTTCTGGGGGGAGTCTATTCCAGACTTTGGAGACTTGGACGGTAAAGAAAGGTCATAGGAAAAAACATCCTTCAGCAAACTCACAAGAAAAGGCACCTTTGATTGGACAATAAGGGTACGTAGGTATCTCTCATCAAACTAGCTGCCCAATGCTGATCCATGACAAAACATTGTAAGGAAAGGTAGAAGAGCTGGGGTGGGAGGAGGTCCCAGCTCTCTTCAGCTGCATTTGAGAAGAAAATATAGGTCTAGGCCCCTTGTTGGGCCCCTCATTGTGTCCAGGGGAATAAATATTGGAGAGAGAAACAGACTATTTAAAAGGCAGGGAAAGTATTGCTAAATATCTTCCTCCTACTCCCCATCCTACTTAATCATAAATAATTAAAGGGAATGTTGGAAAAGAAAGAACTGGTTCAGACACCCACTCTGCCTATACTACAGATTCATGTAATGTAATGTTTCATGTCATCCCTTCTAAGATCTCCAGATATGTACTTCTCAAGGCCTAGTCTGTACCTGTGTTAGCATTAGGAAGCTCATACTTGTTTGTTTCTTATAGCTCTCTTTGTGCTTTCTGAAATGGCAGTTTTCTTCTAAAGCCTCCCAGCTACCCTGCAAGGAAGGGTTGTGGAGGAGGTACAAAGCATCCTGGGAAGCTGAGGACTGAGAGTTAACTTGGATCTCAAAGGGATCTGGGACCGAAGTTCAATAAATCCATTTAATCTAAATCAGTTAAGTCTGTTACTACATCCATCCAGGTTTATTTTAAATCAGTTTTAGCCATTTTGAAAGTGGTTTAGGTGTATTGAACTTCTGTTATGTTACAGATTTGAACTGGTTTCTGATTACTTGTACCAGTTTGTGTGTAATGTCTGTCCCTAGTCCTAATAGTCAGCTCTTTGCCAACTCTCCTTCCCTCACCCTTGATAACAGAATGAAAGTTAGGTAAGGCCACAACATGTGGCATTTTACCTAATGCTCATGGGTACAATTGTTCTGTATAGCGTTACAAACAACCAAATAACATGAAGTAGAAAACCCGTCAGGTTGCTTTAATTTGCACCAGGATTTGATTCAGATCCATCATGCCTGAAAGATACAAAAAAGTGGCTTAGCAAAACTTGTGTGTCCTATCTCCACCCAGATACGAGCAGAGCATGAGCTTCATGCAACTAAAAATTGAGCTCTATGCTTTTTTTCAAAAAAAAATCCAAAAGGACAGCGTGTTTTACCAGTGAAAAGGAACAGACACATTAGAGCACTTTATTTCCTTTCACTCTGGTCAAAGTCTCCTTTAAATTGGAGAATGCAGTATTTTCCATTCCATTCATTTAAAATTTTTGGTACTCTGTGTTTAATTTAATGCCCCTCAGCAAATCCAGTACAACTGCTAGCACTTTAGGCCATATGTCACAGAGTTGAGCAACTCAGAACCCATTCAACACAGGGAAGTGTTGTGTACACACTTTAGCAAGTTTTTTTTTACAATACTGAGATTCTTTTCAAATCACTGTTGCGCTTTTCTTGTGATGTTGCCTGATTTCCCTTGATCTGTCTCTGGTGCCATTACTTTTGCCTGAAAAAAGACAGCCTTCCAGGAATGGTGTCATATAGAGAATAATATGCACAACTTTCAATGTACCAACAAAATGGAAATGAAGAGGGCAATCCCACTAGCCATGCTGGCATTTTATACACAAATGTTAATTAATTTTCAGTAACTACAGGCACAGAAAAACAAGAAAAAAGGCAAAACAAAAAGGGAGTCTTTTGGGTATCTTTTATTTTCCTGAGGGGAGAGGGTGGGGGCTGAGAAAATATATAAAATAAGGAAAAGGTGAGGAGTGGAACCAGATTAAAATGCTGGTTTGGAAAAATATGAATCCATTATTAGTAGATTGAACCTCCCCCACCCCTGGAAACAACCTGCAATCTAATTAGCACTAAATGTGTAGCAAGTAATCACATTTCATAAACAGAGCTAGGCGTTTTTTTTCTTTTTCTTGTTTTTTTTTTTTAAACCCAACAACCTTGTCCATGACCTTTTCTTAGTTTTGTCAGATGCAATCTGAAATTCTGCTCTTCTTATTTACGCACTGGTTTTAATTAGAATCAATGATGTTGCACAGACCCTCCCGACGTGTGCAGGCGCATGCTTGAAGATGCATGCACCTGCTCTCACACTCCTTTTCTAGGTTGCACTGTGCCAAATTTTTTGTGCGAGTGCCCACAGCAGGCTAATGATGATACTGATGGGAACATTTGGTTCTGCTGATAAGCCAGGAATGCAGAAAAAGGGAACTGTATCTTTTGCAGAAACTTACATTCATTTGGGAGAAGAGCAGGTAGTGTTCTCGGCCTAGCATTCGGTCTTTTCAACTCAGGCTCTGATCTGCATTATAAGAAGCAGCATAGAGAGCTCCCAACTCATACAAAGAGAAGTGAAGCAAGGCCTCTCGGTAATGCTTTCATAGCCTTCCTTCCTAGATTTCATAGACGTTAGGGCTGGAAGGGACCTCGGAAGATCATCGAATCCAGTCCCCCGCCCAAAGGGCAGGAAGTCAGCTGGGGTCATACGATCCCAGCAAGATAAGCATCCAAATGCTTCTTAAAGGAGTCTAGAGTAGGTGCTTGCACCACCTCTGGAGGGAGTCTATTCCAGACCTCAGACAGTAGAGAAGCTTTTCCTTATGTCCAGTCTAAAACAGTTTTGGAGGAGTTTGTGACCATTGGACCAGGTCATCCTGTTGGGACACTGTGATGAACGGGCATTCCCTCAGATCCTGATGCACACGCCTGGTGTACTTATAGGATGTCACCAGGTCACCCCTGAGCCTGAGCTTTTCCAGGCTGAAGAGCCCCATGGCTCTCAGCCTCTCTTCGTATTCTCTTGCCCTCTGAGCATGTGGGTGGCTCTTCTCTGCACCCTCTCAAGCTTCTCCACATCTTTCTTGAATTGTGGAGCCCAGAACTGGATGCAGTACTCCAGCTGTGGCCTCACCAAGTCCGAGTACAGTGGGAGGATGATGTCCTTAGATTTACTTGGGAAGCATAAAGGAGGCAAAGCAGAACAGAGCTGATGGAAACAGCAGAAGCAATATGTTGTAGGTTTGAAACTGGGTGTAAGGTACAGGAAGTGTTGGCAACTGTGTGTGATTAAGAGATCAAGATGAGAATTGAGCCTTGGTGCTAAATCTGTTATGTCTGGACAATCTTTTGTGATTTCTTGGATTCTTGCATTTCAAACAATGCACAGATACTAAGAGATTGAGTCCTGTGAAATATCATTGAGAACTGAATGCTTTTCTTATGTATATAGTATAATAGTCTCATCCTTCAACACATTTATCCTTGCAGTACTTGTGTGAGGTAGGGAAATACTGCTATCCCTTTTATAAAGATGGGAAACCAAAGCACACTGAGTTGCCCAAGTTACCTAGATAGACAGAAACTAGGCAACAGAAATACAAACCATACTGCAAACAGAGGTGAAGGATGGTTCAGCAGTGACAGCAGCACAGGACCCAGATAAAAATGTCCCCATTCCTCCACAGATTGTGTAAGTCAGGGTTGGGCAAAATGCAGCCTTGGGGGCTGGATGTGGCCCGCCAGGCCATTCTATCTGGCCCATGGGGCCCCTAAAAAATTTAGAGAATTAATATTAATCTGCCCTGGGCTGCCTGTCATGCGGCCTTTGATGACTTGCCGAGAAACTCAGTAAGTGGCCGTCTGCCCTAAATAACTGCCTACCCCGATCTAAGTATTTATATGGCCTTCATCACCATAGCATCTGAGCACATAGCTTGCCATCATTTTTATATGCTGAAAGGAATGGCAAAAGAGTGCTGCATTTCCTACTCATACAACTCTTGAAGAAACACCACCAAGTACCCGTCAACCTGAAATATCTTGACTGTTATGCACCGGGCCTTGAAATACCTTGAAATGATTTTAGGGACATTTTTCAATAGGAAGCAGGCCAAGTTAACCTGTCCATTGCATGATGGGTGTTCAGTGCATGTCCAGGCTAGTAGTTGCTATATATATAGCAACACACACACACACACACACACACACACACACACACACACACACACACACACATATTTCATAGACATTAGGGATGGCAGAGACCTTGGAAGATCACCATGTCCAGCCCCATGCCCCAGAGGCAGGAAGTCAGCTAGGGTGAAAGGATCCCAGGAACATAAATGTCCAGATGTCTCTTAAAAGAGTCCACAGTAGGTGTGTGCACCACCTCTGGAGGGAGTCTACTCCAGGCCTTGGGGGCTCAGACAGTAAAGAAGTTTTTCCTTATGTCCAGCCTAAAACAGTCTTGGAGGAGTTTGTGACTGTTGGACCTTGTCATCCCTTGGGGCGCTCTGGTGAACAGATCCTGATGCACATTCTTTATATACTTATAGGCCGCCCCCAGGTCACCCCTGAGCCTGCACTTTTCCAGGCTGAAGAGTCCCATGGCTCTCAGCCTGTATTCATAAGGCCTATCTCTTGCCTGCTGATCATGTGTGTGGCTCTCCTCTGGACTCTCTCAAGCTTCTCCACATCCTTCTTAAATTGTGTAGCCCAGAATTGGATGCAGTACTCCCGTTGCGGCCTCACCAAGTCCAAGTATAGTGGGAGGATGACATCCTGAGATTTGCTTGAGAAGCATCTATGGATGGAAGCAAGCCAGAGTTTTGTTTACTTTACCAGCTGCGACATCACATTGGAAGCTCATGTTCATCTTATGGTCACTCATGACCCCCAGGTCCCTTTCAGTCATGGTGTTAGCAAGCGTAGCACTGCCAAGCCTATAAGTATGATACAGGTTTTTTTTCCCCAAGGTGGAGTACCTTGCATTTCCCCGTATCAAATGTTATCAGGTTTTTATCCACCTGCTTTCTAAGCCTATCAAGATCAGTCTGGATTACGAGTGTGTGGACGTTCTACACCAAAGTTTGGTGTCATTGGTGAACCTGGCCAGTCCGCTTCTGACACCAGTGTCCACATCATTAATAAGGATGTTAAAGAGTACAGGTCCAAGGACAGAGCCTTAGGGGACACCACTGGTCACAGGGCACCATAATGATTCACTTCTGTCGACTACCACTCTCTAGGTCTGATCTTGGAGCCCGTTCCGCAGCTATCAGACTGTGATGTAGCTGAGGCCACAGTTGGCTAATTTTTCCATAAGGAGATCATGGGACACCAGATCAAAGGCTTTTTAAAAGTCCAGATATATGATGTCAATCTCTTCTCCCTTGTCCAGGTGATATGTCACTTGGTCGTAGAAGATGAGATTGGTCAGGCAAGACCTACCCGCAACAAACCTGTGCTGGCTATCCCTCAGGATGCTGCCATCAGCCAGCTTGTCAAGAATGGTCTCTCTGATCATTTTTTCCAAAATCTTTCCGGGGATTGAGGTCAAGCTGATTGGACCATAGTTCCCCAGGTCTACTTTCCTCACTTTCTTGAGGATAGGTACTTCTTCCAATCTTCGGGTACTTCACCTGAGCACCATGAGTTCTTGAAAATCCTTGCCAGTAGCTGGGCTATGATTCCTGTCAGCTCCTTAAGTACCCTGGGGTATAATCTGTCAGGACCAGCTGACTTAAGGTGTCCAGCCTTTCAAGGCATTCCTTTTCAAGGTCTATACCAATTTTTGGTAAAAATTCACTCTCACCCTGGCCGTCCCACATCATGTTGGGCAGGGTGGTTCCTTGGGGATGGTGAAAAACTGATGCAACGTACCCATTAAGCAAGTTGGCTTTTTCCTGGGTGTCAGTTGTCAGTTGTCCCATTTGGTTTAGCAGGGGTCCAATATTACCCTTGCTTTTCTTCTGACTCCCCACATATCTGAAAAAGGACTTTTGTTGTCCTTGATACATGTAGCCAGTTGGAGTTCGGTTGCAGCCTTGGCTTTCTTGGTTTGCTTCCTACCAGTCTGGACCAGTGTAGAATATTCCTCCTTAGTGGTGATTTCTGTTTTCCATCCTTTATAAGCCTCTCTTTTTGGATGTGGGAGGTCCATGAGTCCCCTGCTGAGCCAATGGGGTTTCCTTGCCCTTTTGCTACCTTTTCTCCAAAATGGGATGGACATCCCTTGTGCTGTCAGGATTGCTCCCTTAAGGAGCAACCACTCATCTTGGACTCCCCTCCCTCTTGACAACAAGCTTCCTGAGCTTTTCAAAGTCAGCTTTCCTAACGTTGAGGACTTCTGCATTGCTGACTGACTTGCCAGCTTTGTAATGAATAGTAAAAGTGATCAGCTCGTGGTCACTGTCTCCCAGCTTTTCTCTGATTCTTATGTTGCTGACTAGATCATCCCCTTTGGCCAGTATCAGTTCCAGTAGTGTTTTACCTCTTGTCAGTCCATATACTTCTTGAGTCAGGTAGAAGATGGAAGTGTCAGAAAGCACAAAGATGGTTAGAGATATCTGTCTTTGTGCTTTCTGACACTCCCATGAAAATTAGAGAAAATTGCATGGGAACTTCACTGTTCTCCAGAACTAGTGCTGGATATCAGACACGCTGGATCCATGGATGAAGAGAAACTGCATCTGAAAGTAGCAGGATAGCATATGTGCTCTTAAGAAAAGGGAAAGTAAATACATTAAGATTCAGCCTCGTGATTTCTGGCTCATATTTTCAAAGCTGAGTGACTACAGAGAAGCATCAAAACTTCTAGTTAGGTACCCAGATAGCATTTGCTTAGTTTTTCAGAGTTGTTTAGTTCCCAGAGTTTTCAGGAGGGTAGGAGTTGCTTGCTGCTGAAAAATCAGACCACTTCTGGAAAGATACTCAAATATTGATTGAAGCACCTTATAACACTAAGCCCACAGGTCTGAATGTTTTAGCTTTTCCCCCTAGTTTGTTCAGGACCCGAATTTTTAGAGTTATCAGTGGGTGTGCAAAAATGTATTCTAATATGTCATCCCATTTTGACTGTAGCTGCAAGTTAAAATATGTTCAAAGACTATTAATTAATGTTTTATTGTCTACTTTATAACCAGGGGCCCACAGGCAGCTATACTGCTATCCCTTTATAGCTAGCCTCTCTGTTAAGCCTAATAGTGGTTCAGATAGGAAACCCAACTTGATTTATACAGAATGCACCTTGAATGCTTTGAGGTTTGCCAACTGCAACCAACCTAGGATTCTACTATGCCTTTTGGACTGATTAGCAAAGGGAGCACATGGAGCTAAGTCTCAAGAGTAAGCAGTTTCATTTGCATACGGGAGGTCAAGATAAGCAAATAGAAAATGTTAAACAAAATGAGCCAGAATTAGAATGGGCTAAACACTTTCCCGTGAAATGGATTTTAGAACTGACTCCTGAACTCTTCAGTGGAAAGACAGATTCATTTTCAATGGAGTTTGATCTTGCTCTTCAGCTTCATTTGTAAGACCAATTACAGAGCATTTTGTACAACAATTACTGGCATTAAAACTGCTTGGTTCCATTTGATGAATTTTAGTAGTAATTGAACAGAAGAACCCATCAACTGAAAGATTGTCCAATCAAGTATGCCCACATGCTGAACTGTAATTTCCACTCCACAAATGTGTAGTGCCACACTAAGCTATCAAACGCTCCCTTCCCCACCAATAACTGGACAGATTTTCAGCGATGTGTTTGAACACAACTTTCCTCATTGTGACAAATACAAGGTGCTGCACCTGGGTAAGAAGAATCAAAGACACAAAGAGAAAATGGGTGACAATGGCTAGATGGTAGCACTGCAGAGAAAGATCTAGGAGCCTTGGTGGATCACGGATTCGGCATGAGTCTGCAGTATGATGCAGCTGCACAAAAGGTGAATGTGGTTTTGGCCCGCATCAATAGAAGCATGGGGGAATCTAGGATTTTGAAAGGGAGGGTGCGGATGGTGTGGTGCTTCATCATATATAAAATGCAACACATACTTTCTTAAGGTTAAAAGAAACTAGAAGCTGTAATAATCTGCTAGGGGCCCAGAGCCATTTTATTCAGTTTAAGACGAAAACAAAAACAAATATAACTTTATTAGAATGTGCAGTAATTTGCTATATTATACATTATATATTAAAAAAATCAAACCAGGCAAAAATATTCAAAAGATATCTGAGTCCTGTAGTCAACCTATTAGTTTAGTTCTGTAGTCATTAGATTTAAATGTGCATCTGTTTCACATTCATAAAACAAAATCAAGCCTTTTTGTGCATCTTGACAGTGCATCCAATGCTTCCCTGAAAGTTATTTCCACACTTGAATTAATTTTCACCTGAGTTAATGTTTCCACACCTGGGTTTATGATTTTAGCTAGAATTCAAAGCAGTCCACAGCAGTGTGAAACAAGAGCTACATAACCAGGACCAGGTAGGAGACTGCAGAATTGCATAAAAAGAGAATAGCTTTATTAGTGGTACATTAAAACCATTTTAAAAAGGAGAGAGGGTCATTGATATCCATGGAATTAAGGGTTTAAGAAGGAATCAGGTAGATTATAATGAGCCATGAAGTTAAGTAACTCTCTCTCTGCTGCCTGAATAGAAGTGCTGCTGCCATTAACAGAGTTTTAAAAAAATTTTTGGATGGGCCAGGAATCAAAGGGGAATACAACTGCATAACTACCTCCCCCTGGATTTGCTCGTGAATAGGAACATTAGGTACAAGATGCGGGATGTGATAGTGTCTTCTTATTTGGCCTTGTCTATAGTATTGCATTTAGTATTGGGCTCCACATTTTAAAGAGGGCTTGGAGAAGTTAGAGACAGTCCAGAGATAGGTGACAAAAAATGATAAAGAGTTTGAAGGCCAAGTCATACATGGAGACGTTCAAGGAAATAGGCACTTTCAGCTTGTGGAAAAGGTGCTTAAGAATGGACACAATAGGAGTCTTCAGATATCTAAAGAAGATGGAGAACGCCTTTTCTCTTGTGCTAGAGAAAGAGTGGGGTATGGACTAGTGGCTTGAGGTTGCAGCAAGTAGGTTTAGATTGGATATCAGGAAGAAAAAACTTCTTCAGTAGTAGAACAGTGAGGCGGTGGAACTGATGGCCTACAGACCTGGAATCTCCATCATTGTGGGTGTTCAAGAGGAGCTTGTATAAACACTGGTTGGGGGTGATGTAGGAGGAGATATGCCTATGCTCTGCTGTGGGCATTTCCTGTGCTTTTGGGCTGTGTTGGTTGCTACGTGGGGCCAGGAAGGATTCTTTTTCCCTCCTGTTGTTAAAAGTGTCAGTGGGCCATTGGGGTTTTTTCCCCCCACTTTCTTTGGCGGTATTGGCTGCAGCCAAGGGTGGGGATTTTGTGGTATGCCAGTACTTCTACTGGGATGAAAACCCAAAGATTCCTGGGTAGAGGGTCTTGCCTCTTATCTCAGGGCCAGACACATTTAGGGTCAGAAAGGAATTTTACCACATAGTCAGACTGATAGAAACTGCAGGGTTTTTTGCCTTCCCCACTAATGGATGTGAAGCATTTTTCCTATGATCTCTTGTATGTATTTTTTACAACCCGTGCAGCAGCAGGGCACTGGCACTATTGATCCCTGCTTTATCTGTAGTAGGTTAGGGTGCTAACACCTTGTGGTTGTAGACAGGGTTGACTATGTAGTTTTAATAACGGGTTAGACAAGTATTTGTAAGGAATGGTTTGAATAGGGATGGCTCTGCTTCAGGCATGGGGTTGGACTAGATGACCTTCAGAGGTCCATTCCAGCTGTACTTTTCTATGATACCGAGAAATCATTCCCTCTATATATCTCGCTGCCCAATGTCCCTTGGTAGAGTTTCCTACAGATCAGAGCTTAGCAGAGTCTTGGTGACTCGGAGCATTTGCCAGTAAGCTTATTACAAATGAACAGCCATTATCTCATGGCTTTGACTTGCAAGATTAGTTCAAATGGTGGTGGTGGGAGACTGTGAAATATGGTGTTTTACTGAATACTGATGAAGACCATATGTGCACAGATTTGGTGTTTAATTTGGGCTCATCTCAGCTTGTGTCACCAAAAATGTGACTGAAGATTTTTTTAATCTAGGCTTCCTGCTGTTGTTTTTTGTCCCAGTCAATTTATTGTTCCTGGTTATGGTTGGTACATGGACCGCTGAAAATCCTCCAAGAGAAGTTATTGTAGTATTTATGGCCTTGCTGCAAATCAAGGCAGAAGATACCACGGTAAACTTGTTCTCCAAATTGTTTGGTTTTGTTTTGGGGGACTGGGGGGAGGGTCCAATAGTTTAAACTCAAGAGAAATACACATCCACATTTTGAGTTGCTTCTTTGAAGCAAACCTTTATTTTGGGGGCATTCAATAATTTGAACTTAGTGGCAAATTGGAGGCAAAGGCGGAAATCCTGGCCCTGCTCAAGTCTATGGGAGCTTTGCAGAAGCCACTGCAGAGGCCAACATTTCAGGCAAGGGGTTTGTGCAATTACTCACTTCTCCATCTGTCTAGAGTTGTATGAAATATGTACATCAAAGAGCAAAACTGTAGAGTGTTTTCCTCCATTTCAGTCGAACACAAAATGACCTTGGTTCACTGAACAATTCAGCATTAACTTCAGAAAGGAACCTATTTTCTAGCAAGAGATGTCTTTGAGATGAGAAGTGTGAGGGCCAGATTTAATCACTGTGTTGCTCCAATTTTATGCCACTTTACCATAAAACTACTGATTTCAGTGGAGTGTCACCCATGGAAAAAAAACCCCAAGCAATACATGACCTGAAGTTTACATTTTTCCCTGTTTTCAATACAAAAATAGCAATTTTAAGGAATGTCCTGGAAAAGCATAATCTGAGAGGACTAAATCACCTTGAACAGAAAATAGAGGGCTGCGGAAAGAACACTTGCCAATTTTTCGACACGTCTTAACCTTACTCACACAGCTTTGGTTATATTTGATTTTGCGGATTTAACACGGATACTAACACAGAGGCACTCATAGCACAAAGATTTGACACCAAAAGGAAGCCAAGGATTTTTACATGAAAAGGTACATTTTCCTGCCTCCAAGAAAAACACAAATCCCATTCCTTTTAGATGTAAATACCAACATGACAATTGGACTTTTAAAAATGAGCTCTTGGTATCTGAAGGTCCAAGTTTCTTAATCCACCAATGCTAACGTGGGAACATTAAAATATACAGAGGCTCAGAGACAGCTCAGAACAGCTTTTCCGATTCCAGGGATATATTTCACCATGGACTTAAAAAGCCATGCAAGCTTTCTAAGGTCTTATGAGCAGGGATCTAGGTTTTCCATTTCCCATGGAAAAATGGAGAAAAATGCGGATTTTCCCCTTTGCTGGAGGAAAACATGGATTTCTCATTTTAGTGGAGAGACCTGTGAGTTTTGCCATTTTGCAAAGAGCTCGTGCAGTGGATGCATTGCCAGAGCAGCGCAGAGCTCACAGCAGCAAGGAGCTTCCCCGCGTGGCCCTGCTGCTCCCTGCAGAGCTGGGTCACACCTGCTGGGCTGTGGAGCCCTGGGGGAGGGCAGTAGGGTGGGAGCCCAGACCCGTAGTGAGCAGTCCATATCTGCCCCCATCCCGCATACAGATCTGTGGGGCAAGGGTCCCTCTTTCCCACCATGGGAATGTGTGCATAGTTTTGTGCGCGCTCGCTCGCGCGCGCGCGCGCGTGTGTGTACATGCATAATGTTTATGCTGATGTTTGTCGTAAGTCTCTGTAAACACCAGCACACAACAAAATGGGTGGGCATCAATATAAAAGATTTGAAGACCTGTCACTGTAGATCAATTGTTCATCTTTTTCTACAGCATATTTTCCTTGGTGCTGAGTCTCTTTTCTTCAGGATTGTAGTCCCATATTTTTCCTTTCTCTAGTAGGCTCAATTTTGGTAACCCTCACTCTCATGAGTAGTCCTTTTCAGGGACCTCTACAGGGTCAGTTCAAGTGAAGAAAACACTGAAGAACTACGCCTATAGTTTTTTTCCCCCATGGCTTCTAAAAAAATTAAAGGAAAGGTGTAGGTTTTGATAAATTTTCATTTAAAATAAAAAAGGAGCAACAATTTTTGATAAGATCAAACTGTTGGGCCATTTTCAGAATGGAACCTTTCAATTATTTGTTCCAAAAGGACTTTTTTGGTTTTAAAATGACTTTAGAAAGTTTTAATTTTAAAGCGATCTTTAAATTTCAAATGTTGAATTTAAAGTTAGAATATTTCAGCTTGATCAAAATGGCATGCTTTAACTGACACAAAACAGGATTTTCCCCCAGATTTCTGCTTCACAGGAACTTTTTTCTCTTTTGAATGGAGAAAACTTCAAAACTGTGAAATTTCCTGCAAACACAGAAAATCTGGTTCCCACTAAACTTTAATTGCAGCCCCAAGTCTTCCTTGGGGTCAAAATGCTTTGTGCAAAGCTTGTCCTTGCAAACCTGTGTGTGCAACTCCTACAGAAATGCCTGGGGTTGCAGGTATCCACCCCAGGATGGACTTTACACTGGAATTAAAATGGAACATTACGGGTGTTGGGGGCATTGGGGGCTCATTTAGTCATACCACCAGAAGTCTACCTCTCTGCTCTAACAAACACATGGAAGTTGGTGGGGAGCAAGCTCAAAAGGATTCCTATTTTCTTAGCTGGGGAATACGTGCATTTTTATGGGCTTAGCACCTTTGAAAAACAAGCACAAGATAGCTGTGGTTAGACATCTAGAACTGCAAATGGCCACAGTGAAAAACTGAAATTTTTTCTCTCTCTCATCTTGTGAAGTGGGGCTAATATGCCTTACCTACTTCAAAGGGGAGTTGTGAGAATTAATTAGTTAATGGGTGCAAAGTGCTATATAAGAAGTTCTAAGCATTATTAATAGACCTGCAAAGAACCTGGGCCCAGTAACAAATCTATCCAAGCTCCTATTCTGTGGACAAGTGCAGATTGTAGCAAAACTCACAGTAAATCAATTTTTCAAGGCTTCTGCAATGGGGAAGCCAGACAGCTTTTATTGCTTGCCCCTGCCTAGGTTTGAATAGGGTCCAATCAAGAGTGGTTTAGGGAAATCAGAAAACAGATGACATTTCCAAGGATTCACTTTAAAGGACCACAAAGAATTTCTCATTTGCCAAAGGCCCCATCCTGTCCTTAAAACATGTTCTTATTTCTCGCCTTGTCATGAATTTTAGCATTTCAGCCACTGGCTTATGCATTTTTTTTCTCCTTCATACTCCATTACATATTGCCTCTCTTTTTTGACCACAGTCAATGTTGTAATAATAATAATAAAAAAAACTGGGTCTGATTTTAATTTGTGTAATGTTTTCGTTAAAAAAGCAGCCTAATTAGGAAACCCGTTAAATGGCTGCAATTCAAATATAATTCTATTAAATTCTCCCTGTAAAGTTAATGTTACAGACTTTTTAACAGATGTTTTAATTAGACATTGTTATTAAAGGGAATACTGTAGAAATTAAAAGCGGGCCCTAAAAGTGTTAACAAAGACACTTTCCTTGTGTGGTGGAGATGGTGGCAAAAAGCCTTAGCAAAGAGATTTTAGCAGCAGATTGTGGGGAAAAAATGTGTAAAAGGAAACATAATGTACTAAGAGATATGCAGTGCTCAGCTCCAACATGATAAGGATTCATTTCACATCCGGCACCACCTCGGGCCATTGTTTGAACTGGAAACAAGGGCCACCATGGCACTATGAGACAGACAGCAAGCCTGCTTTAGTGCCGTACATTATGTTGTGGTAAGCACAGTTACCCAGGCACACACCACTGTAGTTTACAAGAAGTCTTTACAAGACAACCACAGCTTCTGTGGTTTTAAAGCAGGTCTTCATATTGCCAATTCTTGTGACTTTATCTTGGAGCTACAGACACTGAATATTTTTCTTAAAGCTCGAGATCCTGGGCTCAGGTGATTATATGATCATCTCCGGTTCCATTAACAATAAATAAAAGTTTGTAGCTGTTATATTTGCAGAGAAAGATGGTAAATGCCCCAAGCACACCCAGAAAACTTAGAAGCTAGAGGGCAGGGAGGCCCAAAACTATTGCTTTTCTAAGAAGGTTTTTAAATCAGTGTCATGACTTTCTTGGGCTTGGCCAAGGATTCTGAATGCTTGAGGTACCCCTGGAGTCTGGTGCTAGTGAAAGGTGACAGCTTGATGGTGCTGCATGAAGACGCCGGTCAGAAGAGATGCAGGTTCACTGCAATCTTCCACTTCTGCATCTCTGCCTAGGAAAGCAGCCCTTCAAAATCCCAGCACGCAGTTCTCTTGCCCTAGTCACTGAGAGCTCCTTACATAACAGGCCCCAAGGGCTGGGCCTTATCTATTGTGAAGTTCAATTTTGATGCCATCCCCTTACTTGAGCTGACAATGTACACGGCATTTCCAGTTGGTTTTCTTGTATGTGGGACCTGGTTTCATGGCCCAGAACCATCGTAATGTCACCATGGTCAATTTAGGTCATGCAGACCATTTCATAGTTGTCATGTGGTAATAGCATTTGGTCTCTATAAAACTTGTTTAGACTAAAAGTGATCGCCTCCATGTCATTTGACTATTCCTATGTATGAGCTGGTGTATTCATCTATGCAACTCATATGCCTTTGTTTTTATTTTTTTGGTTTCCTGAAAGGTTTTCTGAAGGTGCCTGCTGTGCACAGAGGAAGGCAGTCATTTTGTGCTCAACTCAGGGTAGATTCTCTGAGGAGGAGTCTGCACTGCTTGTTATGTAAATAAAATTTCTGTTTTAGACAAAAGCATCGGTTTTCTTTCTGTGCAGGGAAAAAAGAACACTCTACAGTCTCCATCCACACCGTTTCTTTGCAAAAGGTCAGCTTTCGTCTGCCTGTCACCTGTAAAATGTTAAAAATATTAAACCTAGGTTGTTCTGAACAGCTTGGTGAATAATGTATTGAATAAATTATGTGAAATCATGACTTAAAAGTCTGTAATGCCATCAAGGGCTTTTGGTGACATCATAAACCATAAGAATAGGGCTCAGATGTGATGTCACCACAGTCCCAAGCTGGCACTATGGCCTTATTTTTTACAAGTTTCATATTAAGTAACAAATGGATCTGACATTTTAAATTTCTTCTGCCTACCTGGCCACTGATAGATTAAATTGGCATTGCACCTATGACTTACAAAATGGCATCCCAATGCCTGTGAGCATGTGTTTGAGCACTGGACAGTATCATTAAACAGGAAAAGGAAAAGGAGACCCACTTCTATCATCTTACAGCCTGTGTTGACTGGCATGGGGAGGAAATCATTTGAATTTGGTGAAAATGATTTGTGCTGTGCAGAAAAGCAATAAAGAGAGCCACAGAAAAGGAAAAGGTAGATCTGGCAATTAGGAACAGGTAACAACATATGATCTGGTACATCCATTGATGCACTAAACTTTTCCAAGGGATTATTTTTCCTTCTGTCTCTCTCAGAACACCCCTTCTTCCATAGTCAAGTGAAAAACTTGTTTTTTGTAAAGCAGGAGAAGTGCTGGTATTCAGCCTCTCCTAGAAGAGAAACAAGCAGAACTCAGGTCCTGTGACAGCCTGTTCACTGCTTACTGTAGAGACTGGACAGAATCAGACCACAACTTCTTCAAAGGTCAGCAGCTTTTGGATCTGCTGTTTTGGCTTGAGCATGCCAAGTATATATTATTCCATAAGCACACTTACTGCATGAGTGTCTGAGGAACTGAGTTCTTTTCAGTCTCGTTTTTTTAAAACCTCTATTTATACTTTGTGCCATTTCCCCCTCCTTTGAAGCCTTTAAGCTTAAAAACAGTGCAGGAACCAAATGAATGCTGGTGTTCTAATTTTTAATGACCGTCAGAGTCAAGCAAACTGGAAAATCATCTCTGAGCAACAATAAGGGTAAGAGAGAGGGAAAAAAAACAACAACAGAGACAACTGGCTAATTAACTGATGTAGAACTGATATAAAACAACAGAACCTGGAAACCAACTGAAAACCTGTGCAGCAATTACTTACAAAAGGTAACACTTTCCCAATTAAAGCAATTCCGAGAACTTTAGTTAATTATATAGGTTTTCTTCTCTCTCTCTTTTATTAAAGTCAGTCAGGGCTCATGATGTGTGGGAAAAGTGCTAACATTTGCAAATTGCTGGTTTATGATAAATGAATCGTGGAAATTCAGCCCCTTGGTTGGGGCCCTGCTAGATTGCAAAGCACCAGCATCTCCTGCCGCTGCAGCCCTGACCCTGACTTTACACCCATTGATCACAAGCGGTGCATATCCATGACCACCAAATGCATACATTGTAGCTGTGGGACTTGCTTTTCCCATAGTATTTCATCACGGTTCCACATCACAAGCACCACAGTAACCTTTGGCACTTCTTACTATAAGACTAATACCTGCAGGAGATTTCCCCTTGCCCCAGTAATCACTGCTTCAGCTGCTCCGTCTTTAAAAATCCTTAGCGATTAACCCAGGCTTGATTTTCTGGGGTACCCATTGGCTTCAATAGGAGGGTGCTTGAGCATGTGTGAAAATCACACCCTAAGTGATTATAACCCGTGTCTGCTACCTGTGTCTTACTGAGGAGCTATGTAGTACATTTTAATTTTAGACAGAAACCTGCAGCATCTCTGCTAAATGTTCTGGTGTTCAGTCAGGATGGACCAGTAAAGATGGGAACGCATTTATTGATGGCCATGCAGCTATGGGTGAAATATACTTTCAATGTGATCTCAACTAGGAAAGTAACAGGAATCTCGAGTTCTTTTGGGCCTCTCAAAAGACAGGTAGGCACAGCACTCCTGCAAAATCATTGTAGAAAAAGCTGTGGAAAATGTTAGGCTCAGACCAACGTCAGCCTGTGTTCAAGTTGGAGCAGTGACTGCAAACTGGCTTATGGCTTGCTAGAACTTTTTGATCAAGAGCATAAGTTGCTATAGATTGCTCTCATGGCATTGACTTCAGTGCACCCATGCAGAGAGTCTGGCACTTTGAGTCTGTGAATACTTAGCAGAAACCTGCTATGAATTATTTTGTTTTCTATATTTACCTGGATATATTCTGAGGCTGCTCTGAGATTGAGCTGGATTCATTGTGAAAGGGTACCTGGGGAGAGTCATATTGTATTTCTTCTACATCCTTGATTAGTTGGAGCCATGTGATCAAGAAGAGCACCAAAAATCATTTCAAGATAGAGCCCTGGCTTTTATGAAGCAGCAACCGGATTCATTATTGTGGACATTCTTTTCTTGAGCAAGAATTATGCTATTCAGTTCATCCCCATGTTCTGCAACACACATGCCTATTTTCTCTGTATGCTGCTATTGCAGCTATATAGCGGCTACAGATAGACCTCTCTTTATAAGAACTGCCATTTACTGGGTCAGACCAGCCAATCTCCTGTGTCTCACAGTGGCAGAGAGTGGGTGCTGAAAGGGTATGACCAGGGTTTGCACTCCCTCTTGCAGCCTCCAGCATTTAAGGTCTAGGAAGTTCTGGTTCAGGTGCTGTACCCCAACCTCTGTGCTCAGCTCCTGATGCCCCTTTCCTCCAAGAATTTTTCCAACCTTTTGAATATGGCTTAATTATTAGCTTCTACAACATCCTATAGCACTGAATGCCACACTTTAATTACATGTTGTTTGAAAAATCTTCCTTTGTTAGTTTTAAACTTACTACCTACTATGCTGAGACTGCTGTAGGACCTCAAACATAGGCAGTGAACCCAGCCAAGCTGATTAAACCACCTGCCACTGGCTTGGAGAGAACTTGATTGTGCTCAGAAGGTCCTAAACTGGGTCTCTCAGGATGCAGACACGTTACATTTACTCCAGAGTCATTTACACTGGGATAAAAGGGGGCTCAATGCATAGATATGCCACATCTTCTGCAGCTGCTCTTCTGTGTCTTCTTGCGTCTGAGTAAACCAGAAGTCAAGTGACTCTGGGATAGGCGTCTCTGGGTGCATCTATGTGAGATGTTCGGTGCGGAGTTGCCTAATTACCTCCACAGTGAAGTCTCAGGGCACCTGTACACAGGCCTGATGCCTGCTCCACCGCATTCTCATTAGAACGCATCAGAGCAGATTCAATTAACAGAGCCTGCTGGAACGTTCTAATTAGAATGCTGCAGCAGCCTTGGCATCACATGTACTCAGTGCCCCTACATTTCAAAATGGCAGTGGGGGCACTTTAACTAAAGCTCATTGAACATGCTTTAGTTAAAGCGCCCCCACTGCCATTTTGAAGCACAGGAATGCTCTCGAGAGCTGCTCTAATTAAAATGCAGCCCCCCACCCTGGAACACATGTAAAGATACCCTTAGTGTTTACACATGCAGCCCTATTAGGCCCCAGTAATCTAATAACGCTGCCATAAGATAGTACTTGAGTTGACAAGTACTAACCTACAGCAGCTTTTATCTAGTTCACTGCAATGCACATGTGGACACTGACAGGGCTTGCTGGGGCATGAGGGTGCTTCAGTGTGGGGGCAGCCTGCCAGCTAGCCCTGCTCTGGAGCACCCTTGTGATTCAGCCAGCCCCTCCACAGCACATTGAGCTGGGTTGGAGCAGCTTTAGGCTGGCAGGCTGACCCACCGGGCCCCATGCCAGTCAGAGCTGCTCTTACTTTGCTCAACGTGCTGCAGACCCAGGTGCCCAGGAACAATAAACTCTGGCGTAAACTGTGCTGGAGTTTATTCGGTCCTATTAATTGCACATGTGGATATGCCCAGTATATCTGCTATCACTGTTAATTTTGCTCTGGGGCAGCCCTCTGTTCAATGTAAACTGGCTGTGGTCCTGTGTGGCCAGGCCCTGTAACAGCACCTCCTTTGGGCAGCTAGTTTGGCAGAATTGAAAGTGGGATACATTTGCACTTTACAGTCTAAATCAGAGATGCACAAGCTTTTGTAAACAGGGGCTGGCTTCATCAGATGCTGTGAAGGCACTGCAGGAACCAGAATTTCTCAACAGAAAGCAGCAATAAGGGTAGGGAACCAGGGGCAGGGGTGGAGGGCTGGGAATGAGAGGCACTGCTGGGATGTGTCTGCTCCTGAGTGGAGAATAAGTTTATTTCAAGTCAAATTCAGGATAAACCAATATACAGTAAATGTACTGTGTGTCCACACCTGTGGACAGGGCCCTCTGCCCTGGACCCTTTTCTCAACACAAATGTACTGTCCAGTAGAGGCTTCTATGTATAGCACCAGAATTGGGTTTTGTCTCCTCCTGGTCTCTAATTCTAATCCCAGATGAGTCCTGCCCCATCAACAGCCCTTCTGCCTACCCTGAAACCCCGTGGCATTATCTTACCACCATAGCAAGAGAGGCAGAGCCCTTCTCTCTAGGATTTTCTGCATTGTCCTTTCCCCCACATATTCGTCCTGGCCTCTAACCCTGATTTTTATACCCAGCAGGAAGTTGGTTCTCGAAATTCTATGAGCTTCAAGAGCCGAAACCAGATCTCTGAGTGTCTTTTCCCTGGTTTCTACATTCCTTTCCCCCATATCCAACGTTTTTATTTTCCATTGCATAAATTAATTTTAAAACGCTTTTGTGCCTCATTTCCCTTCTCATTTATGCTGGTGAGGACAAGAGCAACTCATGGCAAAACCAGAGAGCTCCTCTGATGTAAAGAGGAGATGGAAGAACAATTCACACACAGGTACTGGAATTCTTTTTAATCTCCCACAAAACTACTTCCTGACTGCATCTACATGTGCGCTTAACTGCAGAGTAGACTAATCAACTGTGGAGTAAAGCATCAACATCTACACATGCAATGCTATTAGGCAACTGTAAACTAATTAACACTGCCATAAGACAGTACTGTCACTACTGGCAGGGACAGAACTGTCTTATGGCATCATAATTAACTGATTAAATGCGTGTATAGGTGCTGACTACAGGCATAAATTGCACCTCTGCAGCCCACCCAGCAGGGGACCAGACTCCTGCCTGCTACCTAACTACATGGCTCCGCACTTTCAGCAACCTTGTGCCCCTGCTAGTCCCTCCGCCTCCCACCGCCACCACCCAGAGCCTGGGGTTGACTCCCAATGCCCTTGGATCAAATTGCTGTTGTGCCAGGCACACGTATAGACACTACATCTGGGAGTAGTTTATTCAGGCTTAAATTGCTCCAGAGTTTATTGCTTCAAATTAATTGCATGTGTAAATGCACCCCCCTGTCTCCTAACTCAAGCCCACAGTGATGTTTTCCAAGATAGCTATTAATTAGAATTTAACTGTTAGATATTTATAAAGAATTATGTTGCAGTAGTGCCTAAAGGGCAAGCAGTTCAGGGCCCCATTTTGGTAGGGATTGTCCAAACTTATGAAGGTCTGTCCATTTCCAAAAAATATATAATCTAAAAGACAAGACAGTCAGGTGGGTGAGATAAATGAGTTGCCCTGGGGAAGTGGGAGAATACAGGGGTGACGAAGAATAGAATGTGTGCAATAATTTGCCTACCAGAAGCAGCCATCACAGCTCAATATCTGCCTGGGTGTTATCAGATTGCAGTCTGATGTTGGATTATGGCAGAGGTGAGTCTTGAGAACTAACTGTGTTGGCTGTAGAAACCAATTCTATATATGGTTTCAGCAAAGCAATGAGAAAGTGAATCTTGCCTGCTGTAAGTCTGCCAGGAGGACCCTACCCAAGAGAATTGTTTTCAGTCAAACATGAAGCTTTTCAAACTGCTGGGTGTGCAAACAGGTTCTGATCCAGAACTAATTATCCCAATTTGCACAGCTTTAATTGTAAAAGGGATTTAATATGGCTCTTCTGACTTGCAACTCAGTGTAATATTTCCTCTTCATATATGTATATGAAGAGGAAATATTATACTGAGTTGCTCAGTGTAATATGCACACTGAGAGTGAGAGAGAATATATATGCATGTGTTCATGAACACACAGATATACACAAGCCCTGGATTTCATTAGACATGAAATCCACCATGCATAGAAGATTCTAGCTATAAGACTGTAGGGTCCCAAAGAGACGCAGAATAATGAAGTTATGGAGAGCTTGGAAATGTTGGTATTACTTTATTATAGTGTATTGAAGAGAACTTGTGCACTAGCACTCCAAGGGTCACGTTCAATAAGAAAATAATACCTCCAGTTTCCACACATGGCCACTGAAGTACCAAAAAATCAATTTTAGTCATTGAATTGGACCCTAAGGTGCAACAAAATGGGTAAGATTCACAACAGTATGGTAAGGAAAGTGAAAAGATGTACAGTGTCTGACCAAGGAGCATTTTCCTTTTGCTTCACACAAAAGGAAAATGAATGGTGTTCTCTAGCCAGAGGCAAACGGGGATTCCCATTAGTGCTGCTGACCTGCCAACCAGGAGGGAAGACTTTGCTTTTTAGAGGGTCATAACTCAGATGAAGTCTGCTCCTGCTTAAAAAAAAAAGGAAAAGAATGATGTCATAAACTAATGACATGGTGACACTACAAGCAAAATGGCTCAGATGGCATGTAAATACTGTCCAGTTCCATGTTAGCAGTCAAACATTGCCCCTAGGAAAGGCACAGGAAAATGAATACAATAAGCACTGTAATTACAGGCTTCTAGTTCCCAGGACCGTAGGAACAAGAAACAGAAAATGACCACTAGATCCCGATCACTAGATTCTGTGCTGCATTTCTTCACAGGAGCAATACAAATGGTGCAGCCAAAGAAGAGAAGGTAAAAACAGCTTGTGTCGGGAGCTAGTGTGGCCTCCAGCATGAGTTAAAACCGTCATGGGGGCTCTTCTGATTTATGATGGCTTCTTTGCAGCTGGCTACAGCAGTCAAAATTATGGTAACGCTTGGCAAACATGCTGTGCTGTGGTTTGGGGTTGAGGCAGTCTAGACAAAGGAGGCTGGTTTCTGCAGCCACTTCCTACACTAGGGCAGTTCTGTCTTGGTGTGAGAAGGGGTCCCTTAATCACACCTATTTTGAATGGAACAGCAAACAGGGGCCACAATCTGGCACCCAATTCAAATGGTTCATCCAGTCTAACTCCCAGTCAATCCAGGGTTGCTTCCATCAGATTGTATTCTTAATATTTGGTATAGGCTGGTTCTAAATCAAGCTATTTGTGTCTTTGAAAACCAGTGAGCAAGTTAAATGGTAATTACTTTTAGTTCTGTTAAATGTAATTACCAATTAATCTGTAAAAACAGGAACCTTTTAAGCCCTGTGCTTTACTATTTATCAGTGTGTGTGTGCACGTATGTCATCATCTAAAACAAACTATGTGGGATGTTAGAAAAACACTATTCTTTATATTATTTCAATATGTGCACCCCAAATTGCTAGAGCAACTGATATATTTTCTTTGATTTCTAGAGTAATTGTCAGAGAATAAGATGGAAAAACATCACATTACTATTTGGGGCAATTAGGTTTGAAAGTACAGAAACTGATTTTTATTCACAGATGCTTTGATCAAATGCCTGCTTCCCTATCCCAGCATTTTGCTTCCAGGACTTATCTTGTGTAGTTTTGTTTAGAGATTCATAGATCTTAAGTCCAACAGGGACCACTACGATCATCTAGCCTGACCTCCTGTATAACACGAGCCATTGAATTTCACCCAGTAACTCATGCATGGAGCCCAATAACTTGTGGTGGAACTAGAGCATATCTTTTAGAAAGACATTAAGCCTTGATTTAAAGTTTTCAAATGATGGAGAATCCATCCTCTCCTTTGGTAAGGTGTTACAATGATTAATCAGTCAATCAAACTATGAAATGCATGCACCTTCCAGCCATAGGATTTTGCTATGCCTTTGTTTGCTATATTAACGGGCCCCCAAGTATTATGTACCTATAGACTGATTAAGTTGACTCTTAACCTTCTCTTCTGTCAGCTAAATTATTTTACTTCTGGTTATACATCATTTATTTGGTAATTACACCTGGATTATTCCACCTATGTCTGGTGTGTCCTGCTTCTGTCTTTCAGAGCACAAGGCATTAAGGGTGGTTTTCCCCACTAGAGCTAGGGACAGACATTATACATAAACCAGGTTAAGTGATAAGAAACTGGTTTATGTGCACCAAACATCTGTTCTGTTACAGGTTTAAACCAGTTTGAAAATAGCTGAAACCAGTTTGAGATAAACCTGGTTGAATGTAGTATCAGACTTAACTGATTTGGGTCAAACCGGTTTATGCAATGTCTGTCCCAGACCCCTCTGACTTAAAGTGATTGGGATAAAGCCACACATCATACTCATTCCACCAGTAGAGGAAATGCAGAAATATCTAGGCTTGTAACTGTTTAAGATAACTTTTAAAACAACGATAAATAGTACCAGTATGGTAACTGCCTCTACAATCAAGGAGGCCTACTGGAATAGCTAATCTTTGCAATATGTGTTTTCCAGCTCCTATAGAGAATTGTAGAGGGAATTTATACAAGAGATTGGATTGCTATAGAGTCCTACCTCTAGAACACTGTGCTAATTTAATTAAGTTGCTTGTATGCTGTGCAGCGCTTGTCCACATGTGAAAGCCCTACCAGTTTAATGCAAGGTGTGGTGTATAGACTATATTCTCCTTAAGCAACATGATGAGAGGCTCATGTTCTCTTACCACAAAGACGAATCATGGTGAATCCTGAGAAACGTAGTTCCATTATGAACCTGGCTGATAAGGAGAGTGGATTTATGAGGTATCATAGTAACATTTCCAAATAAAAAACCTTTCTTATTTCCAGCCAAATTATTATGCTTTTTTTCTGGGAAACTGTTTCAGGTTCCCTCCCTTTTTTGTCTGAAAAGTCAAACATTTATGTGAAAAAAATTGTCAAAAAAAAAAAAAAAAGGATTTTTTATTCCTATATTTATCAACATTTTCTATGGGAAGAAAGCTCTACTTTATTTACCATGTCCATCCAGCTTTCCTGAGCTGTTTTGGTAGGGTGGTATAAGTTCTCCATCTTCACTCTCTTGATCATGAGCCAGAGTCAGTAACCACGTATCTTTCATGAGCATTAACTGAACTCAACTCACAATCAGGGAAAGTTGGGGTTTCTTTGTTTTGTTTTTTTTAAAGAAAAGAGGCCTATTTAAAAAAAAAGAAAAAGTGCTGCATTTTGCTAAATTTCTATAAGGTTATGAAGATGTTTTTACTGAGAAAGATTTGCAAGTTTCAGATGGCTGGCAGATGTGTTAAAGAACATATGATTCAAATAGAAAAGCCTTTTTTTATTACTGAAACACTAATAAGAGTGTACTTTAATATGCCTTAATGTGTTACTCCCTAATTGACAGCAGATGTTTTCTGAACACTATTTTTTTTAAAAAGACGTGCTGCACTTCAAACCATGGAGAAATAAACCCTTACTGTACATACAAGAGCTTCCAAAAATAACCTCCCCAAGCGCCAATAATTGTTTATACAAACAGCATTCCAAATGATTTGAAAATCAATATTAGGTCCCATGGAATATGTCAGGATAAATCCAATGTTGTTTGAAATGAACCTTAACATAACCAGTGTTCAATATGGATCTGCCAAAGTGCACTCCCCTCCTCTCTCTTTCCCGCCAACCTTCAAACATTAACTGTTATCCAGCCCGGCCGCCATATGAAGAGGGAGACAAAGTTCCCTTCTAGAGGGGAGTCGACATGTCTATCCAAGTGACCACAAGACAGAGAGATGCTGGCAGTAAAAAGTGACCCCATAAAGGGGTTGAAATTCAGATTCAGTGCTGAGAACATCGATGCTTTTGGAAGCTCATGCAAAACACACCCAAAGCCCCAGAACTTTTGGATCCTTATTTATTTGGTATAACTTGCCTGAATTAAGTGAATGCTTTTGACCCATTAACATTACAAAAATTGGGCTGGAAATCTCATGTGAATAAGGTCGCTTCTGTGATTTTCAGAAATCTACTTTTGGCAAGAAAAGCACAGAGACCTTTCTAGTTGCACTGCCAAAGTTCTGCGATAATCTTGAAGTGCAATTGCTCTTGCAAAATAAGCCACACATGTGGGCTGCCTACTGTTCCCCTCCCCGGGTGGATCAAAAGCATGTGGTCTTCTCCCAGTTCTCCCTACCATTGGGGACTAACTGGGCTCAAGCCAACAAACAAGATCCAGCTCCTCCTCAATCTCTGGCAGGTCTGACTTGACAATCTAGAACAGGATCTAAATTTAGCAATGCAGCACCATCTTTAGTACTAAACTCCTGCCAAATGTTGTTTTCACTATTGTTATTTATAGAAAGGAAGGGCGTTTAATGATTGAGGTGCTAGCTAGGATCAGGGGAGACCTGGATTCAATTCCCAACTCTGCCACATGCTTCCTATGCAACTGTGGAGCAGTCACCCTGGACTTCAGCTCTGCAGAATTCTCCGTTCTAAATTTCTGCCACGGCCGGGGATACTAGCACATCCCTGACTCATACGCTTGTAGTGACGATAAACATACTAGGGGCAGAGACATACACATATGCTGAAGTAGAGGAGCATGAAAAAAAGATAGATCATTTTTCCCTTGAAGTTAAAAGAAATGTTTTCATTTCCTGCCTCACATTTTTGGAGACCTTTTTGGAGTTTTTTTGAGGGAGGGGTACAGGACTGAAGCTACTTGCATATGGAAGTGTGTAGGGCAGTAACAGAGCTTTGTGACTTAAGCCACTATGAGCTCCAAGCAGCTAGATCCCCATACCGAAGTGAAGGGGATTTTGTGTAGGTACCAGCCTGGGGCAGGGTTTTTGGATGGACTGTACAATTGTTAATTCTGTGTTTTGGCAGCTTGGAGTATGATAAAAAAATGGTAGCTATAGGAAATACTAAGAAATGCAACCATGCCACTGATACCACCCCACCTTACATGAACAAGGGGCTCCAGTGGGGTAAGGTGGCACAGCTTCTTATGGGATCCTAATTAGGATGACCTATTTGCAAGGGCAGGATGCAAATCTTCCCAGGTTTACAAGTTCTCTACACTATTTCTTGCAGAATCTGGCCCATGGTTTTCAGTGCCCTGCATGGCACAGTAGTATGCTCGTCCTTCCTGCATTATGATTTGTGCCGAAGAACAAATGTGTCTGTTTGATATGTTTGTAATTGTAACACTTCGGGTTCCCCAAAGCATGCTGTGCAGTGCGATTTGTGGTAACAAATGACAGAATCTTTAAATACAGCCAAACTGCGGTCACTGTTTATTTATTTTTATTATGTAAATAACCCATTGCTTTTGGTTATTACAGTTTAGCTTTAAAGCACTTGATCATTTAAAATGACTTGATGCTATCAGACTTTTTTTTTAAAAACCTTGTTAAAATACTAAGTAATTGACGTTGCTTTGTGTAATCCTAACTATAAAATACAAATCATTAAGGCAATAAATATTATTCATTTAGAACTGATGTAAACCAAATGTTTTCTTCCTTAAAATATCCATAAAAGTGGAGCTTTATCTTCCATCTGGCAAGGCCTCTTATGCCAAAATGTTCTGAGTGGAATTGCATTAATAAGAAGACATCAAGTGAAATATATTATTTGTATCCTTTAATATGCCTTTGTAAACTGAGCCGCACAGTGGCCTTTTATCAATCAGCATCTCTACCTGTGGTTTTTGAGACAGATTAACAGAGAAGAACCATTATAGGATGAAAGGACAGAGCATGCTGGGAGAAAAATGAAATCAAACATCCACCAGCGCAAACACTTCCTTCCAGGATAATATTTAGATTTTAATTTTTTTTAAATTTAAATATATATTTAAAAAATAAAAGAAGTTTGAGCTGGTTTTAGATAGCACACATCTGCACTGCAATAAGGCTATTTTCAAAAGTACAGTTCTCAGTGGGATATTTATTTAATTTGTATTGGTTTTGGACCACAGCCTATAATGAGAAAAGATATGGGCATATGCTGAAGATGGTGGCTGAGACTCAGACCTTTTTGAACATGAAAGTACAAAAAAGCCTTTGCGTGTATGAAGGCTTTAGTGAAAATTCAATAACTTTTGCTTCAGACTCTTTGCAGACAAGAAAGAACTGAGGCAGGCAGTGAATTGGTGAATAAAGTTGATTGGGAAACAAGCCAATTCTGCCAAGAATTTTCAGGAATTTATCTTGAATACATTTGTCTTCCCTATTCACATTTGTTTTTAACAAAAATGTCCAAGCCCTAGAATTATTAAAATCTGGGTTGCATTTGAAACTATTTCTCTGACTCATGGCCAGTTCTTTGCCTCCACGGCATGCTAACCAAGGAAAAATTTCAAGGCAAAACTGGGAAAATCTCAGCTAAATTTGCTAGATTAGAAATTTCAGTCTAAATCCAGAGGAAGTTAGGTAAAAAAAAACTCTGGAGCCTCATCCCACATGGGACACTCCTACAGCAGGAAATGGGGTTATGGCTACTATAGCCATAAATGGACTGTACTCTAGGACTTTAATCTTAGCTATTGCAGGAAACTGTCATTTAAGCCAGTAGACAAGTAAGCAACTTAACTGTCTTGGGAGCATCTGTGGCTCTGCCCACTCCACAAAACAGCAGAATGCAATTCTCCTCCTTCCTTCGTTGTCCTATGAAATACACTGTTGTGGATTCAGAGTGGGATGCAATGCTTCTTGCTTGGCCCTAGCATACCCCGTTTCTGTACCAGCCAGACCTCCTTGAAACCTGTGTAGGTGTGCTTATGGTTGCTGAGATGGACTGATTAAGCTGCTTACACTTCACTTTCCCCTGGTATACGTTCCAGGGCATTTGAGCATCAGTTGTGTGGCCTGCTCTCTTCACTCATGCTTTTGGACGGTGACAGTAGGCCTCGTGTTTGCTTTTCCAGAACATGGGCCAATATAGCATAGAAACAGCAGGAGTGGAATAAATAGGACAGCAGCCCTGTCAGTGTAATCCTGAAGACCTCAATTCTTCTCCCTCTGCTCCAGGTTTTCTACCTACATAATGGGGCTAGACCGCTAGAGTGTATTTTTCTTACTGATCCTAAAGGCTGACTCTATCCTTGATGCATCTTAAAGTTGTTGTCAAGCTCTGAGTTGCACTCAGACAAAGAATCTCTATTTGATGACCCTACAGTAGCAGCAAATTATCATGACAGAGTCCTGCCACATCCTTTCGCCACTTACGCAAGTGGCACCATAGGTGCAGGACTTGGTGGCACTGTGGCCCTGTGGAGACTCTGCAAGCGTCTGCAGGTAGATGATAGCTCTTCTATTCTACTTTAGTGGCATGAAGGGCCCATAATTTGACTTCATGATCTGGACTCAGGATGCTTTAGTGAAGTGCTCTGGAGACCTATACGTTAGGTATTTAAATGGAATTGATTAATGTGATCCCCCCTCTCCCCCTTAAAGCAAACACTATTTATTTCCAGCTGTCTTAAAAATTCCTGTGGGTAAAGTTCATTTTCTTTTAAAGAAAAAAACCCCCATAAATGGGTTGCTGCCAAGGGGAAAGGATTGAACATATTTTCATTGAATTTCTGCTGTTAGTAAATGCTATAAGCATAGATCCCAGCCAGCTGGCATACTATTCAAGTAGCCTGTGGCTACTCACTTCATTCTGTCACTTATCTTACTTTGCTGTGTCTGGGAAGTTATCACTATTGTATGGTTCAAAGTGGCTGCTGATTGCCAGTGGTTGCTGAGGGGGCAAAGGAGAGTCCCTATTTCAGCAGTGAAAAATGGCTAGTTGCTATTACAGCCATATGATACAGCATGTGATGGATATGTCCATTTGGCTAAACAATAGAAACCTGCCTAATGAGATGCTGTTTGATACTGACCTACTCCTGTGACTCCTATGTGCAGTGATCTTCCCCAAATGATACCATTCCCTCCTAGAAACCACAAATCAGAGCTTTGATCACACCAATTTCTTACAGGAAAGGGCTTGTTTATATTTTCCGGAGCTGCAGGGGGACGTTTCTTGGCGGTTCAAACAATGGAGGAGAACAACTTTTCAGTCAAAGCTCACAAGCTAAATGCTCTTTGCTCAATTGGCTGGCTCTTCACACAAAGCTGCAAACTGCCTGTTCTGCTGCCAAACGAACAACAAGCTGAAGGAGAAATGCAAAAATGCTGTGGCTCAGAATAGCTGGAAAATTCACATACTCCTTCAAGCCCAGGAGGAGACAGCACAGCAGAGGGAATAGTCCTGAAGACAACTTTGGCATTACAGGTATGATCCAAAGCCCACTAAGATCTATGGGTGCCTCTACACTGATTTCCATGCACTTTTTTTTTTTT
>NW_017728922.1:6059398-6084689 GCF_001723895.1 Crocodylus porosus
GGAATAGTCCTGAAGACAACTTTGGCATTACAGGTATGATCCAAAGCCCACTAAGATCTATGGGTGCCTCTACACTGATTTCCATGCACTTTTTTTTTTTTCAATCCAAAGCTCTACTTTCTCCTGCTGGGTATTTTTATGGTTTTCTTTTAGGAGGTGATGGGGATAGAGAAGCAGATTTGTACACAAGGGTCATGTACCTAACCCATAACATGATCAGAAACAAGTATTGCTCTGTTTGGATACAGCTGTTGCTAGCATGGCTCTATCATGGCTTCTTTGCCTAAGGGTGGACAAAGACGTTTTTGCTGAGAACACTGCTGATAGACTATCACTAGATGCCTTAATAACCATTTTCATACAAATTGCATTATGACATCTTATTATTACTAAGCCTATAGCATAAATTCCTATATATCTGACTAAACCAGAGACTTCAAGGATAGAACGCCACCAAATGAAAATTACTTGCTGAAAGCCAAGGTAAAGAAATGTATCACTGCGGCTTATGTAAAGGCTAATGTTATACTTAGACCATACTAAGGGAACTTAACATGTGAATGCTTGCATGTTAAGTATGCTCTGAGCATCTCAACGTTACACCACTTCAGGTGAGGATTAACTCTAGACCCGAGGTCAGCAACCCCCAGCGCACATGCTAGAGCACAACACACAAAGCCATTTTGCTCAGCATGCCAAGGCCAGCTTGAACTCTGGACATCTGCTGTCAGGCATGGAGCCCAGGCTGCTCACAGCAGGAGGTGGGGAGGCTGCAAGCCCTGCTGTGAGAAGCCTGGGCCCTATGGCAGGTGGCAGGGACCTACCCAGAGCCTGGGTTGCTTGTAGCAAGCAACCATGAGACTGCAAGGGGCTGCACCAAGGCCTAAGTCCCAGCCTAGCTCATTGCCCACAGCAGCTATACACATGCCTTCAAGGAGCATGGTGGGGGAGAGGCTGGGGCTGCACTGCCACAACAAGAATCAGGCCTGTCACAGCTCTCCCACCAGCCACTCCTGGCATACCAACATCTTTGAAGTCCAGGTTGTGGGGCTTTTGGCGCTTGGCCCCAAAACATTGACACCCCCTGCTCTAGACCATACTACTGAGCTGATGTTAGAGTAACTTCAGTCTGCTCCACAGAGATTAAAAAAATAATTTGCCATCCTCCCGCATGCCAGGAAGCACTACTCTGAACCCCTCTCCCCCAGAGCAGGGAGAGAGGCCAGCTGTCCTGGCTCCTAGCCACACTCCCGCTCACCAGTACTTCAGAGGCAGGTCAGAGCTTTGCAGGCAAGAAATGGTAATAAGCCTTAATGTGCAACTGCTCCAGCACTTTCTAACTTTAACAACACTTAACATTTCACAGATTTACCAGGTCTAAGTGTAACATATAACTTCACCCTAACAGACTTCTAGTGAGGGGGGGAATCTGGGCCCTACACTAAGAAAAGCCCATTAATCTGCTATGGAAAGGTCACACTCCCAGATCATCCAGATGTGTTGATGTTTAACTATCATTGTAATCCCTGGTCTTTCAGCTCTGCAATAACTTTGAAGAGCTGGATCTCAGTCTCTTGTAGCTCTGTTCCCTGTCTGTAAAACAGGGACAATAGCACTTCTGTTCTAAGCCATGCATACTCAGATATTATGGTAATGAGGGCAGTAAAGGTACCTTGAATAGTTTATTTTGTTCTCATGTCCAGAAATCTGTGCCATCTTCAGGCGCATTTGATAGCCTGGATCTTTCACGAGAATAGATACAGGCAGAAATTAATCCCACTTCCCCTGAAAATTAGTGAGGAGAGAGATCTCACGTGAGATCTCACGCTGCAAGCTGTGATGATGCCCTTCATTTTCCAGTGTTTGCATCCATTGCTCATGATAAAGCTCTGTCTTAACAGATCTTCAAGTCCATTCTCTGACAGATTTACCAGGAGCAGGCTGTGGCTGCAGTGTTTCAGCTCTGCTGTGTAGTCCTGCCAATGATAAATACTCTTTAATTACAAAACCAGAATTTCTGTCCTTGCTCTCAGCATGGCTTCTATTGGTGAAGATTAAACATCAGCCCAACATTACTGAATTACCTTTTTAAACCTATTATTTCAACGTGATTAACTTCACTTCTTTTCATTTAGCTGTAAGCAAAATCTTGTTTACAAGGCAAAAAAAATGCATTTGCCATAATATCGGCAATAATAATAAAAATGAACATTGCAGGGAAATAATTTATGTGTAAACCAGCATAAAAATGTCATTGATGCATGAGTTTCCTCTTCAATTAATAAAAAGGAGGAAATATTTAAAAACAATTTATCAAGGAAATACATACAGTTCATACATCATGCACTTGCAAAGAATGTACTAATATCCATGCTACAAATAGCTGTGTGACCCACAGTGTCACACAGATGCTGGATTCCTCCGTGTGACCTAATTTAGGCTATGGTGTTTAAGAACCAGGGATGGTAATTTATACCAGATAAAGTCCCAATGACCAACATAATCATAATAATAAAAATATATTTTGTTAAAAATAGGTAACAGGGCTGGTTGAATAGTACTGACAGATATAAATATAGTGTGACTATCAATTATTCTGGCTTCTGTTCCTCTTTGATTCACTAAACATAATCTATTTATTTTAACAGATTATAGAAGTCAGAAGGGACTCACCAAACTATTTTACAATTATGTTTCAAACTACAAAAAAGTAATTCAGATAATTTGTAATTATCACCAAAACACGTATAATTTACTCAGGAAATTCAGAGTTAAAGATATCTGAACAGGACGGTACAGAAAACATAGTCAGAGCACCCACAAACCCTTAACTCTGCCATATAGCTCAAGACTAAATAATTGTAAAGCTGCATTAGCCCTTTTTTCCTCTCTCCCTTCACAGTATTACGTGTCACCAGATTTAGGCATCACTGTAATATAAGTCTTAGATCCCAAAAATAATTTGCTGAAAACAAAATTTCATTGAAGCATTTGCCCAGCAGCCCATGTATTTGTTGTTCACTATTTGAAAATATTGTTAGTGAAAAGCATTGGTTACATCACTTATCTTCCACCCTTTATCATTGACTTACACAACACAAAGGGCTTGCAACCTAGCACATATATATATATATGTGCTAAATCTAGCCCGGTAAACTCAACAGGACTAGTCTGCTTAAAGAAAAGCACGCTAATAAGTCATTGTAAGGCCCTTAAATCCATTGAAGCCCACCAGAGTTCTTCAATGGACTTAAACAAGCTTTGGCCCTAACTAAAATAAAGCCAATTTTACTGGTAAAATGCAGTGTAAAAGTGATATCCATCTATTAGATAGAAGAATAAATGTTTTCGCTCGATCTGAGCCTTCAAGAGGCTGAGAAGCGATTACTACAGGCCCATCTTCTCCTTAGTTTTAATGGCTAAATGTAGGTATTGTGGAGAAAAAATAATGGAAAGTGACTGAATATTTAAAAAAAGGGAAAAGCTCATTCTAACAAAACCTTTACACTTACTTTTTGTTTACATATGTACAAAAACACTCATGGTAACAGTCTCTTTCTTATAGAGGATGCTCTAATGGCACGTTTCATCATAAGGTTACCACTTCCAGGAAAAATGCATATTTGTTGTAAGATTTAGTAATGCACATGATGTATTTCTCAAAGATGAAACACAAGTTATATTCTTCTCTCAAACTTTTGCACACAACTCTTCATTTATTGGAAAACATACATCAATACATATGATAAAATTATATACAACATATAATGAAATACATAGTTAGTGGTAGATGCTCACGTGGTAGAGACTGATATAACTTCATTAACAACAGAACTATTTGGATTTACATCAGTTGACAATCCATCCCATAATATGCATGTTGAATTGGAAGGGTATATTGTGAATCATATAGGCAATCAGGCTACTCCAGATTCCAATGACAAACTATCTGTGCAGGGATATTTGAATGATTATTCTGAGCCTGATCTCTCCTTGTTACTTTGCTGCAAGTAGAACCAACATTTCCCACTAGCTACTTTAAGATGTAGAGAAATTGATGCTTTCCCCCCCATGCTTAGTAGTTTATGATTTGCATCTTACATCAGTCTGTAATGTGGTGGGTTTTTTTTAAAAAAAAATCAGACCAGTTCAGATTAGAAAGTTATTTTTCTAAATTTCATTGCATTTGCTATTTGAAAAGCGTCTGCAATGGTTTCCAATAGAAAGCAAATTTTAAAAAAGCTGGTTTTAATCTCAGTCTGTGCAGGAAGTCTACTCTAATGAAAGGTGTAATTTTCAGCAAACTCTACCTTTAATGGATTAGTGGTTAATTTTTTTCTTCTATTTTGTCTTACACACATTGAACTTCTAAAAAAATAAGAAGAAAAATAACCAGATAAGATTAAATACAACTGTTAAAGTTCCCCTACCAATACTTTTCTGCTGAAAACTGATAACAAAGCCAACTTCCAAATAAAAAGCCTGAAAGGGGAATAAATTTAGATTTCAGAGTTTGCAGAGTGCACCCCACTACATCAAAAACCAAACTTCACAGCTTTGCAGGCATTTGTCAGGCAAAAATAAATAACTAAAGATATCCTGTTTCACCTGCAAACGAATCAGAATGGAGCTTCAGTTCTGGGACCAGTGTGGTTAAAAGCCAACACTATTATTTGTCTCCCCAACCCTCTGATTTGTCCACAGCTGTCATTAGATAAATGTGTAAAAAGTTATACTTGTTATAGTGATAGCTTTAGGATGCTCTTTGACCCTTAGCTGCAGAGTGGTGAATGCAATGACAGATGAGATAGAAACATGATTTGCATGGAAGTGGTGCCTTAGGACCCAAATTATAGATAGATAAAGATATATTCTGTATAGCCAAGCACAGGGAGATGACATACCAAGATGGAGACAGACTGTTTTTCCCCCTGGTATTTTTGGGCTAGGCATTTCTCTATCTGGTATGGCACAAAAACTGGCACACAGGTCCAAGAATTATGGAAGGTATGAACCTTTACAATATACTTTTTCTTCCCAGGGCATCCTAATTTTGGAGTCATTGTTAACTTCATCATGCATTAGCAGGCGAATGATGAACAAGTCCAGGGAGGTGATACTTCCCCTCTATGCGGCATTGGTCAGGCGACAGTTGCAGTACTGCATCCAGTTTTGGGTGCCGCACTTCGAGAGGGATGCGAACAATCTGGAGAGGGCTCAGAGGAGGGCCACTTGTATGGGTAAGGGTCTGCAGGCAAAGCCCTATGAGGAGAAATTAAGGGTCCTGGATCTCTTCAGCCTTCACAAGAGAAGGCTGAGAAGTGATCTTGTGGTCACCTACAAATTAATGGGGGGGCAAGGTGGGTAGTAAGGAATAGGAGATGCTCTGTTTACCAGGGCACCCCTTGAAGTAACTAGGAACAACAAACACAAACTGACAGAGAGCAGATTAAAGTTAGATATTAGGAAGAACTTCTTTACGGTAAGGGTTGCCAGAATCTGGAATGGGCTTCCAAGAGAGGTGGTGCTCTCCCATACATTGGGGGGTCTTTAAGAGGAGGCTAGACATGCACCTGGCTGGGATCATTTGACCCCAGCGGTCTTTCCTGCCAGGGGCAGGGGGTCAGACTCAATGATCTACTGAGGTCCCTTCCTACCCAAACATCTATGGGTTTATTAATCTAATTCCAATAGGATTCTCTGGATTGTGGAGGGAGAGGGCTGATTTGAGTGCCAGCTATTTTAAAGTATACACTCCTTTGCCATGCAGTTAGATTTGCATTTAGGAATCTGAAAGATGAATAATGAATCTGAGAAGAAGGACCATACAAAATGGTCTTCCAAATAAAACAAATAATCTTTAACTGGATTATCCACTATCCCTTCTCACAGAGAATATTTCAGTTTAATTTAAGTTTACAAAATACATAGATGAAGTGAAACTGTTTCACATACCTGGCATGTCTATTTGGAAAGTACATTGGCATGCTTCAGCAAACTCGATTAATCAAGTCTGCTGCAATGCTTGCTAATTAGCATACATTGGAGCAGACGTCCAGCACATGTATAGGTGCCCTTAGTTTGGGTCAGCCATTTTTAGACTAATTTAACCTTCCAAAACTTCTGTACAGTTTGCACTTAGATCAGCCTAACTAGGGATCAAGAGGCAGAAGTGATAGTTTTCATTTGATCTGGCCCCTGAAATGCTCCACAGCTGTTACCAAACAGAAGTGCATGGCTGCAAAGTACTTTTAAAAAAGCAGAATCCCACAAAAATCTGAACCCTCATTGCATCCTCTATTGCAACTTATGTTTGTGCTGCCTTGTAGCCCTGGCATAGTTTTCAGAATGGGACTGGGGGGAAGGGAGTGGAGGGAGTTCGATTTCTTTTTTCCAGCTGGTGCTGGAGGGTGGGGCAGGTGGATTGGAGCCTCCCCATGGTGGTGGGCTCTAATCCACCCACCCCATCCTCTAGTGTGGGCTGAGGAACCCTCAGAACGAGCTCCCTCCACTCCTTTTCCATCCTCCCATTCTGAAAAGTGTCAGGGCTGGGAGGGAGGAGGGGCATTGCTAGGGGACAGTGGCTGCAGGCTCTCAGCTGCTCTAAATAGCAGCTGGATTCCCCAACCCCCCAGACCCAAGAGCAAATTTCTATTGGGTCCAAGAGATCATTGTAACTCATGGCACTTCCTGCAAAGGAGCTGGTCTTTTGTTTGCATCTTAAAGTGTAGGGTCCACATGTGGGCTAATTAAGTTTGGTTGGGTGGCCATTTTTAATGTGATCTAACCTCCCCAAACATCTGTATGTACCCTTAGAGGTGGGAGGTTTTTATGGCCCATCCTGGCATGTGTGGCACAGCTTATAACTACAGTAAATACATGGCATTTGAAAAGAAATATTCAAACCCTCCCACAGGCTGGTGCCTCAAGACCTAAATGTGACTAGTGTAGAGTCTAGTGCCCTGTACATGAGCTGCTCTTTGCTTAGCACCCAACAAGACTCCATTTAGTCCATCAATAATTTGGGCAAATAGTTTTTGATTTCCACCCTGAGAAGAGCCTCAGATAGTCAGACATGTTATATTACTTCTGATTGATAAATCTGTATTGCTTGAGATATATCTCTTTGTCACTGCCCCTATGCAATATCATCACATGCTAATAGACACATGCCCAAGTAAATGGCTTTTTATTCACCTGTATAATACGTTGGTTCTCTCTCTGGTGCAAAACATATGGTAGGAATGTATCTCACAACTTCTCTCAAATGCCATTTCTCATCTTCCCAATATAATTCAATACTTGTCTCTGGCTCTTGGCAGTGCTCAGCTTGTGGTGACACCAGGCTTTACAGTTCTTCACCTGACCAGCTTCTTTTGCCTCACTTCATAAACTGCAGTGCTCAAGAGTAGCCATCCCTACTGTACACAAACTTCATAAACTTTTACCAGCTCTTTTATTGTCTCTCTCTCTCTGTCTTCCCCCCCTCTAAAGATCACTCGTGCACAGACAATTTCAAATAGACCTTTCGGGGCCAAATCCTGAATTTCACATAGGCCTAAATGTGGAAAGCATGATTAGGCCCCTACGTTTTTTCAGTCCCAATGGCAAATATAGTAGTACTATTGCAGGCTTTGGTAAGTGAGCCACTGAATACAGATAGCCTCTGTCCTTTCAGAGTACCTTCCATGATGGTTTATTCTGTTCACTCAGCTGAGTTTCTCCTTCAAAAGTTATTAGCAAGAATGCCAAAGCTGGCCTTTCTTATCAGGAGACTGAAATCGGAGAATACAAGCTTCTGTCTGGCCTTTTTTTACACAGTTATTTGCTTTGGATATAAAGGAAGTGTAAGCTTAAGGTGAAAAATATCTAAGTGAGGCATAAAATAGGATCATCTCCGCACATCAGAGGCCAGATTCTACTTCACCTATTAGGTTCATAAGTGGATTTTTGTGCCAAAGTGCAACTCTATTCCACTTTGTTCAAGTCCCTAAGAAACAGTTATACAGAACATGGGTTGGTCTTCCTCATCCTTGTCCTCAGTGTTTTTCTTGTGACTCAATTATAAGGGTAATCTATCTAGGTGAGAAGATTACTGTAGTGGGGGAAAAAGCTAAGCTAAGAAGTAAAGCATTAGAAAGGAAAACCTAAAATCAATAGACAAACGAGTGTAAAATATATGCAGACAGCTTTATAGCCTGAACAGCATCAGCTGGTATAACTGAAAGTAGCTAGCTAGCAGGCCTGCGCGAAGTGGCTAGTATTTGCTTTGGATTTGGATTCGGCCAATTCAGGGGACAGTGATTCGAATCACTGTCCCAAATTGATTTGGCTGAATCTGATTCGGAGATTTGGCCATCAATGAATTGGTCGAATCTCTGAATTGAAAAGGACCCATCCCCTGCCTGGTCTCCTAGCCCTGTTGATGGCTGCCCTGCCCTGCGCCAGTGTCCCAGCACTTAAAAAGAAAAAAAAGATCCGCACTCACTGGCTCCTGCCAGGTGAGGGGAGTGATGCCTGCTCCCCCCCACTGTGTGGGTGGGGGGCTCTGCCATGAGCCCTCAGAGGCCCTGATGACTGCCACAGCAGCCAGTGAGTGCAGGGATTTTTTGTTTGTTTGTTTTGTTTTTCTTTTAAGTGCCTGGATGCTGGGGGAACAGGCAGGGGATGGGACCTGGCAGGGCTCCTCCCATGGTCCCCTCCCTCCAGCCTCCCCTCCCACCCACTACTTAACCAGCATGGAGTCTGGGTCCAGCTCCCTGCGGTGGCTGGAGTGCCCAAATCTCTGAATCTTTTCCAAAGCTTTCGGAGGCTTTGAATCGATTCAGACCTTTTCTTGGTCTCCCAATTCAGTTCAGATTCGGAGATTCAGCTGCCGAGTCAGGCTGAATCTCCTCTGAATCAAATCAGCAACTGAATCTTAGCACAGCCCTACTAGCTAGGCACATTTGCTAAAATGAAGGGTGGGTGGGGGATACAGGATTCACTGCTTTATGTGCACTTTTCTGTGCCTTTTTATCATCACATTTTCTTTGCAGACGTATCAAGGCTCCTTCTTTCTTTGAGCTGTGGTTGTGTAAACTGTGCTTATGAGCACTTCCCTGACAGCAAAGCTGGTCTGTTGGTTTCTGAACTGGAATACAAGTCAGGTCTGCTTTCTGATGTTTCTTTAATTATATAGTCCAGAGCTCAGAACTATTTTAACTTTGTTTTCTAGTGAGGAACCCTCACTAGGCGGGTGGTGAAGCACTGGAATGTGCTACCTAGAGAGGTGGTGGAATCTCCATCCTTGGAGGTTTTCAAGGCCTGGCTCAACAAAGCCCTGGCTGGAATGATCTAATGGTTCTGCTTTGAGGAGGGGGGTGGACTAGATGACCTCCTGAGGTCCCTTCCAACCCTAGTTTTCTATGATTCTACCCCCAAAGAAAATAACACTAATACTTACGGTTCCCATTTAATCTATGTTTTTTACACTATATTCACCCATGAGTGAATTCATCCCAGGTGGTACCAAAGTCGAGTTAAACTAGGGATAAATCTGGCTGAAAATTTTAGAAATCCATCACTGTTGGAAGGAATTAAATTGGAAATGCTTGGAAAAATAGGAGGTAGGTAGATTGTCAGTTCTTGCAAACC
Source organism: Crocodylus porosus (assembly GCF_001723895.1). NCBI lineage: Eukaryota > Metazoa > Chordata > Crocodylia > Crocodylidae > Crocodylus > Crocodylus porosus. The sequence continues at coordinate 6,069,035 of NW_017728922.1, forward strand.
ATTATTTCTCTGCAATGTGGCACGTGGCATGATATAGTTCTGGTCCATTGTTGGTGGCCTTTATATATATAAAATGGTTTTTATGTATGATAGTCTTTAAACTGCTCACATATATTTGATATGCATCAAGGTAGAATTGGTATTACTCACAAAAAAAATACCATGGCATATAATACCCTTTGCCCCAAACCACAGTGACAGCTGTATAAAACTATTTATCAATAAAAACCATAAGTAGTTTACCTTAAAAATGCTCCACTGTGGGCATGTCTACATGAGACGCTAAAAGTGCAATACACTAGTTCTACTGTGCATTGGTGCATCATGGCCAAAAGCAAGCTATTGTGCTAATGTGCAGTACATTTAGTCTACTGCGTATTAGCATCATTAAAAAGGTGTGCACTAGTGCTACTGCGCAGTAGTGCCAATTACAGTGCATTGAGTTACTACCTGCTATTATGTAACTATGGTGCATTAATGCACACGTAGACATGACCACTGTTGATTTTCTTTGCCTTGTACTGTAAGGCGGGATGAAATGTATTCCAACTGCTGTGCCTCAGCCTTGTGAAACATTATATGATGTAGCAAAATTCATGTTTATTTTAACAGTAAGGCTTGACACCGGGGAGAAGTCCTGATGGACTTGTTTGACCAGCCCATTACCAGCTGTAACTAATAAGTCAAGTGAAAAGCAGCTTACTGCATATGAATATGCTTCAGTGTCTTAATTAAAAAATGCATTGGATGCGTTCAATGGAGCTGCACCAATTTGTACCACCAAAGAACTTGTCCCATTAACTATTCTCTTTGTCCATCCATACCTCATGAGGACTCATGCTTATGAAAAACATTGGCCCAAGATGCCAACATTCCACGTATTTTCATTAGATGGACTCACCCTGCAAAACAGAAAGCCAGATATCTGAATAATCCCAAAGCTGAGGGTTGTTTGGAACTAATGGTGAGGTTTAGCCCATGATGAAGATACCATTCATTTTTGAAATTCAGATTCACTCACAGTTTGTGCATTTACAGACCTGTGGTTTTGGTTTGGACTTGTCCTTAGTTTTCATGGCTCGACCCTGTGCCTTTACCAATTTACAAAGTGTGCACTCTTGTCATAATACTAGCCTTAGACAGATGCACAAACCTATTTCCGGCACAAACCTCTTCTAAGAAAAGTCCTTAAATACTAAATAGAAAGGGGTAAACTTCCAAAGAAGTAGAGTTCAGATTTGCACGAGGGAAACAGCCACAAAAAGAATAGATGTTTTTCTGAACCTAAACAGAACGGGCCTTGAACTTTTTAAGAGTCACTGATTTCAGGGTGTCCAACAGACAGAAGGCAAGAATAATTTCCATTATGGTATCTTGACATTTGTGGTTTGAGTCTAGCTCAGCATTCAAATGTGCAAAGGTGATCATTGTAATACTTCATAAAAGTTTCAGTTTGAGCCAAGGTACTGAACATAGCTGACATTTACTTCATAGTTTCATAGAATTTAAGTCCAGAAGGAACCATATGATTACCTAATCTGACCTCCTGTGTGGATATCACAGGTCATTAAACTTTACCCAATTATGCTCCTTTCGAGTCCTATAATATGGGCTTGGACTAAAGCCTTTCAGTCCTTTTGTATACCACAGGCAGAGAACAGAAGAGACCAAGACAATATCCCTATGTCTGCAATGATATGAGCTGGGCCAAGATGATTTCAGCAGGTAATCCATACACCATGCTGTAGAGGACTTGAGGAGGAGGACGAGGTGGGGGGCACAATATCTCTGACAAACTTGGAGGGGGAAATTCCTCTCTGATCCCCACATTTGTCAATTCATTTGATCCTGAGAACATTGAGCAAGACTCACCAGGCAAGTATTTAGGAGGAATCTCTGTATCACCTCAGCACACTGGTGTATCAGTCTCATTGTTATGTCAGAGTTGCATAAAAAAAATCCAAAATGCATTTAGACAATTGTGCACTGGGGCAAAAATCCTTCCTGACCCCTGCAGGCAATTAGCTAAAGCCTTGAAGCATGAAACTTGATTATACTAATCATCTTAATATAAAGAAGCAAGTGTTATAATCAGGAATGTGAAAAAAAAGAAGTGAAGGTCCTGCAAAAAAATAAAAAGGGGAAGGTAAAATCTTATTCAAGGATGCACTAATAGGAGCACGGTAAGTATGACAAGGGAGGTAATTATTCTGTTCTACTCAGTTCAGGTGCGGTTCCTGCTAAAGTACTGTGTCCAGTTTTGGGCACTGCACTTTGATAGCAATATAGACACATTGGCGAGTGACCATAGGAGAAAAATAAGAATTCTGCGAGGTTTAGAAAATGTGACCTATGAGAAAAGGGGGGAAAGAAATGGGAGGCTTGAGGATGGATGGAAGACACTTCCACAAATGTAAAAGGTGACTATAAAAGGGACAGTCAAATCAATTGTTTTCTGTATTCACTGAGGTAGGAAAGATAAGTAATCAGAACAATTTGTGCCAAAAAAGAAATTTGATTATAGTAATAGTTAAGGAGTGGAATTTACTACTTCAGGATATTCTGAAATTTCTTTACGTGAAGGCTTTTAAGAATGGATTAGATAAATGCCTGCCGGGGGATGGAGATGAATGGAAAAGACATTTTAGGGTCCTTTTCTGCTCTGCATGTCTATGATTTACATTTGGGAGCCAGTGCAGAGCTTTCTGGAGGGAATGAATGGTGGCATTCACAGTCACACGTTGCAAGGCCAGAAAGGAGCACCAGCATTAACCAAATGGGGTTGAGTCTTTTTCTTTAATTGTAACTGGTGCTCTCATCTTTATTATTCAATATACATCTAAGGGGCCATAGACATGTACTGCAGTAGATAAGAAAGAAAGAAAAAGACCTTTCCCCAGACTGCATTTACTTCTTTGACTAATCTGCTTCACTTACATTTTTCCCCTCACAGAAAGAGCAAAAAGGGAGCATGGAATGATGTGCATTTGTTAAATGTTATTGTATAAATACAGCGTAGATCTTTTAAGTGCTAAAAAGTAGAGGGGTAGATCTCCAAGGCTGACTGCCTCCCCGAAAATGTTCATTATATGAATAATAAAATAGACTATAATAGTGCTATGAATAGGACAGGATTGGAGACTGTGACAAGGGTGTAATCTAAATAAAACCACTGGATCTTTCTGTTTATGGATCTAATAAATTATCTGAGAATGGTGCAGTTATAAATCCAGGCTGTCCAGCAAACCCAGTAACTAATTCATCAGCTGCTCGTCTAGCAATCCGACTATCTGTTTCAATTGTTCACCATGCAGATAACAAGGTGCCTTACAAATCTCTTGGTTAAATGTCATTTGTTTCAGTGCCATAACATGCTATGGATCATTGCTCACACACAGTAACCCAATTATATTAACCTGTGCAGCAATACGGTGTAATGACATGACATTAATGTGCGCACTTCAGAGGTTTCCAACAATTTGGTCTTTCCTTGTACAGCAGGGGCTTTTCTCCCTTAGCAACTTTTATTCCTTATTTAAAACGCAACACAGTAAATATATACAATCAAATATAAAAACTTTATTTGCAGAATAATTTATGCTCTCCAATATCATGGCAGGAAAGGCTGAAAAAGCTATTACATGTCAGAACTGTCCCAAACTGTAAGTACCATTTACCCTTCCACTTCTTACATCTTCTTGGAATAATCATAACAATATATTTTAAACAGCACTTTGTATCTTACTGGTATTAAACATGTGACTTTACAGTAGCAGAGAAGAAAGCCCTTTAAAGTCATTATTATTATTATTTTACAGGATCCAAAACTAGTCTGGCCAGCTCATTCTCCTGATTTGCCTTTAGTCTATTTTGATATTTTGAGGGCTGGATAATGAAATAGAGAGGATTGGGTACAGTGAGGTAAGTATTATAGCAATACAACCATATAGTATAGATAGAATGACTTCTAGGTGCCTTGATTAGAAGTGGGAGGTATAATTAATGGGAATGAGTCTCGACAATGCCCAGTGAATTCAGAAATACTGTTAAAAAAATCCACCATAATTATTTTTAAAAACAAAACAAAATCACTTAAAATTACCATCACTGAAGAAATCTCCCTAATTGCCTGGTGATGGACACATGATAGAATCCAGGTATTCTGGGAGATGCAAATCTTAAGGAAGTATCTAAAGTATTTAAAGCTATGTCTCAGATTGGTAGCTGCTTTCTTTCATTAAGATGTATTCAAATAATATCTACACATGAGATTGTGATGCCCATAAGCAGCCCTTTTGCTCTATGAACAGTCCCATTGAAAACAATGAAGCCACTGTAGGAATAGAGTACCCAAAGTCACAGTATCATGTTCTGGCCCTCTGTTTCTGTATGACAGTCTGTCCCTTTACAGCACTGTGGAGAAGACGAGTAACCCTATCGTAAGCATCAAACACAACTTACTGATGTCAGCAAAAATGAGCATCCTCCTACATGAAGAGTTTCAGTAAGTAAAGAAATAGTGTTTCCTCTACGACAAATCTTACCTGACACTAATATATTTTGATCAGCCCATTGCCATCTGTAACAGGGTGCATCTAAATATTAGGAAAAAATACCTGAGGATCAGCTGCAAATACAAAGCATGTAATGTATACTGGCTAAATTCTTTCCATTGTGCTGTTAAATGCATCCAGTTGTCCATATGTTCAAGTTAAATATACTGTACTATAATACTGAACTCAGAGTGGAAACTATTAAAATAAACCCAGCTATTTTTTCCCCCATTGAATTTATTTTGACTGGGGAGGGAAAAAATCATAGAAAATATTTAATGTGAAACATGGTGACATCAGGCAAAGCACTGTGGCGTGGGCTGGATCATGTAAGTATAGATGAAATATTAAAACAAGGAGGAATATGCGAAGAGAATCTGCTCCATGTTGCATAGGTAAGCCACACTGGGACAACTGATCCTCTTTTAAGCAGCGAGGAAAGGGTAGTGGCTAGGTGAACCAAGATATACAGAGTCTGTCATGCATGACCAGTGTATGTGAGAGAGATGAAAGGGAGAAAGACTAAACAGTGCACTGATACTGCTGACACTGGCCAAGCAGACAGAGAGAAAACAGGGCCCAACACAGTCAGATACAGTCCAATAATGTCTTGGTTAGTTCTTTTTCAGTACTGTATTCCTCATCCATTTTAGGTCCCACGCCGTTAAGGAAAGAATCTTTCCCTGATGTATAAAACTGTCCACATGAGATCCCGGACAAAGCTAAATCCAGGGACAGAAGTGCAGAAATGAACAAAAAAAATCTTAGTAAGAAATAAACCAAACATTTTTGAACATATGAAAACTGCAAGTGGACTTGAATTAACACGCTAGCCGTGTCTACATGAGACACTGACTGTGCAGTAGCTTGTTACTACTGCTCAGTAGCGTTGCATGGAGTGAAGCATGACAATACTACTGTGTAGCATCACCTAAAAGCTGTTCAGTGATGCTGGCGCGCAGTAGCTCTGGTATAAACAAGTACTAAATGACTGCTCAGGAACAACTGCTCAGTTAGTATCTCATGTATATTCAGCTCCTGAGTCCAAACACACAATCTCAGATCAAGATCCAAATTTTGCACATTGGGGCCATCTTGATGACTTGATTTTATCCAAGCTGTTTTCCCCAGTCTTATTTTTGTACTATGTTGTGAGAAATCCCATTACTTCCCTAAGCAATATCCCATAAAGAAAGTCAAGTTAATGCCACCAAAAAGGCCACTCTTCCTATTGTATTTAAAATTTTAGTTTCATAATTCTCTCCCCACATTGCCCATAGAGATTAATGCTTATTCCAAATATAGACTGTAGGTCAGTCTTTATCTGCAGCCTGACCGCCTTCCCCCATAGATCAGTGTCGTCTGCAAACTTTGCCAGGCCACATCTGACACCTGAATCCAGGTCATTAATGAAGATGTTGAAGAGTACTAGCCCAAGCACTGAGCCCTGGGGGACTCCACTGGTAATCTTGTGCCACATTGATTTGTTCCCATCAATTAATATTTTTTGGGTCTGACCCTGGACCCAGTTCTCCTGCCATCGGACCATGAGATGGTAGAGGCTATAGTTCCCCAGCTTGGTCATGAGGACATCATGGGAGACCAAGTCAAAGGCCTTCTTGAAGTCCAGATAAATGACATCAACCTCATCTCCCTTGTCCAGGCAATGTATCACCTGGTCATAGAGACACTGGCAACACATAGGGGGTGAACATGCACCCCCTGAGCGTGGTGGTGCACCTGCTACGAAAAGGCACCACCGACACTGTTAGTGGTACCTGTGAATGGTCACTGCTTGCCACACCTCCCCTCCTGCTGCCGACACTGCCAGCAGCATCTGTGGGCAGTCAGTGCTTGCCACCCTCCCCCTGCTGCCAACACTGCCGGTAGTGTCTGCCGGCAGTCGGCGATTGCTGCTAGCTGCCGCTGCTGGTGGTATTTTCAGGTGGTTGCTGACCCTTGGTTGGTGCTCCTGACCTCCCCCCACCCCACTGTTGACAGCACCAGTGGCGTCTGTGGGAGCTCTCCACTTACTGCTGCCACACTCCCACCACAAGACCTTCCAGGCAAGACCTTCCAGTAATAAAACCATGTTGGCTGCATTCAGTGGGTTGCCTTTCTTTAGCCTGTTGCAGATGGATTCCTTTATAATTTTCTCCAAGATCTTTCCAGGGATGGACATCAGACTGATAGGTCTGCAATCCCCTGGATCGTCCTTCCTCCCTTTTTTGAAGATTGGGACCATGTTGGCTCTTCTCCAGTCTTCCGGTATATCACCCAGGTGCCACAAGCTTTCAAATATCTTGGCCATAGGGACATGCTATGATGTTCACCAGCTCTTTTAAGACTCTGGGGTGTAATCCATCTGTGCCCATGGACTTATGGATGTCTAGCCTCTCAAAGTGTTCTCTCACTTGATCTACGTCAATTGTGGGCCCATCCCTTGAGTCCTGGTTGCTTTGCATCCAGTCCGACAGTGTGACCCCCTTGGGCAGATGGAAAACTGATGCAGAGTAATTGTTTAGGAGATTGGCCTTTTCTTGGGTGTCAGATATCAGTTGTCCCATTTGATCTCACGGGGGGCCAATGTTGCTTTTGTTCTTTCTCTGACTTCCCACAGATCTGAAGAATGACTTTTTGTTGTCCTTGATTCTGGTGGGTAGCCTGAGTTTGGTTACTGCTTTGGTTTTTCTGGACTGCTCCCTACAGGTACAGGCTAGTGCTGAGTAGTCCTCCTTGGAGATGATTCCAGTTTTCCATCTGGTATAGGCTTCTCTTTTTTATTTCAGGAGACCCAGAAGTTCCCTGTTGAGCCAGGGGTACTTCCCTGTCCTCTGACTGCATTTCCTGCAGGATGGGATGGATTTCCCTTGTGCTTTGAGGACTGAGTTCTTTAGGAACAACTATTCCTCATGGACTCCTCTTCCTAGTGGGCTATGGTCCCTTAGCGCCTGACTGACCAGTCTTCTAAGTTTGTGGAAGTCAGCCTTCCTGAAGTTGAGGATTTTTGTTTTACTGAGGGATTTGCCCACCCTGTGTTGGACAGAGAAAGTAATCCGTTCATGGCCACTGTCACCGAGCTTGCCCTCGATCCTCAGATCACTCATCAGGTCATCCCCTTTGGCCATAACCCAAACCAGCAGTGCTTCTTCCCTAGTTGGTTTGTAGATCTCTTGCATTAGGTACAGGTTGTCAATGCAGGTGAGGAAGTTACGTGACCAGTCAGACCTGGCCGTGTGCTCATCCCACAAGATGTCAGGGAGGTTGAAGTCTCCCATGACAATCATACATTGGAAACGTGTGGCGTCAGTCAGATCCTCTCCATGGTTAATGAACTCAGTTTGTGGGGAAGTGTACTGCTCCTTGACCAAGAGAACTACACCCCCATCCCTCTTCCCAACATGATCTCTCCTGTAGAGGGTATAGCCTTCTATACCTACCAACCAGTCATAGGAGGAGTCCCACCATGTCTCCGTTATCCCTTCAAGGTTATAATCATTATTGGTCAAGAGATGGGCCAGCTCCTCTTACTTGTTACCCAAGCTCCTGGCATTTGTTTGCCATGGGAAGCCCTAGGCTTCCTTATATGGTGGGATGTAACCTTTCCTTGGGCTCTCATAGGGGTAGGTTTTCTTGGGCTACCTAAGCTGTTACTGCTGTCATTGGTATGACTTGGACTAGAACTGATTCACCCCCTCCCCTGTCCCTCAGTGATTTTAGTTTAAAGCCCTGTCGAGTAGGACAGCCATTCTGGCCAAGAAGAGTTTCTTCCCTTCCCAACAGTCCACAACTTCTCTCACTGAAGTGCAGAGTGTGGTCAAAGAAGCCAAACCCCTTGCAATGGTCTTGTATATTGTGTGTGTGTAGTGTGTATGAGTATGGTGGTGTGTGTGTGTGTATAGTGGGGTGTTGGGAGGTATGTGTGTGTATGATAGTATGTGTGGGGGGTTGTGAGGGGATGTGGCTCTGTGTGTGTGTGGGGGCATAGGGTATGTTGGGGAGTTGTGTATATGTGGGGGGGTTGTAAGGGCCCCTGCATGCCTCCCAGTGGTACAGCAGCAGCAGGTGGGGGCACTCAGGGTGCAGCAGGACACAGCTCCAACCAGCTCTGCACATCATGGTGAGGGGCACAGACTCCACCAGGCAGTTTGTATTGCTGGCACTCCTCACACTTGCTGGGCATGGGGGGAAAGCCCCATGCCCTGGACCTCTCAGGGGAAGGTGCCTGCGGCTTCCATCCCATGCCATGCAGCCCCAGTGGAGAAGGCAACTAGGTTGGGACTTCCCTCCTGTGCTGTGCAAGTGCAAGAGCTGCAGTGTATGTGGAAAGCACTGGTGATAGATGTGGTCCATCCAGGCTATGCCCCTCATTGCGATGTGCAGTGCTGGCTGGCGCCATGCACTGTCAGGGGCCAGCACCATGCACTGTCAGGAGCCAGAGCCAGCACCAGGCGCGAGAGCCCTGAGCATCCCTGCCTGCTGCTGCTGCCACTGCCTTTGGGACTGTGTGCCATAGGGGAATGCGGGGGGCGGGGGGTCCCCACACACCTTCACCCTCCCTCACACCCACAACCTGCCCACCCAAGCTGCATGCTGCTTCTGTCCCCCCCTGCCGGCCACAGCCCCACACTCCATGCTCCTGCCCAGCTGCAGCCCCATCCCTACCACTTCCCTACCTGCTGCTTGGAGCCAGCAGGAGACCAGGAAAATGGAGCAGGTCCCCAGGGGCTGCAGCAGCAGCAGCAGCCCCACCTGGAAGCTGTGTACTGATGGGGCTGGGCCCTTCCACCCATGAGAGTGGGAGAGAGGTACAATAGTGTGTGTTTAGGGACTTGTGTACACATGGGTGCCCACTTGTAGCCAGCAGCTGGATTTCCTTCCTCCCGGGAACCAACAGGGAACGTCTGTTTGGTCCAGGGGATCATTGTAACTCAGAACACTTCCTGCAAAGCATTATGAGCAGGGATCTTGGTTTCCTCTGATTTAAAAAATCCCTGAGTTTCGGTTAAAAAAAAAATTAACCCCATTTTCCCCTGATTTAAATGAAACACCACTATATATATTTTTTTCTGATTAAAAAAAATCCCCAAGTTTTGGTTCATGGAAAAATGTGGATTTGGGGTTACTTTTTTTTTTAAACAGAAATTGGAGGAATTTTTTTTTTGTTTTAATCAGAAAAGAATCAGGATCCCTGATTCTGAGTTACAGTGGGAAGCTGCACTTCTGTCTGCTCAAACGGTTTTATACAAAGCGCACTGATAGCCACAGTGAACAAGGCACGCAAACAATCCTCAGCACTTGAAAACTGGCAGCAATCTACTTACAAATCTTTCAGTTACACTGCTTCTTTCTCTAGGAGCCTTTCCAAAGCTCAGAAGTTTGATTTACTGGCTCCTAATCTTTCCAAAATGGACAAGGAAAGGGCTTTGAACATGCTTTCCCTTTCCAGTAGAGTTGTCATCAGCAAACAGGATACTGAAGAAACATGAAAAACAACTTCCTGTCAACATTTTTTTTTTACATACCAATAGATTAGAACTGTAATATTACTCAGTGTTTGGAGGCTGTTTTGATCACTCTCAAAGAAAGGGCTAGATAGCAAGTTCAGATCCCAGTTCTAACTTCCCTAGAGCTCTGCTGGCCCGACTGTCTTCCAAGGCTTTCATTCAGTATCTTCATTTTTCCAGCTTCACCGAGGAGTTGGTTCAAAACTATTTTTCCTTCCTTTCTTAAAGCCATACTCATATATAAATGGGAGAATATTGCACAGCTGGCTACTTTAAGATGTCAGAGGCACTGAGCTATCCCAGCCCACCAATTCGTTCAGCAGAAAAGGAGATGAAGCGCTTGTTCCCGAAGGCAATGGTTGCCCCCACCCCCAAACACTTCATTGGGCACTGTCACTTTCATTTCATGGTAAATTTGCCAGATTTTTAATTATGTGTTATCATGTTGTCTAACACACTCATTCAGAAACACACAGAGAAACAAACCCAAAGAGCAGGAAAAGGAAGCATGGCTGAAAGCAACAATATAAATGGTTGGTACAGCCTCCCCCCCCCCTTAGCTATTTGTGTGTGTGCGTGCGAGAGAGAAAATGCTTGCCAATTAATCTGACTAGCCATATTTAAACACACTTACTAAATTACTCCAAACAAGTCATCTGCCCTCTGGTACCTCAGTAAACAACTGTTTTAAGATCACACTTACGATGCACTAAATGTTGCCTTGTGATATCATAGAGGTGGAAGGAGCAGTTTGTACCACCCTGGCCTGATATGAGCATCCTGCCTCATGTGTAAAATCTACTGATAATATTAGTGCAGTGCCAAGAAGAGCAATGGAGTTTGGAAGGTTTCTGATCCGGATTCAGATACCCCTGTCACATTTTTTTAAATTATTGATATGATTTAAGAGTTCAAGTCCCATTTTTTAAAGTGCTATCATACTTAGGAGACTAAGTGTCATCTGTATTTAAAGGGACTTAAGACCAAGCCTTGGATCATGGGTCAAATTTTCCAAGACACTCTAGTTCCATTTTCAAAAAGTGACTTTTGTACCTGGGAGCCCCAAGTATGTGTTTAAAGGGGCATATTGTATATCAACAGAATAAATGGAAGTCAGTGACAGTTTAATGTTGTCTTCCATTGAATTCCCTAGGGCTATGCAGACATAACTTAGAGCTAGGACCTCATAATAGGTAGAAATAAAAAAACTCACAAGGAAACAAGTAGGTATAACAGAAGTTCAGTACTGAAAGGGAAGTCAGTGGTGACATGGCTTACCTAAAGCTGTCATGCTTTTGGAGCTGGCATTGCCTATGCAGCTTCATCAGAAGTTAGATTTGTCAGTGAGGCCAGCTATTGAAGAGATAGACAAGTGGGAAATGTGTTGGTTGTTGTGACAGGGGGCAGCTCTCAGGGCCGAATCTCCTGCCAGCCCGCCCAATCTCGCCTGCCCCCACTACTCCCCTAGCTCTCTGAATGACCTACCAGATGGCGGGGGCTGGGGTTAAGGCGCCAATACCTGCCTTCCACCAGGGAGAAAACTAACCTGGCATATCTTGGGGGCTCCTGTGCCACTAAGAGCCCCACCAGGCCACTCTTCCCTGGCAGGGTGCATTTTAGGTCATGCCCAGGACCAAGAGCCTCCTGCTGTCATCTCTAGATATTCCATGCAGCTCAGGCCAGTAATGTTTCTGCTTGGGCTGGCAGCAGCAAACTGCAGCCTTTATATACCTAGGGTTCTCAGAATGGCTGCCCCCATCAGGCACCTGGTAGCTGCCTGCCTCTGCCCTTAGAGTGGCAGGCACCCAAGGGTGGCCTGCCACAGTTATAATGTCTGAAAATAGGGCTCCTGGTGCTTTAATTCTGCAGATAGAATTCTAGGAGGCAAATTATTTTTGTACTGTATTAATAGATTCTGGGAATTCTTTCAGTAAACTCTTTTTTGGCCAGAAAATGTTAATCCATTAAAGCCAAGAGTGCCTGTGAGGAAAGTTTGGTTTCCAAGAATTTCCCATTCTGGAAAACAAATTAAGAAAACATTTGAAACTGGCAAACCCTAGTTGTAATATTTTTCAAAATTTAAAAACTAAAATGAAATATTTTGATGGGCCCAAGGCATTTTGTTGGTATATTTTCAGTCCACAAAAATTTTGGGGATTTTGACTTTTCTTTCTGATTTGGAGTGGGAAAAGTTTTAGAAGCTTAAAAAGTCCCCCAGACAGTAAAACTGTTCCTTGCTTAGCAAAAGAGGACCTTAATAAAATCTTTTAAATTGCAGCTACTGCCATTCATGTACAGAAGCAAGCAGCAGGTTTCTTTTACTTGCACTTTGAATTATCTGTCCAATAAAGCCCCTCACATAAATAGTTTCCATATTTTTTCCAATATATCACAGAGGAAATTGGGCCCCTGAAGTTAGACTTTCAGTGGTATTTAGGTATATAGGGATTCAGCTTGATGTCTAGTGGGACTCCAAAAGCACCTAAGCTGGTATCTAACAACCACTGAAATCACTTTGTTGCTGTAGCTACACTGAGATGTGTTCTCCTCTGGGTCCTGTAAGAGGCCCATTCCCTCAAGCTGATAATGTCTCCCGTTGCAACCAGCAAGAACTGAGCATTCAACATCATGCTTCAAGCCTTCTCTGTCTGTTCTCCCTATGAATAACCATACTCAGTCACTTAGAGAGATCATGGCAGACATCTAAGAACTGCAAAGTCCCCTGCCAATGCCGGAAGTTATCCAGTTAGCTAATGCTATCTCCAGCTACTTAATACTGAACAACTATCCTGTTGTTGCCTGTCCTCTGATAGTTCAAGGGGAAGCAATACAATACAATATAATACAAACGCATTGTTTGAACCCCTTAAGCACGCCTGTTCTTAAGGATGCTTCCTAATGCAGTCCAAACACTGAAAAGATCAGTCAAAGGGTACCAACCCAACTAAAGAGAAGGATAAATTTATTTTGATGAAAAGGATTTCAGACAGGTCAGGAGTTAACAGCTAATGGGGTAAGAGGGGTGAAATCAGTCTGGTTGTTGAGATCTTCCCAACATGAGAAAAAAAATCTCACTTATGAGATATCTGACCTACGTAATTGGGCCACTGCTTGGCATCTTTTAAAATAGATGTTCCTTCTGTCACACTTAGATACTCGGGATGCATAAGAATAGCACATAAAACAAAAACAGACTCATGTTAAAATATCCTGAAGATCATACCAGCAATAGCTTTCCTGTGGGTTCTTCTCTGATATCATTCACGTGAGATGGGATTTTAACACACTGCCTGCTAGGTGTCAGCTTTCAGGAGTATTATGTATCAGCTTAGCACTGTCAAAAGGCCAGTTAAATGTGAACTGGAGTAATCTGTGCAACCATGAGCATAAATGTGCTAGATAAAAGGCTTTGACATGGATCCAAGTAGCTTCCTCTCTCTCCTCCCCCAATTTAGATAACAAATAGTTTGGGAAAGCCATATCTATTACCCACTAGTGAGCAGCTCCAATTTTTTCCTTCCTGGCTGCTGGATACTTTACAGTTTATTTGATTCCTTCATCAAGATGCATACTAAAGAGAGAGAGAGAATGTTGCATCTGTGTGACGCTTTTCATCCGAGGATCTCCAAGTACCTTACAAACACCACGCCCTGTAGATAGACAAACTGCACTCCCTCTCAACTGGGACACCTAAAAGCCTCATTGAATGTTCACTGCCTTTTATGCTGTGTACATCTGCACAGCATGAAGTTAAAATATGCCATTTTGACTGTAGAATGGTTGTAGCATCTGACAAAGTAGGCTACTGCCTCTCTGAACCAGTTATAGTCCCTAAGGTACTGCTCTGCCCCACCTTCTGCATGGCTAAGCATCTCTCCAGTCTGATTGTAGAGCATTTTCACTCACTTTGCACTGGTGCAAAGGCCTGGAGGTGCCAGAGAGAGGAGAACTACGCTCTAACAACACACTGAGGGGTTAAGTGACTGGCCCAGGGTCACCGACAGCCAGGAACAGAACCCTCTTTTATTCATACCTAGAGTGTGTCTACACCACTTCTGTGCTTCCCAAGGGAGTGCTGCTGTGAAGCCTGCCTCATGCATGTAGCCCGAATCAGTGTGCACTGTTTTGGAAATGAGGTGATGGAACCACCTTAGAATGGCTTTGAGCATGTGCCAGTAAGCATGGCTAAAGACAGAGAGCCTAGAAGCAGTGTTGGGTGTTTGCAGCTATCCTCTCTCTTTTCTAGGAGTTTGTATGCATGGAGCTGAAGTGAGTGGGGAATGCTGCACGGTGTACACCTGGGCACAGCATGGGAGCCATGTACACGTGACCCAGTCTCTACTCCAGCCACTAGGGAACAGCTCCTTTAACCTCTCGTTGCTCCAAGCTACGTGCTTTTAGTTTGTTTGCTGTTCTGCATAATTGTGTGAAGGCTTCAGAAGCCACGGAAGAATTTTCAAAAGACCCTCAGTGAATTAGGCATCTAGCTCTTACCAGAAGCCAGTGAGATTTAGGCACTTCCTTCCTTCTTCAGACCCCTTTGGATAATCATAACTGTGAATGGCTCAGCTCAGCTTGACTCCCAAGCAGTTCAGTTTTCTTGATTTCTGCCCCTGCTTTTTGTGAGTGACTTAAAAGAGCTGCAGGTGCACAACAAATGACCATTTTTCACCAGCTTTGAAATCCAATTGCTTTTGTTCCAGGTACTGAAGCATTTGCCAGGAAACTAAGCTTGCTGGGTTAAAACTGACAAGGCGAGGCTTCCTGGTCAACACTCAAGTCACGCAAACAGGCAGAGAAACCCTCTGAGTATAACAGATCAACTGCTCTTTTCTGTCAGGAGTCAAATGACATCATGTTGACCAGAGACATGACACATATGCCTCTGCCTATTCTGCTGTAACTTGCTCACTTTATAGAAGTGGGAGGATTCCTCGAGGGGCTACATCTGGAAGGACATGAAAAACAACGTGTGCTGCTGAAATGCAGCCGACATCAACATGAGGCCAAATGGGGAACCTAGCATGCACCTGAACTTAGAAAGGGCATCCTCTCTTCTCAGCAGTTTCTGTTAAGCCAGTAGTTCTCAATCTTTTCAGACTCAAGATAGCCCTTGTTAAACACAGCCCCTCCGGTGAAATGCCACCTTAGTTTTCACTCATTTTTGTGACTACAGAAAAACAACAGCAACCTTTTTGAAGAAACTGACTGAGAAAGGCCACAACAGAGCAGAACATTTTTAACATTACGGATTCTTATTTGAAATCTCGGGGTTTATCTTGTGAATCATAGTTAAACACCTATGGGTGCTAACACTGTGGGGCATCCCATGGCACCCTTGAAAGGTTCGCCAGGCACCACAGGCTGCTGCAACACCCTGGTTGAGAATCACTGTATTAAGGATTACGCATACTCTGGACAGGCAATTTTGGATAGAGTATAGATCTGGGGCTCAGGAGACTGGGTTCTTTTCCCAGCCTTGCTGGGTGATCTTTAGGATCTCACCAGACCTGTGTTTCCCCTATTGCTCATTATCTGTCCTATCTATTTAGATTGTTAATTCTTCTAACACCCACCCCAAACACCGCCCCCCCC
>NW_017728922.1:6084789-6115032 GCF_001723895.1 Crocodylus porosus
GGAGGGGGGCAAAATACAAGTTCAAGTTTGCCCAGGGTGCCATTTTCCCTATGGCCAGCTCTGGACTTCAGGACTTGCGCCCAAATGATCAATTCAAGGTCCTTTGGTGACTGCAGATAAACACAGAGAGAAATGATAGCAAGATAATGGTTTATCACTAGGGAAAGCTCTCTTCATGTAATGCTACTGCAGAGAAAAATCTCCCACAAATCTTTTTAATGCACATTGGCCCAGATCCTCAGCTGGCATGAGGTAGTGGAGCAGGGTTACACTGATATAAATCCATTCAAGGTGTAGTCCATAGTTCAGTGTGTATGGCTGGATTTCACTTTTTGGATGTGCTAAGTGCTCTAGCCCACTAATAATATCTATTATTACTGTACTGGGATTGAATTTCAAAGGCTCCTTGATTCTGTACTTGAAAAAAAATTAACAACAACAACAAAAATCAATGTGCTGATGTCCTCCTACTCCAAAAACAGAGGTGAGAAAACAAAATCATTTTTGCCAGGCCCCATTCTAGCCAATAACAGCAGGGCTGCAGGACAGATTCTGTCCCTTAAAAAAATTGGCTTTTTTAAACATTACAGCCCTAGGCAATGCTGTTGGCCAGGTGGTAGATTCTTGCTGTCCACCCACACAAGTGTCCCAGGGTCGATTTATATTTTTTGTGGGTGTTTACAAAATAGGGAGGGAAGTAGCTATGAAAGGAGATGCTGTAGCTTTAAGTTAGTCATTAACTGCTAAGCATCTCCAAGCCTGTGTTGAGATATTATCGTCTCTCTGCAGTGCGTATATCTTTATGGAAGGATGTCTTGCCATGACAGACCTGGGGATTTAAGACAGATCTCTTCCCTGTCCAGGGTCCCCTCTCCTTCGACAGCGTTTATGTGGGATCACTGAACTATATCAAACATTCAGTATCTAATGCACACAGCTCTTGCATCACCCATCAAGAAAGATTAACTTTTCACTACACTGAAATACTCCCAGGGTTTAACCAATGTTGCATGGACAGAGAACTTTTTCTTCCAAACTTGCTCATTAAAATCTTAGGTAGCTAGTGGCAGGGTTTTAAATGGAGCATAGTCAGACTGCGATGGCTAACTCAAAACATGAATTTACTCCAAAAAAATTCTGTACCATGACTCTAAACAACCACTCTGATTCTGCCCTTACAAATACCTAAGTGCTTTGCTGACTCGGCCCCTAATCCAGAATGTAGATCAAAACAAAACTAAACCAGCTAGTGAGTGGATAAAGCCTCATTACTTTTTGCATTACATTTGTGTCGAAAGGCCTGGGTCCTATTGCGCTCTCTCAGGGTGGACAAAATATGGCCTGTGGGCTGTATCCAGCCTGCCAATTGATTCAATCTAGCCTGCAGGCGGGTGCCTGACAATTTATTGGATCTGGCCCGTGGCTGCTCCCACAGTGCTCTACCTGGAGCCAAGCCCTGCCTGCTCCCACCTGGGGCAGCCTGTGCCACGCTCCAGCCTGCACCTACTGACCCTGGCCCTGTCCCTGGCCAGCATGCACAGCTTCCCAGCAGGGCTGCTCCTGGTGTGACTGCAGCTGCCTGGCTACTGCTGGGCTTTCCCCCCGACTCTCCAGCAGCTCCTTCTCCTGCCCCCGCTGCACTACTCCAAGTGGGAGGGGAGCTGCAGTTAGGCAGCTCCTGCCCTGAACATGGAGCTCCAGCTCTAACTCCAGCTGCCTTCCACCCACTTGGCTGCACCAAGAGCAGCCCCGCCAGCAAGCTGTGCATGCTGGCTAGGGACAGGGATGAGAATGGGACCACCCTGCAGGTGCAGGTGGGAGCACAGTGTGCACCATGGGGACAATCATGAACCATTTGTAGGGGTGGGGGCAGGGGAACAGGATGCACCTGCACCTTACCCCCTCAGTGAACTCTGCTACATGTGCCCCCTGCCTCCCCTCCTCACTCTCTCCCTTCTTGCATGCTCAGCTGGCTCCCAGGATCTAGTGAATGGGCAGCCCCTCACACATATGCGCACACCCACATCCCCCCCATATACCCCCCAAACACCCACACTATCCTCCCACCCCCCCCAAACACCCGTCCTCCCACACCCCCATACACACAGCCCACAACCACGCCACACACAATATACAAGTTAAACTATTTTGAGTTATTATGCAATCGCCTCCGCAAAAACATAAACCAGGACAAAAAATATTAAAAAAAAAAATGTTCTGGTAGATGTTTGGTATTTTAGTGTATGATTTGATTTTTATCTAAAATTTGTTAAAATTATATCTTCTGAAAGATTTTGTGAGTGCAGCATACTTCTAATATGGCAAGGCCAGCCTACATTCTGGAAATGGAGAAGGGGTTGCAGAAGAAGGGAGAGCGTCACAAGAAACGAGTCAGATACTTTCCACTCCATATTTTTGGATCCCTTTGCCCATGTCAGATCTTACACTGCTCGGAAGGGCCTAAACCCTTTCACACATGTAGGCAGTATGGTTATGACATCATTATACCCAACTGGTTAATGAAATTCTGATCCTGAGAGAACAAACCCAAATGACCAGTCAATAATAAGCAACATATGGCAGTATTAATACAGGCATGTTTTGTACCAGTTCTATGAAACCCACTGTCGCTACTTCAAGGGTTTGTTCATCTTTCAGGACCTTTGGCTTTTTTTATAGGCAGCAACAACAAGCCAGAATGATATAACCTGGCTTGGAAACTGCAACGACAAAAAAAATTATCTATGTTATGTTTAGCTCTGGTTCCACTGTAAGTAGCCCATAGAACAATTTAACATGTCGTACTTAAGAGTAGTTCTAAAACAAAAAGTTACTTGCTCAAAGAACTGTTATTGCTAAACTGCTGCTTCTACAATGAGCGTGCTTCTATCTGAAAGTGAGGCATGATAGGGGGCAATCCTGCAAGAGAAATGAAAGCACATTAAACCAACAGGAGGTGCAGAGAAAGGCAAGGAGTTGGAGGGAGCTCACAGTTTGATGCCCTTAGATCCTATTATCTTTAGAAGCATCTTGAAGTGGAAGAGTGTGAACTACCAGAAAGCCATGGGAACACAAAATATCTTGTTTTCCCCCTGCCCTTCCTCAGAAGTTAAACAAAAATTGTGACTTTTTTTGTATCAGTGCCGGCAATAAGCATTGATCATTTTCTACTAGTGCCTTCTGCTGGAGCGTTCAGGCTCGTCTTTCAAATAGATGCGTGCATGGAAATTTGAGCCTCATTTTGAAAGAGGCCAGGCTCTTTCAACACCAGTCACATAAACAGGAGCCCAACTGAGTAATGACTGCTTGCCTGAGAAAGGGTTCTAGATTGTGCTGTTTAAAAATGGTCTCTCAAGTCCATTTTCCTCAATCATTTAGGAAGAGGCCATTGATGAAACCAAGGACTTAAAAAAGGGGCTACTCATGAAATCCAAAGTGTCAAACGTGGCCACGCCAAACAGCCCATTGGGTTACCATAGATAAGACATACAAAATTCCATAGCCGGTGGCATACAGGGGAATGACACAGTTAGCATCACATCCAGCCACCTTTCACTGTCCAGCCAGAATGACGGGGAACGTATTTACCTGGCTTGACTCAAGACAGTCTTCAGCACAAGTCCTTCTGGAACACCTGACAAAGGTCACAGGGTAGGGGACACCCTTCCACCATGTCCCACTCTCACTTAAGTGTGACCAAGGCTGGCACTGTTTGTCTCTAAATATGTAACATTTGGTCTAGCAGTTTTATCACATTGGAGCAGGGATTATCTTAATTCTGTGTTGTATAGCACCTGATACGATGGAGTCCTAAATCCATGCTACAATACTACAACAGTTACTACAATAATGATCAAATGTTAAATTCAAATGTACTTTAAAGGGCACAGGCAATCTATTTTACTACAGATAGTAGAAATATCCACTAAAAACAAATATTTAACAATATTTGATATTTTTCACTTGTCTTTTACACAACGTTGCTGTTAAGTTAGCACTACCAAAGACGTAAAAACTCACTGAGAAATAGTAACATCTGATATTAACGCAGTCACTTGTTTTAGCTTAAAGTGATCAGTTTTGGGTACGGGATTGAAATAAATTAATAAAGCTCCTTGATGCAGCAGCATAGAAACATCCCCCACAAAAAAAGCATCTTAAAAAAAGAGTAAAGAAAAAGGCAATTTTTCACATTTTAATAGCTTTCATTCCATGTCTTAATAAATGCATGTTTGTTGATTTGTGTAAGCATGATGTAGGAAGTCTGCAAATGAATGTAATCTGCAACAAGGGGATAGCTAAGCACTAGCAAACACTTTTGAATAATGAATCCCTACTGTATCAGATGGACGCTATTCATAATAATTCCTTGCTTTTCTCATTTTGTCGTGTACAGTAGCGATTAATCAATTTGCAGTGTTATGTCACCCGCAACAAATTGCTAGCACCAAGACAAATTTATTGCTTTATGATAAAAGAACTTGTTTAGGTAGAAATAAATTAAATTTTGGGGTTGTTATTTGAGTTTGATGTTTACATATATGACCCATGCAGCGCAGGCCAGTGGAGGTGAAGATATCCAATTATTACTCCGGTGTTTTGAGAATAGTTCAAAGAGATGCAAAAGCAAATGATATGTTTGTACAGCTAACTAGTCCTTGAAGAGAGCAAGTCCTCCTGGGAACCTCCCAGAACATGAAAAAAAACGCTTCACATGAGTTCGGTAGTTTTATCAGGCTGTAGTGTTCAACATTTCATCCGTTTTAAGAGGGCTTGATGTGCTATGTGCTGTAGGATGCGGAGGACAGCTGGTTCTCAAGGCTTGAGACACAACATGTTTTTCCAGCCCTCTTTATTTTACCTGTTACGTGAGGACTGCATCGTTTTCAAAGCACTTGCATGGAAATAACAAAAAATATCTATTTGCAGTGCTGTGTGTGCTGCCCTCTGATCTCCATCAATGGCCAACATGTAACAGGGTAACCTGATGATATCCAGGTACTACTGATGTTAGACTAACAGGTACGGTAACAAGCAGTTATGACAGGAGTCAAAGGCCCTCTTTGCTATCCAGTGGCACAGAACAGACAGTATTTTGCTGCTCTCATTTCTGCTTGAATGGTGGGTGCTTCCTAGAAAACAGCAATTAGAAAGGGTGCAAAGATGGGAGTAAGCAACAAGAGAGTCTGACTCACCTTTTTTGCTTTCTAAAATGTCCTTTGCCTCTGTGGTCCCAAATCCTGTGTTATTTTCATCCCGCTTTACTCCTCCTGCTTTTTTTCCTATCCACTGTTTTCCTCAAACCTCTACCCTATCCCTCACTCCTTGCTTGTTCACTTCATTCCTTTTCTTTCTCCCACTATCATTTTTATCCCTTTTCCCCTGTTAAACAGAATCACCATAGAAAGAAAGAAAGAACCAACGCGAGGTTATTTCTTACTCTT
Source organism: Crocodylus porosus (assembly GCF_001723895.1). Classification (NCBI taxonomy): domain Eukaryota; kingdom Metazoa; phylum Chordata; order Crocodylia; family Crocodylidae; genus Crocodylus; species Crocodylus porosus. The sequence continues at coordinate 6,090,234 of NW_017728922.1, forward strand.
TGTTTTCCCTTGTTCCCCAGTACTCCTGACCATGCATTTTCTGTAGCTGCGGATAACAACTCCCCCCCCTCCACACACACACACTAATATCCTTGTCAGCCTTTCCCTGAATCATTGCTACACTAATTCAGAAGAGGTTAAACTGAGATTCTCTTTCACTAAAGCTGGAGGAAAACGTGTCACATTGCTTCCCCCCTGCCCTGAATTTTCATGGTGACCCCTAAACCCTGACAAAGTTTCAGCATCCTGCGTTACCTTGCTGGAGGGACTGCAGATTTGAGCCGTGTGCTACGCCTTTGCAAAGTGCCTAGACAAACAGCATGGAAAGCAACATAGCACATTTCTAAATTAAACATGAAAGCTGGTGAGAAGGGCCAAGTCATTTCAGCTAGCACTTACATGGATTAAAAACATCACACTACAGGCACATCAGAATTACCAGGCTCATAAGGCTACACAGAGTACCATGGAGTACCACTGGGTGTCTGCGATCTGATATTTGTGCATCAGAAATAGATTTCATAGACCTTAATTCCTTTATAGGCCAAAAGTCTCATCAAATTGCAGGAAGAAAAGCACCCATGATCATAATGACGTGCAAGTAGCACCATACGAGTTAGACAACACCCCACGTCTTACATTACAGGCCATCCAGAAAAGTGTTTTAGCCCAATGTTTAAATTCATCCCTTTTCAAAGGCACAAGCATATGCATAAATTTGACTTTTATGGGACTTAAGCATGTATTTAATTGCTTAGCTGAATAAAATTACTTTCTTGAATCAAAACTATATCCTGGAATATTTCCTAGCCCTTATTGCCTCTGTGGGAGCAGAGGGCAGGGCTTCTGTTTCTTTCCTTTTTTTCTGCAATAAGTATTTATTTTCTGTATTCCTGCGTTACTGTAAATGGGGCTGTGAAATCTTATATCGCCACACTCCAGGTTTTATTGTGTTTTATAGACAGAGAGTTTCATCCTCTCTCTCAAAAGAAAGGGAAACTAAAAAAGACAGAGACAACTGGCTGAAGAGTTTTATTCTCTTGACAGTGTTACTTCTCGTAATGATTAAAATCATTAAAAACCTTTACTCACAATAATGGGAGTTTACATACATGTAGACAAATACAAACCACTAAAGCCTGATCACTCTCTCACGGGGGGTGTAAGGTGGGAGGTAAGACTATTGGACTTGCACTAGCACTAGGGTGAAAGCGTTGCAGGAGGCTTATGCAGTTTTGTTTCAGTATGGATAAAAATCTGCGGTAGGTCAGTCATGACAAACGGCAAAGAACGGACCATTCAACAGCAGAGAGTGGAGTTTAGACTTCCCTGTATGAGGTTCAAGAGTTGCCTTTGCTGATGACATAGAATCCTGTTCTGAACGTTTGCTTTTTAGAAATCTCAAACCGTCTTCCAATGAGCCCCAACAAAGATAATGCCTTTATATGGTTTTAGACTGCAATCACATGATTGCTAGCAAGAAACTCTTGTTTAAGTATGATATTTGTTGGCATAGTTCTCATAATATTTTACTGAGCCATTGTACCCAAGGATTTTTTCCTAATAGTCTTAAATCATACCACAGACTATACTTAGGGTTTTCTAGCAGCTCCCAAAGGGAAGGATGCTAGCACTTTGCTAACAGTAATTCTGTTTAATACTAGTACTCATGCAGTTTCAAATAATTGTCCACAGCCATGTCCACACTATACGTGCAATGATCCAGGTATCTTTTTACTCCTCGTTTCCCCTTCAGTTCAGGCCTATGATTAAATAATTGAAAGCAGAGTCAATCCTACCTTGAGTTGCCCCAATTTCACTGGAATTGCTTCAGATTTACGCAACTGTTACTAGACCCCAAGGTTATAATGTTAGTCAATGACAGCTCAGTAATGGTCTATTAATTAGCCAGTTCCTATTGACACCTGCTGTACGATTTTATTACCCATGACGGCAACCAGCTTTCAATAGCAATCTACCCTCAGAATCAGTGGAGGAAATTTTCATGCTTACTGAATAGTCATCATCTGTGACTATTATGAAAGCAAAGATATTTCCATAAAACTTTCTCACTGTGAAATAATCCTTAATCAGGACATTTTTTAAACCAAAAGAACCCTGATTTCTTTGTAGGACAAAATCTCTGTCTCCAATTTAATTTAATGTGCTGGCTCTGGCAGCTTTGATGATGAGGCCAGAGGTTCTCAGACTGCTGCCGGTGAGGTGAAGAATTACAGTGACCATGGACTTGGTGACCAGCTTCCCAAAAAGTGCCAAGCAAGGACAAACCCTGCCAATCCAGTTGCCTCTACTAAGCATCACAGAGAGATTTCAGGTGCACTCATTGCACCAAATAAGCACAAGCCACCAGGAGTGTTATTTATTTGCATTACCGTATTTTTAGATACCCCACATCCAAAGCAGAGTCATTGTGCTGGGTGCTGTACATGCACAGACACCTATGCTACAGTTGGAGGTGTCATTACAGCATGTATAAACATATCCAAATTAATTTTAAATCTGAATAAGTTGAGTACCAACAGCTATGAAGGTATGGCATCATGGACTCCATTGTGGGCTAGCCACCCAGGTCCTTAACCAGTGATCTAGGTGAGCCTGTACTGAAGTCTGTGGTGCTGCTCACAGTTGTACTGATATCAATATCTTAACTATGCAGATTAAAGCTATCTTATGTATGGCTAGATGAGCTGTAACCATATTGAGATGTTAAAGTTTAAGTAGACAAGTGTTTCCATTCTTCTTTTGCATGCGGGGAACTGAAATACAGTGACTAAGAGGTCACATAGGAAGCGTGTTGCAGACTCCATAATTGAACCCTCTTATGCCAAGTTCCAGTCCAGTGGTATGGCTGAACATGGGACAGTCCGGCCTGTAGTCCTACCGCCAGATTGCAAACTCCCTTTTCATGTGGCGAGCGCTTAGTCATGTGAGAGGCCCCTATAAGGCTTTGGAAAGATAGCGGAGCATGTGGTTCACTTAGGGCCCAGTTCTAAGGCTCTTATACCCATAAAATAGTGCTTTGCTCCAGAAGCAGTCCCACTGAAGCCAGAAGAAGGGTTATCACACAGTCTGCCCTTATTAGGTAATGTCTAACGTTCGATTCTTCTTTCATTTTCCTTAACCTGACACCTGCTTAACTCCACTGACTTCACTTGAACCTCTCCTTATTTACACTAGCGTGAGGGAGGGAAGACTGTCTTGTGCTTCATGACTCTGCTTCTCATTTAGTTTAAGGCATATTATTTACCCTATTTCAAGATCTGTTTACTCTGCCAAAGTGGTGGAAAGGGGGCCAGGCCTTATGTCTCTCTTGTAGAGGATACACAGAAACCTTGCCCAGACTTGTCTAAAAAAACAACAAAAAAAAGATTTTGTATAAAAAACTAAAATAAAACTGATGCTTTTTCAGACTAAAACTAGAGAGGGAGTACTTCAAACTGAAATATTGAGAGAACCATGGCTGATTCAATCAATTAATTGGAAATACTAAGCCATAAAGAGCAAGAAAAAATAAATCCTTGGAGCAGTATTATCCTTCTGCGCATTAGCGGAGAGAGGGGAAAGTTGTGTTATTTTTAAAGTGAATCAATATTTTGACAAAGCTGATATTTACGCTCGTACATTTCAAACACTTTGGGCCCACGTGGGACCTGGCCTCACAAACATGGGTTGCCAAATGCATATTCATTAACCTTACAATTGGCTAATCCAATAAAAGAAGAAAAAAAAAAATCAATGCCCTGGTAGCGTACTTATGGAGTCATTTATTGTAAACATGATACGAGTGGGAGAGACCTGTGACTTATTTCAGACGTGCTACTAAAAGCTTAAAAAAATACTGGCATAATTTCCTCCCAAGCAGAGTTGTGCACAAAGAGGGGGCCTTCAGCCTGAGCCAAATGGAAAAAGGGAATTAGAAGGATGTTATTCATTCATTACTGCCACTTTAATCACTTAGAGGTCCAATTAAGTATAAATCATTAGTATTAAGTTACTTTATCCAAGACTCTTTATAACACACATGACTGGATTTGGAAAGCTCTCGGTGACTAGATTTAGCGTGCAGCTGAAAAAGGCAGTCATATGGGGTTTTTTTTCCCTTTCCCCTTGCTATGAAATTGATAAATGAAGCCTGCATTCTAGGTGCAGCAGTAATTTCTGTAGTGCAGTCAAGTGCTAGCTCCCTTGTCTCCTTCTAGCAATGAGGGCATGGTCCCCCTTAATACCTCAGCCTTCCCCTGGGCTGCCAAAAGGGCATTCCAGTGCCAGGCACACAGTTTCATTTCTATGCAGAAATTCCCAGTGTTGGAGCCCTTTATTCATTAGCAAATCATTCCTTTGCTGAGGGGGAGAAAAAGAAGGAAGCAAGCAAGCAAGCAAGCAAGCAAGCAAGCAAGAGAGCAAGCTCCTTTCATTCTTTCCTTGTTTCTAACCATTGTTATTGTCATTAAAGCTCTTGAAGAGCAAACTGGTTGGGGAAGTATGTTAAAAGAAATGACGCAGTGTCATACTTTAAGTTATCCTTTTCGCCCCCCACCCCCCTTCCAATGGATAAAATTTCCCCAGCGGCCAGGATCACTGTCTGGGAAGCATATTTCCTTCTAATCGGTTTTACAGCTCTTTTAAAGTAATATGTCAGATCATTTTCTCCATATACATAGTTAATGAAAGTAACCCTACAAATTCATTTTAAATAGATGGAAGTTGTTATAACCCTGATCTGGAATTTATTACATTCATTACAATCTTGCTGAAGTAGGTAATGTAATGGACTATTACTTTTATTATCTTTTTAATCCCTCAAAATTATTAGGAACTGACTAATATTTGGCATCACCCTGTTAATGTTTAAACAGAAATTGATACTTTCATTCATTTAATAAATGATCAGGTTTGGGGGTTTTTTTTGCAGGAGAACAAAGGCTTGTGACTTTTTTTTTAATCTTAATCAGCCCCAAAGATTTCTAAGTACAATCCTAAAATTGAAGGTGTCATAATTTTACTAAATCAGCTATTTTGGAGGTTCTGGGAGAATTTCAAGGAATTATTTTAGTGATTTCTGAGTCCACGAGTAAAATCTAGACCCTGTTGCCTCCTTTGGGGCCAAGATTTCACTGGTGCCCTGACCTTTTTACTCCTGTCTTGATGCCTGACCACAATAAGCAGTATTTTATAATACTCCCCTCTAAGTCGAAAAAGATTTTCTTACTAACAGACCTTGTGTTAAGAACGGGATTCCCCAATATTGTCATGGGATGCATAAAATCTCCACAAGAAACCCTTAAATTTAGCTAAATGCTATTAAATGAAATGAACTATTCAGTCATACCCCTTTGCTAACTGCTTGGATCTTCCTGGTCCCATCTTAATTCACAACAGATTCTGTAATTGCCTGCAAAATATACAGGGCCTCATTCTGATCTCAATTACCCCAGTTTTACAACAGTGTAATTTCACTTACTAAGCTGGCTTGGTTTAATACAGAAATAATAAATGTATAAGTTCATTTTGAAATAAAGGGCAAAAGTCCATTTTTCATGTTACAGACGGTGGGCTGTTTCACTGAGGCTGCTGCAAAAGAACCACTTGATAGAAACCAGAGAGGCCCACATTAACACTTTTGCAATTTTACCTCTTGATCCTAGAACTGGTAAAATTATAAAAGCACGGCACCACAGAATGACTGTGTGCAAAATACAAAACAAGCTAGTGAAATAAAAAGAGCTGAGCAACCTAATCTTTCATAGTCTATCAAAGAACAATAAAACCTAAGTATATTAAACCAATATTCTGCCAAAGCAATTAGTATTTTGCTAGCTTTTGTGAGACAACAGTATCTTAGAGAAAGAAAACTCACTGTTCTCCAAGTACTTAATTAGTGTTCAGTGACAAAGGCACTTAGAATGTTAACAGCATGATTTTGTATTTGTTGTGGGCCCAATCCCGTATCACTGAAATCATTAGCAATCGTCGTCACTGAGTTTAGAGCTAACAGACTCAAATCAATTGCGAGTGATAGGTTTGTCAGTGGTCTAGTATAATAGTCATAAATAAAAACATATCTTAATTGAACTTGATTTGCATTTAAAGAACTGTGGTTACAAAACGCTGGGCATTGGAATAGCTTGAGTAAAATTTCCAATAGCACCTAAACAATTTAGGAGTCTAACTCCTGGTTCCAAAACTGATGGAGAGACAGATGTCTAACCCTGAAGACAGAGCTAGTACTCCATAGAATTTTTTTAAGTGCTTATAACACTAACTCCAATTGTAGTTAATGACATTTGAATGCCCAGGTACTTCTGAAAATTCTACCAGCACTTATCTGCGTCTTTTGGTACCTAACTACTGTTAAAAATAAGGCCATTTGTCTTTGTAGATAATGTTAACCCATGCGAAATCTTGGACAATACTTAAGGAATGTTGCACTGCTTCCATCTTATAGCTTTACCTTGAAAGCATGATTAATATTTGCTACAGAGTCCTACCCATAATAAAGAGTGAAGAACACAAGAGACTTATGTAATTTTCTCCAGTGCTAAACCTGGATTCATAGATAAGCACAAATCACAACAAAGAAAAGTTTCTTCCACCGGTAGCCTTAAAAACAGGTACAGCTGCTTTGATCAATATGAAGGTGACAAAAAAGCCCATAATTTGTAGCATGATAAAGGAACTAGGAGGAGGATTCACAGCATGTTTACTTTTAATAGAGATGAAAAATGAAAAATATAAGTATTTAGAACCAGCCTTGAAAGAAAATCCAAGCCAACATTTTTATAGGCATCAACTTTGCAAAATGTATATTAGGTAAGATGCATTTGCAAAACAAGGAGGCTCCAGGAGAAAATAAAAGCATTTAAACATAACCACATACTTTTACATGCTTGCGCTACTTCAAATGAAGCTTTTAGTCAACACCAAGATAGTTAAGCTGTGCAAATATTTACCTACCAATTTTATACACATAAATTACATGCACGTGTGCGCGCGCATGCACACACACACAGACGCATGCATGTCCATCATTTTTTGAGTGTAAGAGCTATATCCTTAGTACTATGTACTGGCAGATCTCCATTGATAACAATGGCCCTGTGCCAGTTTACAGTAGCTGAGAATCTATCCCCTAAAGTTGTGTTATAATTAGGAACCACATTTTAAGCATTTTTGGTCTTAAAGATTCCCCCAGATATCATGTACTGGATTTCAATCTTGTCATTTGAACCCAAGACAGGTATCTAGCCAGAATAATTACTAAGCTATGCTGGTGATGCTAACCTATACGTCCTCCTTTTGCTTTTATATCCTAGAGTAGGCATCTGTAAAAGGAGGAAACAAAAATATGTTTAGTATTATGCCACATCTATGGTCCTATAGTAAAACTTTTTTTTTTAACTTGGCTTTAAAAAAACAAAATGAACGAACAAAAAAACCCACCAAAAACTACTTTTGTAGTTAAGTTAGAACCAGTCATGTCTAATCTTGCATTAATGATATCCATGTTTTCTGATCTGCTGCTGAGACAGAGAAAAAAAAAGGAGCAGAGAAAAAAAATTCCTTTTTTGTATTCCAAATACTGCTTTAATAAGATTGAAAGTCTCTCTCTCTCTCTCACTGTCTCTTTATAGCCCTACAGCAAATAAATGGAGGTGTCAGCCCAACACTCTTGTAGGTTTAAACTGAATGGAAGTGTCCTTTTGAAAAGCTTGTTCTGTCTGACAGTCCTGAATGTGCTCCTATTCCAGTTCCTTTGAACACCCATCTCTTCTGTGTTGGTACTCTGCTGACATGGCTTTTCGTTTAGTTAAAGATTAACAGAATGCTACAGAATGACAGGACTTTGTGATAACTTAATTGCACAAAACACAGTTGTTCCTATGCAAATTGGAGTATAATTGGACACTAAGAAATTACTTCCCCTGGTTAAAGATGGCAAAGTGGATTTTGGACATATATAAGGAATAATAATCTATTACCTTTTATTACACTTTTAAAAGTAGTTCACAGTTTTTATGATGAGTGTTAGACATGCATTTAATGACGTTAAAGTATTTGATTATGGACATTAAATATAAAGTCTGAAAGCTCTAAAGGCTCCTTGGTTTTAAGTGTATTTTAAGTGCTGACATTGAAATTAACGTAAGGTTGGGATGAGCTATGGCAATGTCTTAATAAATTCTGAAATGTAATTGACATCTCTTTCAAAGTCTGAAGATATTTACACACCACAAGAAAAGAAGAAATTTCCTAAAACTGTATTACAAATAGGTTTTGGAAATGATGGGGCAGAATTACAAAACCTCCCTAATCTGAACCAAACAAATCATCATAGACAATTTAGAGAAACGATATCCTCCCCACAAAGGGTAGTATTTCACTGCAATTATTGCAGCATTGAGTAAAGGTGCTTGGGTTGTAAAAGAGAAGCTAGTGAAAGTGGTGTGTGACAACAAGAAAACCATGTAACATTTTCCAGTGGGTGAAACTGAACAAGCGTAAGGAATCATAAACTGAAGTACGAGAGCTAAGCCCTCTCTCTCCTGTCTGAAGGCTGAATTTACAATGAAGTACATGCTTCTAGTTGTGTTTTGCTGCAGACTCTTAACACTTTTGGAATCCTTAAGCACAACAGAATGGAAATGGTATTGGAACAGAAAAAGCCTCTTGAAATGAACTGTACGCAGTCCGTTGTGTTGGCATGATTGATACTGGAGCATGTAGGTGTAATGAAACTGATGCTGTCTCTTCTGCACCTGTGATTTATTGAGTACAAATTTAAGATGAGAAAAGGCCCCATACCAGGAGCTGCATCTTCCCCCTCAAAGAGAGGATGGTCATCCATCACCAGCCATTGCAAAAGGCCCAATAGTAAGCGGCTCATCAGATGAACCAATAGTCTCTTTGTTGGGATTCCTAACAAGTGTTGGATCAGCAAAAGTCTATTTAGGCTGGTGGACCTTTCAGGACCAATTTGTAGTGGGTCACTGATTCTGCTAGTGTATTATCTTCTTTACTACTAGTACCAGTTGGGCAAGCAGCAAAGATTAATGATTTTAGCTGCCGACTGTTTGTGGCAATCTACTGCTTCTGGACTGAAGATTAAGATTTTTTTGTGCCTTACTAGAAAGGACACACCTTTTATACATGCTCTGTTTGTATTTGCTGACTATCATACAAATAAAATAATAATGGGCACTTTAGCTGTTTCTCTAATGCCAGTAAAAGGGCATGGCTGGCAGACAGCACTATATAAGGGGTTATTACAAGGTGCTAATAAAAGTCGAAGCCAAGAAAAGGACTCATCCTCCTTGTGCTGGAGAATAATGAATATCACAGCATGGCTATTTCCAAAGGCCCAATCAATAGAAGGTACTGGAATTTGCTGAGGCAGGTGCGACAAGGACTCGGATCCCCACAACTAGCTATAATTCCCTGAGGAGGTTTCTGGAGAAGAAAAGCTGGCTTTTCAGGTTAGGGTCTTTTGTTTTTGTTTTTTGGGGTTTTTTTAGAAGAAGGTGAGAGAGTTCAAGGTAAAAGTCCTGGTCATAACGCTGGTGCTGTGCATTACTTACTGATGCCAAAGTAACTCATGATCCATCATGTAACAGAAGTTTCCAGATGAGAGCCTCAATCCATAGCTTTTCAAGGCAGGATCAGAAATGGTGAGGGGCATTAATCCCCTCTCCTTGCAAGACTCTTGGAAGTCAGAATCACTGATAACCTGTGGCATTATGGGAGCAGCACCCACCAGACTGTTGAGGCTACACATGACCGAAAGTCTGTTTTCAAGGGTTACAGAAACATAGGGTACCCGGTTTTTCCCATGCCATTGATAATGTTCCTACTGGGATTTCAAAGGCAAATAAGAAGCAGACCAGCTTGTCTGTTTATGCTGTGAGAGGTGTTTTTTAAGACTGTTATTTCAAAGCCTCTATTTGCCTGTCGCTAACCAGCGTGTCAGCACCTTGAAGTTGAAATAAAGCATGTTACTAAGCTCTAAGGTCCGATCGAGCTGAGAACTTCCTGCAGAGACCCTTATACAATTACTGGGATGTGGTATTAATGTCATTCTTATGCATCTGTGGTAGACACTGCTATGTGGTAGGTGCTTTCCAAATACCCATAGAGGATTGAGCAACTCACAATCTGCAGACAGACTGACAATGGGCTCCACAACAGGCAAGTTATATACCAGTCAGCATCATTTGCTATAAAGATGTGCTGCTGCCATATTGCTTAAGAGGGACTTTAAATGCAGATGTGGTTGGAGTTTGTGGATGAGCTCAGGGAAGTTCTGCATGCCCTTGCAGTCTCCACATCCTCAAGTTAAAGCAGTTGAACAGGTTTGTTCAAGGGAAGCACAAAATCGGTCCCATGACTAGGAGAAAGAAGGATTCATGCAAGTGTGTGAAAATATATTAAACTAAATTTTCAAGCAAGACATTCAAAATTAGATCTAATGAAAATGATCTAATCGTTGCAATAACTGCTTCAGGATTGCAAGGGCCTTTTCTACTGTCGTCTTTGTTCATTGGGGTCATAAATCACAACCCAGGGGATCATCCAGGCCCACAACAATTTGCAACCACACTACCAAGTATTCTATTCTGCTTGACAGAGATCAGTGACAAGCTGTTACTTAAAGAGTTGACAGGATGAAGACCCCACAAATGGCAAGAAGAGTATCAAATAAAGAGCTTTTAACTGAATTATCTCACTTACAATCTTTTTGTGAGCACTGACAGGAAGCCGGAACTCCCTAAACTGAAATCTTTTAAGCAAAATCTTCATAGAAATCTAATAGGAAGAGATTTGTTTTTGTTTTCTTTTTCCTGAGATATTTTTAAAAATATAAATACAAACAGGTTTTTCTGAGATATAAATATTCCCCTGCCCTGAGCACTGCTGTGAACAACTGGTTGTTCTCTCAAAGTGTTCCTCATTCTAAAGGACACCACTTATTTCAGTCCTAAGGTTACACTGCGTATAAAAGATGAGTGCCTTTCCACTTTAATTGCTGATGGTTACATCAAAAATAAAAAAGTATGAAGCTGAGGTTATAGAAAGCTATGAATTTTTAAAGGAAAGAGTCTATAGGCAGATTAAGTGTCACACATGAGTAGTTTGTAGATGTCCCTTGCTTGGTATCTGTTACTCATTGCTTCCCACATTTGGGCCCTACCAGGCTGAGAGGTGTGCTGAGGATGGGTGTGAACCAGAAATTCACTAGATTTTTTGGGGTAATCAAGTTAAGTAGCAGCAAAATAATCATAGGGGTTACTGGTAACACATGCATGATGGCAACGATAATCTTCAAACCAGATCAGGTCAATTGACAAGGTCTTTTATCCTCCATGTGACACAGATCTTCTAACTCCTGGTTCCCTCTCCCAAAAACACACACATGCACACCCTCACACAGTTCTCTGAAAGAGCTTATTAAAGCTGCCCATGGGATGAAGTGAACAGTTCTGGAATAAAGGCAATGTCTTTGTATTGACTCATACAGACCCAGGGAACCTGCACTCCATTTCTATGTATGAGCACAAACGCACCCTAGACTTGGAAACTTGATACAGGCACAGCACCTCTGCCCAGGAACATAATGAACTGGTGGAGGTGCCCAGTGCCATAGCAAGGGGCAGAAAGTGGGGCAACCACCCCAAGCACCGAAGTGAAGGGGTGCCAACAGGCACTGCTCAGCTCGGGCAGGACATGGGACAGAGCTGCGAGCGGCTCATTTGGTGGGGTGCAGGGACAGGAGAAGGGCAGCTCCTTCCACTGCATGCAGTCCTGGGCAAACATGGGGGTGCGTGTACCCCCCAAATCTGTGCATGGGGCAAGGGTGGGCTACCGCTGTGGGCTTTGTCCCAGGTGCCAAACTTCCATGACATAGCACTGCAGATGCCTCTCCCCATCTGCTCTATTAACATGACCCACAACTTTTAAAGTTCATCCCCGGGGCCACTTCCTAGGATTCAGCTCCATTAATCAAGGGCTCAGTGCTAGATAGCAGAGCTTAGCTCTAGCTTTCTCCCAAAACCTAGTTGCTTCCAGAGTTCTTCCCTCCCATCCATGGCCCCACCAAGTCCTGTGACCTCCTGGTCAATCTCCTCCTGGCCCTGGCCAAGCAGCCCCTGTACTTGACCAAGAAGGAGGATCTGGCTGAGAAGGTGTCCAGAGACTGCAGGGCAACTTTCTGCTCCCTTGTCTGAGCATGTTTCCGGGCAGAGCACCAGTGGGCAGCGTCCACCAGCTCTTTGGATGCCTCTGAGGACCAGTGGGTGTAGCCTGGGGGGCTCTACTTGGTGTCCCCCCCCAAAGCACTTACTTTCACATTTTGACCCTTTGACCCCCAAGTCACTCCTATCCTGTTATGTTCCTTAGTTGTCTCACAAAATCAGTTGTTCCATTCATCCATTAGCCCCAACCATGTGGGGCTACTAGTTTACTGGGTGGGCCTTAGAGCCCACTGCAATTTTGAATAGACAGACAGGGTACTCAACTCAGATTTTTATCCTTTCTCTGTAGATGACCTCTGCCATATCCAGATGAGGTCATAAACCACCTGCCACAGAGAAATATTAGCAGGTCTCTTAACTGTTTCACAACAGGATCATCATCTGCTAAGAAATTCGAGGTTTGGAAGGAAACTTTCCCAGCCCGTTAGAATAAGGGAAGCATGTGACTTTGAGAGGTGAGATTAGGTGTGGACCAGGGAAGAACAACACTAGTGAATTCTCTGAACGTCCGTGTATCAAGAATCAGAATGGAAACCTGTATCTGGGGCTGGAATAAGGCATACCCATACACACCAGGGTTCATATCCTCACTACATACATATGATTAGTAGGACCGTGCGAAACAGCACTGTTCTGATTTCAGTTTTGAGGTCTGGACTGAACAGTGTTTTATATCAAATTTCATTTTGAGTGGAAACAGCCTTTCTGTTTTGCTTCGTTGCTGTTTGGATGTTTCACCCAACCGTGGGGCTGGGAAAAGGAACTCAGCGATCTAGCACAGGGGGTGGGGAGGCAGCCCAGTGGGGCTGATTCCTCGTTCCCCCCTGACAGACCTTGCGCCAGGAATGTGAAGTCAGCCCAGCTGGACTGACTTCCCATCCCCAGCACTGTAATTGAAATGTTTTGACTAGTTTCGTTTTGTTTCAAGGGTATTTTGAGGCCGTTTGTTTTGCTGTGGATGGTGCAGAAGTAACACTAACAAGGTTCCAGATTCCAACAGAGTACAAGGGAGAGAGCAGGATGCCTTTGCTGGGAGATGGCATCTTTCCCTGTTGGGCTTGGATGTTTTTATGGCACTACACAGAGTGGGTGTATGACGCAGGAGGGCACAATTCTGCAGCTGACTGTACCTGATGGAGGCTTGGTAAAGTCTTTACAAAGGCACAGGAAGGCTAGGTGACTTGCTCTGTGCCCCACAGAAAGGCTGTGGCAGAGTAAAGAATTGAAAATAGTTTCTCCAAGTGTCATGCAATACCCTAACCACTGGATTATCTTTCCTCTCCAGTCATAAGGTCATACTTCTGTTCTTATTTAAAAACAAAACAAAAACAATGGCGAAACTTCCATTAACATAAATGAAGTTATATTAGGCCTAGCTGCAGCAACATCCTATTCTAAGGACGCCGTTACACAATGAACATTTTCCAACCACAATGTTCCTTCTACCACACTTCAGGAGGCAAACTTGGCCCTGCAGTAATGAATGAAGTTCCTTACATAACAGAAAGGTTTTCTGGGCAACACACTGAGCAATGGGTTATTTGAAAAAAAAGGATGTGCTAGCTTCATAATCAGCCTTCACAATGCATTCTGCACTCTAATCACAAATGCAAACGCAGTAATTGAGAACAGCATCATAAAACTCAAAAGAAAGCCATAAGAGATATAAATACATGGGCATGTTTGCCATTCAGTGCAGCATGATGCCTCTCTGATGTTTTCCCCATGTTTAAACAGAGTGGAGAATTGCTTTTCTCTAATAAAGTTAATTCCATGACAGTGATTTTCCTCATCCCCACCACCAACACTTCAATTAAAATAAAGCATCTCCAAAACATTTCCTCTTCCTCCAGCTGAGCAAACCTGAATCTCTCCTGAAAGGCGGGGATGGTTGGTGAAAGTCAACTCAAGGGGAAGGAAGATGGGAAGATCCTATCCTTACATTGTTCTCCTGTCTCCCACTGTTACCTGCAATGGCAGGCATGTAGGTAGGAGAGGAAAGACTGATGTCCTGTTTCAGTATCTAAATACCCATCCCAGATACAGGCATTGCTTTTTTCTCTCCATAAGTTCTCTTGTGTCTTCTAGATTCTCTGGACTTTCAGTTCTACTCTAACAAATCCAGCCCCTCCTTTCAGTACTTCCGTGCTCTCACCATCACAGTTAAGAGTTGCCCAAAGGCCTGTAACCCAAACAGTACTGCTGATGTCTCTATGCGCTTTAACCCCATCATTTCCATGACAGCCACTAATCTAAATGAGTGAGAGTTAGCAAAGGGCTGACCATAAAAGCACTGTCCTCAGAAGGCTCAGGTGGGAGGGGAGGAGATCATAAGTGGGGGACAGAGGAACAGCAAACAAGAGCAGCCACTCAGGAAAAGCCCAGCCAGAAGAGAGGCACTGGATACACCCCCTGTGTTTATCTATTGTGTGCTCAAGGGGCATACCTTACCACATTAACATGTCTAACTACCTCTCTGATTAAAGTCCCAGCCTTTTTCAGCCAAGAAAAGAGGAGTGGTAACAGTGAACTCTCTGCCTAAGAAGGGAGGTGGGTCAGGAGAGATTTTTTTTTCTCTTCAGCTAAGGGCAAGGAGAGAACTTCCAGTTATCCTGCTCTGGATCAGGGCTGGTGCTAGACTTGGTAAGGTCTTGAGCCGAGTACCATAGCCAGGGCTCCTGTACATTACAGTATATTTCTAGCCCTTCAGCACTCTCCCCACGCCCAGCCACCTTCTGCCAGTCTGCAACATTTAGTTGGATTTGGGTTTTTAAGGCTGCCAGGCCTCTAGCGATCACCTTCATGGGCTAGGAAACTAGAAAGAAAGCAAAGCCAAAGATTGGTAATGTCAATTATGGAGAAGAGGAGGAAGAAGCCAACTAGAGAAGTCAATTTCTGCCATGATCCATTGGCACTGGAGTCAGGTGTGAGTGAGCCAAAAGATTTTGGCTGACTGGGTGGGTGCCTATAGTGTAATCCCCACAGAAGAATGACACAAGACAAGCTCAGACAGGCTGAAAGCTGTTGCTGATAAACAACATAATGATAAAGATAGGATTATGGCCAAAGTAAGTGAACCTACCATTTTAGGTCAGTTTTCACACACATCCTCTCAAGTCTCTCTTATATACATCCATTAACCTTAAGATGTGCTGAAAGATTTCAGACTGATTTTCAGAGGTGCTGAGCACCTGGAGCTCCAGATGACAGGCCATAAATCAAATACATCATCTCTTGGGAGACTTGATTACCTTAGTGGAAACTCTTGCCTAAAGCTTTCAACTGGTTCCTACTGGTTCCAGCTGGCCAACTGGTTTTTGTTTTGTTTTTTTTTAAACAGAGTAAGCAATTGATCTACTGGTCTGGGGCTACCAGACCTTCAGTATAAATGAACAGATGTTAGTGAAAGCCAGTGAAGGACTTTACTGGAATGTCCACTAGGGAATCAATTAAAAAGTATATTTTTAAACATTAAACAAACAAAAATAACTCACACTTGGCTGGCTAGAACTGCTCATCAGGTGACTTGCTGCTGAACAGATGTTTCCAGCTGGGAATGCTTAGATGAAGTTCCCATTCTTCTCTCCCCCCTCCACTCCTGCTGTAATTTTTAACTAGTTATTATAGAAGTGTGTTAAAGGTTTGAAATGTATATTAATTGCAGACAAAAACTATTGCCAAGAGGAAGTTACTAATATGTACCCTGAGCTTGAAGAGTAAAAAAGCCTTACTGGGGTATTCCAGTTCTGAAATGCAATCATTCAAAAAGTCAAGAAATACAGAGTTAAGATTAAACTAAAAACGGAGCTCAGATATTGAAGAAGACAAATTCTGAGTGAAGCAACCAGACAACCATCAGTGTGTCTTTTTGCAATGCCCTAAGAAAATATTAAAAAGTAAATCAGTACACGTATATATACTTCCAACTCATAGTGAGCAGGAAAGGAAGCTGGCCTTTTCTGTTCAGCTGCAGCATGAATCAGTATGTATTACATTTAAGAACATGGAGATAATGCCTGAAACCACTGCCTGAGGCTAGTGCAGTGGAAACCAAGTTTTGAATGAGGCTATAAAACAGATCAATGCAGGAGTCAGGAAGGAAACGTCCTTCCATTCATTTTTATAGTGTACCAGTATGGAATATATAAGGCACGTATCTTGCCTTCCACTAGAACAGTGGGCACTGACCACTATGGAGAAAAGCCAACAGAAATGAATGAACGTTCAGATCTGATTTATCAAATCCAGCCTACCTCTGTCAAGATCCATCTAGAACTTAAGCAACCTTGACAATGCTCCATTTCCAAAGCAGTGTGCATTTCCCTCTAGAAACACACTGTCTCCCCCACTCTTTCCATGCCTTCCATTGAATGACCCTCCCTCAAGCCAAAGAGGAGGTCTAGACGCAGCTCAGCCGAGCTATCAAGGATGCTCTCATGTAGCGATTGGCAGAGTTTATTGAAGATCCTCTTATGCACAATGAAAGGACAGAAACCGAGAATGGCAATTACATTAAACCGGGGGGGAGCAACCTTTTTGGCAGGTATGTCAGAAAATTAGTGCCTCACCCACCTGGGGTGCCCTTCCTCTGTCGGATCAGCCACTCTGTCTGCAGTTCCTTTCCCTGTGTTCCTGGGCTGATCTGCTACTATGCTTTCTGATTCTTACCCTGTGCTCTCTGCTCAAACAGCTACTCTCTTTCCTGCTGCCTTCCTGCTGTATAGATACTGTTGCAGCCTGCCCTCTCTCTGCTCTGCCATGTTTCTCACCGAGGCTGCCCATGTAACTTGGTGTTTTGGTTCTGCTCAATATAAAAGAAAAAAAAGAGGGCCATGTGGCAAAATTTAGATCAAGGTTTCTAGCCCATCTTCCCTCCTGGGAGAGTTTAGAAACAAGGAATTGTGTTTAGGCCATAAATCATCCAAATCATTAATTCCCCCCCCCCCCCAAAATATCTCCCACACCTTGAATCTTAAAATGTGCAAGGGTGGAACAAGGGGAAATGTGGATCTGGACCTAAAGCAGTCGAAGGATTTATGAAATCCAATTCATCAGCAGATCAATTGACTTCTAACCTCATGCAGTTTATAAAAAGATATTATTCCTTTCACTGTCTATCAGGGTTATAGTAAACACATCCTGTGGACACTCATCCCTTTCCTTTCCTTTGCATCCATGCTTCTTTCTGATCCTGTGGGGTAGGGGAAGGCCTGAGAGAAAGCTGTGTTTCATTCAGTGAATGGGGAGCAATGTTGTCAAGGTGGAATTGTCTCCTGCTCAAACCCCTTTTTTTCCTTCTTGGGGCACCATAAACCTGGCCTTTCTTTTCTGATAGGCAAGAGCATGGAAGCTGCAAACCTGATCGGTACATCAAAAAGCAGCTTGAAAAATACTTTGAGCCAAAAAATGCTAACTGTGCATCCTTCTCCTGTAACTGCACCAATATTAAATCAGGGAATCGTACAGAACAACCACAAACACATATATACAGGGGCTGTCAAAACAGAAACAAAACAAAATCCCTAATGGGGATTAGAGGTGAAAGGAGCAAAAAAAAAAAAAAAAAGAAATACACAGTCTATACTTTATGATTATATTTAAATCCTTATGCAGCAAATGCTAGAAAGGGAATTCCAAGAGTTTCAACATATAAGCAGTTTCCTTGATCCAATGAAAAGAATTGCTAAGCAGTCTGAATTAAAGGATGTGGTTCCCAGAGGGCATTATAGCATGCATAGGGACTTCTTTTATAATGCCAGGCCCTGATCCTGCATAAGCCTGGACACCTTGGGTTTTGAAATATAGCATTTATGTCGGTAGATGAAACAGATCTGAAAAAAATCCAGCCTCGTGTTTTTGATGAGCACTTAAAAATGTAATGTTGGGCAAATAGCCATTTTTCTACTAACTACTGTCTGTTCACAGGCCATGCATTAGGAACCACCAATGTAATTAGTTGAAAAGTGATGCTGGTTGTTTAGGACCTGATCCTACTGATATTTTTGCATGTGCATAACTTGATTTCAAGGGGACCCTCGGTGCTGACAATCTAATTCACTTACTTCAGTGTCTCAAATGAGCACTGAGCTCTTTGGAAAATCTGGTTTTCCCTAGTTTTGAGCACTTTTCCATGTCGGGCCTGTGTCTGGTACATTCTTCCCCTTCTCCATCCCCTCCCTCCCACATGACATGACATTAAAAATAAGAGCTAAAATGCATTAAATACTTTACTCATATTGACTCCTCCACATAGAAATTCCTCTAGCCATTCTTTGACCTTAAATGAGAGAAGCTGAGCCGGCAATACAATTTCTTTCTTAAAAATTTAGTCCACTCTGAAAGGATTTGAGACCCTTTGAATTACATTCGGAGGGCTGGCTGTAGTAATTATAGCTCTTTCAGCTTCTGTTGGCTACTTCAGACCTGAAATGTGCTGCTCTGATAA
This sequence comes from Crocodylus porosus, assembly GCF_001723895.1. Classification (NCBI taxonomy): domain Eukaryota; kingdom Metazoa; phylum Chordata; order Crocodylia; family Crocodylidae; genus Crocodylus; species Crocodylus porosus. The sequence continues at coordinate 6,108,945 of NW_017728922.1, forward strand.
TCTAGAAATGGTTAGGTACTTATTAGCTAAATGCTCTTGGAGGAGCTCTTTGCTGGAACTCAGCCTGTCAAGGTTCAAGTGTGAAAGAGGGACTAGTTTAAGCAGAGTCAAGTAGATCGCTTTTAATGCACACTTCTTACTAGCCTGTTTTGCTGGCCTGGGCATCCCTGATATTTCTATACCAAAAGCAGGAGGGATAAGGGTGGGACCCCATATCTGTGTAAGGGAAAGACAAAAAGGCATAGATGGAAATGAAGGGTTTGAGACGGACAGGGAAAAAGTAAAAATCCTGGTCACTTGCCACTAAAAAAAATAAAAAAAAAGATAAAATAAAGCAACAACTGCTTGGTGGAGAAGGGCCAAAGATGTAAATTAAAGAGAGGGTCATAGTCTTCCCCCACTGTCCCACCACCAGAGTGCTTTGAAATCTGCCGATGAACGATTCCAGGCAAGTGAAAAATATTGTGATCTATCAACACAGAATTATGTCTTAGCTCTGCTCACAAAACCCCACAGAAAGTGTAGCCTGAATTAGCCACTCAGCTCGAGACCCCCAGGGTCCCATTGAGGAGCTATACTTCCCCTTTGGACCTTCGCTGGAAATGCAATAAAATGCATGGGGGAGAGGAAAAAAAAAAAAAGCCATGACAGCAAATCTCTCTCCCTCTCTCCCTCCGCTGCTCCCCGCAGCAAGGGGCATGCTTGACTTGCAAGGCGACTTGCGCTGGTGATTAACCCGAAGCACTCGCTGGAGAGGAAAGTGCCTTCTCCATCTGGCTCCTCTGCAGCGGGCGGGGAAGCATCTGAGAGAGGCTGCGGTGGTCTTAAGCACCCAAAAAGCAGGCGAGGTCTCAGGGAGTCTGTCCCCCAAGCTTGGCCGAGAAGAGAAAGGGAGGGGGGAGGAGAGGGCGCCTTCATGGACATCAGCACTTCATAGAAAACCTAAATATTCCCCCAGCCCAGCGACAGACAGTGATTGAAGGGGAGAGGAGCTGCGCCGGGATCGCACTGCATGGCCAAAGCTGAGTTGCTCAAGTCCGCTTTGACTTCCTGAGGGGCTAAAGGACAAAAATCACCTTTGCTGCCAACTTCTGGATTTGCCAGCCCCTGCTTTGCCACGGGGACGTCCTCTGCATTGCATGTCACACACGCACGCACACCTAGGATAAAAGCACACTGCCAGCTCGGCTAGATCGCTGCCTGGCGCGGGGCGCTGAGCAAATTCAAGGCAACACTGAGCTGCAGATTTGTTTTTTTGGTTGGTTTTAAAATAGCAGGCGATCTGCTCGTTCCCTTCGCATCAGGCTTTCCAAATCAACATGATTAGCCAGCCTAATTTAGCGCTATAAAAAATGCCAGTTGCAAACGATCGCAGGGTCCGCAGAACTGCAGATTTATTTGGTGTTAACCGCTTGCTGGGCGGACTGGCTTGCGGGCGCACAGGTTTTCTAGGCAGGGCTCTGCCCAGAGTCGAGCACAACATGCAGGTGACACAGAGTCGCTTGTCAACATAACACATTCCTGGACTGGGAAAAAAACCCCAAAACAAACCAACCCCCAAAATGCCCCAGCCCCAAACTACATAAAGCAGACGATTTCGTGGGTTTAATTAGACTGAATGCATTAAAATTAATGCACTACTCACACGCGGCTATATACAAATATTGGTCCGCTTGGATTGCAATATCCCCTTCCTATTCTCCAGCTGTCACTTCATTTTGGTCCATGCTCTGAGAAACCTACCCTGCTGAAGTCCTGCTCCACTTCCTCCTGACGGATCCACCTGCAAAGCGGGTCTAGAGTTAGGCTCGGGATTTGCTTTGCTCTTGAACTGTTACAGGCTAAAACCGGGAGAGATTTCACTTAACCCAGGACAGCACAATAGGCTGTTTTATACTGCAAAGCTGCTCTGCAGACTTTTTCCAAAGAATGTTGTTTCATGGGTTATTTCGACAATCCCAGCAGAAAAGAGAGAGAGAAGAAGGGGGAACAAAGATTTATTATTGCCATTAGTAATTTAATCCGAAATTCGTGGGCCAGGCCCATCGACTCAAACAAGCAAACATCAACACTTTTCTTTCTGATGCACAAGTATCTGCAATAGATGATTAACCAGGTCTCTTGCTGCTTACACAGGGGAAAAAATACAACACACAACACGGTGTCTGCTTTCAGTTTTGGAAATTGAAAAAAGAGGGGGTGTGCGTGCGGGGGGGGGGGAGGTATGTCCTTTTTAGAAAAAGGGGAGTGGGGGGTCTCAGTCCCGAATTTCTGATCCACCTGATTTTATTTAGTTACCGAGCTCATTCAGACAAAACAGTCATTTATAAGTCATGGAGTGAAAATGCTTCTTGAGCCTGAAGTGTACCAATCAGCACACTCATAAGAATCAGCGCGTCTGGAAAGGCAAAGAGATTTTAAAGTCCCCCCCCTCCCCCCTTTACTTTCTGAGTAGATTAAGTTACTTATCCCTGGTGTTGTGGACACGGAGGGTTTGGGGCTGCATGCAAACGTAACGTGACTCCTTCGCACACATCACTCTGTGACTCAGCCAAAACCCACAGAGATCCAGGTACGTGTGGGCACGGTCAGTATTATTATGATTATTTTCTAAGGGAGACACTGGAGCGGCTCCGCATTCTGCACACTTTCGTCTGGGTGAAAATGCCAGGGGGTGGCTAATAGAAAAAGGCCGGTCCTCCAGGAATTGTGTTGACTCCTACTGATCAAGGGGGAAAGTAGTGAGGTACTGAGATTGAACTTTAAAACCTCACTTAAAAATGCCCAGTGTCAGTCCGTGCGTTTGTACTAAAGCAGCAGCACTGTTGGCACTGGAAGTGGGCAGGAGTGAGCAAGTGTGCGCTGAAGAGTTCGGGGAAATGCGAGTTGCATCTCTGAGCTTTGAAGCAGGACAGATGCGAGTCCCTCCCCCGCTAGGTCTCCTTTATCCCGGGGGCCAGGTACTAAAAATTCTTCTTAAATAATGAGGAGCTGGCAGTCTGGACATCTTGTAAAGCTCCACAGTTGCGAACATACATTTTTTTCTTGCATTACTTCCTGCCTCTAGTATAGATACACACCCGCGAATCTCTCTCTCTTTAATCTAATAAAGTTAATCTCTGGACGTGGGAGCCTGGGCGATGCATTAGCATTGAAGGCACCGGCTGTTTATTGAAATGCATGCGTAACATATTGCTGGGATGTCTTTAGGTGGCGGTGGCTGCTGTTTCTGGCACTCACGCTCTCGCTGGCTTGCTCAGGAACCTGTCCCTTCGGAAGAGGAGCTCAGTCTCAGGTGTATGGGACTGATCTAGTTTATCGGCTGTGGGCTTTGGGTCTCACACCTCCTCTTTCTCCCCTACCCCTTCCTGCTCAGCCCTTCCTCTAAACTGGGGCAGACAAAGGACGACCCCCCGCCATCATGACTAAATCTGAGACTGATTAAGCTTTGACGACGGAATTACTACTCCACCATAAACCAAATCAGCCTTCCAATAAAGGATCCAGTCTTCAAAAGTCTCTGGTCTCCTCCACCCCAGCTGATGAAATGCTGCGGGTCTGGTGGTACGGGTTTTCTTAATCGTGGATGCAACAGCAGAGCCCCTCGAAACTGTCCAGAAATGTGATAGTGACAAAACTGTTCTCAGTTAACGTGAACATGAAGAAACCAGTTTGCAGTTCAAAGAGGGAAAAGATTAAGTAAAGGAGCATGAAAGACTGACAAATCTGAACCGCAGCGTGGAGGGGAGAGAGGCGATCACATCAGGGCTGCCACTCTTTCAAGCAGCTCCACCTTGTGAATGTACCTCAGTAATTATCGCAAAAGTATTAGCCATCTAATGGCACGTTTTAAACGGGCTTCCTACTTGCTCGGAGACGCTGTGCCGATAGCCCCTGCTCTCCCAGCCCCCTTACCTGCTAGCAGTGTCGCTCGAAAGGTTGACTCTGCATTGTGAAATAATGGGGGCCCGCAGCGCCCTGCACTGTGTGAGCAATAAGACAGCCAGACAGGATTTGCCACTGGAGGCTATTTCAGAAGTTGGGGCGCCTAAGGTCAGTGCTGGCTCCGAGGGAGACACAAGCTGATGCCTTTCCAGCTGCTGCTTAAAACCCCACCACTGGTTTCCGAAGCCTCTGTCCTCTGAGCACCCCCCTTTCTTAAAGCCTCTTCCCCCCAAGACTAAAGCAAAACGCTGCTATTTTAAGCACAGGGGTAAGGCTCAGGCTTTCAGACTACAGCCCAGAAAGCTAAATTTGAACCCAGGGTACTTGCACGTAAGATGGAGCTGGGCTGAGTCTCCCCACCCCCCCATGCAGAGTCAGGGCCAGGAGTCCCTTTCCTGCAGGCAGTGACAGTCGCGTGGGAGTTCAGTGCAGGGTGGGGACCTGCATGGGGGGGAGAGGTGACACTTGCTCCTCTGTGCTCGACATAACACGGACCAAGAAAGGGGAACAGCAGAGATTGCTTCTGGAGGAGTGTAAAAGGTTCCGCATCACGTCTGCGGGAAGCGAAGGGTTAAGGGCCGTGTCAGGGCTCCAAGGAGCTATTGATTGCCACTTCTATATTCTGCACGTGTAATGGGGAAAATTCAAATGAAATGACCCGGCGTTTCCTTCATTGCCACACCAAATTAAACCTCCAGGCGCCTGCAGCGCTACCGGGGCCGCTCTCTGCCCAGCTTTGCCTCTGCCCGCGGGGGAGGGGGGATTCCCTGGGATCTCTTGAACTTTTCTTTCGGGGCGAGAGGTCTTTCCAGCAGCCTTTGCTCTGCCCGGCCTCCGCTTAACCCGACGCGCCCGGCGGCTGCTGCCCGGGCAGGACGAGGTGGCGGCGGCGGGGGACAGCGCATGTTGCCTTGAACGTCTTACATTTGGTAGCAGGTGTGAGATCGGGCTCTGGGATGAACTGAAATGCTTCCCCCCCCCCCCCACTTGCTGTTTGGGATTTTCATCCTAAGAGGGAGAAAACACTTGGATTTGAATACGGGGAAGGCACCCGGGGCCCAGCTCTTTCGGGTCCAGCAGAGTCCGGGTACGGGCAGGCCCCTGCAGAGGCAGAAAGACGCCAGTGCTGTCACTGCTGAGGGGGTCGAAGGGAGACAGGTGAAGGCAGGGACTAGCAGGCTTGGCTCAGAGATGAGCATTTACGCTAAAAACCTCCTCTCGGGGGTCCCTCTGGGCAGCGCGGACGGAGGCGGGGTGCTCTGCTGTGCTAGGTGCCAGGAGCAGCGGCACAAAAAGACGGTGGCCCGTCTTGCAGGGGCCAGGGCCCCGGGTTCAGGCTCTCCGCCTCGTCCCCGTTACTTCTTTCTTTTTCCGTCCAGGGCTGGTGTTATTCTCCGGGAGGCCACTTGGGGTCGCGCTTTATGCCTCTTTGAACGTAAAAACAGTTTTCAAAAAAGCCTTAATCTCCCTTAATCGTTACAAAATGTTGTTGTTTTTTTTAAAGTCCTGTTACTGGACCAAAAACCAAACCAAAACAAAAAACCCCCCTAAGAAGCCGCGCTCTTCTTTGCAAGGAAACGGGGAAGGCCGAGGTGGGGGTCCGGTTAGGCAGGCAATTCGTTTCACCCCTTCGCCTCCCGGCTCGTTTGCAATGTAGTCCGCGCCAACGCTTCTGCTTTACTTCGGGGCGGTATTTGAGGCTTACACAACAGCTGGCAGGCTGCGAGCGGGCGCGGGGAGCGCCGTGGAGCCGTGCCCCGGCGCGGAGCGCGCACACAAGTGACAAGTCTCCCCGGTCACCTTTGAATCCTCCGCTGGATTAGGCGCGGTTGCTCTGCCCTCCCGGGGGAGAGGACCGGCGCAAGTTGCGGAAAGTTGCAGCCGGGCCTTGCCCCGCGGGGCAGCGGGACGTGGCTCTGCTTGGAACAAAGGGCCGGGCAGCAAGTGGCAGACGCGGAGCCCGCCGCCGCCCGCCTTTGTGACCGCCGGCGGGCACAGGAGGAGGAGGAGGAGGAGGGAGGGAGGGAAGGGGGGCTGGAGGAAGAGCCCGGGAGAGTGCGGGCAGATGAGACCACGCGAGCGGGGGAGAGGGAGAGCAGCGCGCCGGGATCGGGCCCCCGCTCCTGCTCTCCAGCTGCCAGTC
>NW_017728922.1:6115132-6117410 GCF_001723895.1 Crocodylus porosus
CTCGGGGCAGAGGATCCGGACTTACAAAAGCAGGCGGAGGGAGGCCCGCGCCGTTTGGCTTTCTGCTGCTGCTGCTTTTTTTTTTTTTTTGTGCCCCGCAGAGACCTGAGCGCGGTGTTTTCTTCTCTCCGGGCTGCCGCGTCGTCGTCGCCGCCGCCGCAGCCCGCGGCGCGCTGCCCTCGCCCGTGCAAAGGCACCGCGGCCCGGGCGCCCGCTCCTCCTCCGCCCTGGCTTTGTTGCCTCGGCCAGAAGAAGCAAAGTTTCTGTGGAATAGGGGCGAGCGCGGCCAGCCCTCCGCCGGGCTGTCCCCCGGAGTGAGCGCTCCGGCCCCCCCTCCACCGGGAGCGGCGCCCGCGAGACGGCCATGGCCGGAGAGCTGAGCATCGGAGCCGAGCTGCCCACGAGCCCCCTGGCCATGGAGTACGTCAACGACTTCGACCTGATGAAATTCGACGTGAAGAAGGAGCCGCTGGGCAGGAACGACCGCCCCGGCAGACACTGCACCCGCCTGCAGCCGGCCGGCTCCGTCTCCTCCACCCCCATCAGCACGCCCTGCAGCTCCGTGCCCTCCTCGCCCAGCTTCAGCCCCACCGAGCAGAAGACCCACCTGGAGGACCTCTACTGGATGGCCAACAGCTACCAGCAGATGAACCCCGAGGCGCTGAACCTCACCCCCGAGGACGCGGTGGAAGCGCTCATCGGGTCCCACCAAGTGCCCCAGCAGCTGCAAGGCTTCGAGAGCTTCCGGGCCCACCACCACCACCACCACCAGCACCACCACCACCACCACCAGTACGCGGGGGTCACCCACGAAGACCTGGCCAACGGCGGGCACCCACACCACCACCACCACCACCACCAGGCATCTCCCACCCCTTCCACCTCCTCCAGCTCCTCCCAGCAGCTACAGACCGCGCACCAGCAGCACCCGGCCTCCAGCAGCGTGGAGGACCGGTTCTCGGACGACCAGCTGGTCTCCATGTCGGTGCGGGAGCTCAACAGGCACCTGCGGGGCTTCACCAAGGACGAGGTGATCCGCCTCAAGCAGAAGAGGAGGACCTTGAAGAACAGGGGCTATGCCCAGTCCTGCAGGTATAAGCGAGTCCAGCAGAAACACCACCTGGAGAACGAAAAGACCCAGCTGATCCAGCAGGTGGAACAGCTCAAGCAAGAGGTGACCCGGCTGGCCAGAGAAAGAGACGCCTACAAGCTCAAGTGCGAGAAACTTGCCAGCAATGGCTTCAGAGAGGCCGGATCCACCAGTGACAACCCATCATCTCCCGAGTTCTTCATGTGAGTCCTTAAACAAACACAAAGACCCCCCTCCCCACTTTCCCCTTTCTCCCATCCTCTGACATCTCCATCCATCTGTCTGCTTGACTAGAGAGAAAGAGAGAGAGAGACTTAATACTTGCAGCATCCTGTCTTCTAGATTAGCTGTGAAAAAGTAGACTGGGGGTGGGTGGGAGAGAGGTAAAAGGCGTGAACTTTTCATCCGTAGTTTGCCAGTTAGAGAGAAAGGTAAAGGAAGAGAGGACATGTAAAGCGTTTGCAGAGATCGCTTGCTTTCAGAGCCTTGTGGACGTTTAGATGCAAAAGGGACAATGCACAAGCCATCTCTAACATACTGCCTGCTTGGGAGTAAAGCAAAGAGAGGAGACATGCAAAAAGCAACATCTCATGCACAATTTACCTGCTTGGAAAGGAGAAATCAATAAAGGACAATATATGCAAACTCCTCATATATTGCCTGCTTTGATGAATAGTTACAGGACTCAGATGGGACATTACGAGAAAAAAACACGAAAAAAAAACTCATCAGTTTTATTGCCTGCTTGATTATATAGAAAAAAATACGAAAATCTGCATTAAAAATATTAATCCTGCATGCTGGACATGTATGGTAATAATTTCTATTTTGTACCATTTTCTTGTTTAACTTTAGCATGTTGTTGATCATCGACCATAGCTTTTTGTTTTTGTTCGTTTCATTGATAAGAAAAAAAAAAAAGCATCACAAGTTATCAAAACTACTACGCGCGCAGTTCTGTTCGTGGGTTCTCTCTCTCGTTTTCTGTTATGGTTGTTAGCTTGTAAATACCTGCCACATCCAACCGCACAGGAAAACAAAATGACATTTCAGCAGGCTGGTTATACGGTTTGTTTGTTATTAAAAAGTAAAGAGATAATAAAAGTTATGGGCATTTTGCATTTGCATTCAGAAAAAAAAATTAACTCTGTATATTTGGTGCACTTTTAAGTTGTAATTCCCCCTCCC
>NW_017728922.1:6117510-6139687 GCF_001723895.1 Crocodylus porosus
TTTTGGTTTTTTGTTTGTTGGGGCAGAAAAAGTAAGCGACTCAACTGCATTGACAAACCCAAACTTACAAGGAAAGGCTAGAGTCCCAGCAGTTTATATCCCAACCCCACGGTTGAAGTGGCAGTGAAGCTCGTCTTGCCTTCAGGACAATGATCAGCCTGTCGTGGTTAGGTCTGACTAGATTCTCCTCTCTCTGATCATACACTCAGGAAACAAAGAGTTTTACAAGAGCTTGTTTTCTTTTAAGAAACAACTGCTTCTGGCTTTCCAAACCCGCGACGACACGAGTCAGTTGCCAGCTAAGCACAGCAGTGTCTCATGAGTTTAGTTAGGTTTATCCATGGTGAGGGCAAGGAGGAATGAGGAGAAGGTATAGAAAACTCAAACGTCTTTTTCAAGAAGAGAGACATACCGCAACTTTTAAGTGTATTCTTTTGCAACGATTTGTAACCTGCTTCTCTGCTTCCCATGCAGTGAGTGAAAGTTTTAGCCAACATTTCTTTGCAGTTATATAGTAGTAGTTTGGAGTGTTATGGGTGTTTTTTTATTACTTTTTTTTTTTTTCCTCCTGCAGGTCAGTAAAAGGATTTTACGTTGCACTGACAAAAATACCAAAATGAAAACGTATTTTTTAGTTTCCTTTTAGGATCGCTGGCACTGCTGGCCGGATGCATTTTAAGTTTGTATTAGTTTATAAATTAACAGTAATAACAAGATTGTAATGAACAGCATGGTGCTTGCAGTTTTAAATATTGTGGATATTAGTCATGCATCAGAAAACGATCTTTGGTTTTTACTGATTCAACTGTGTTGAAATCAAAACATTGCAGCAGCGGAAAAATGGTTTTTATTTCATGTAAAGTTCTGAAGGGATCAATTTCAAATCCTGCTTATGATATGAAAAATATTAAAAACCTGGTCTATTGTAGTTTTATTCAGACTGGTTTCTGTTTTTGGTTATTAAAATTGTTTCCTATTTTGCTTATTAAAATCATTGAAATGGCATTTCTTTGAGGGACTTTGCTTCTCTAACGTCGTGTTTGAAGCCTTCTCTAACATGCAGCAAACTTCTGGGCAGAGAAGTGGGTGCTGCAGCTAAACAGCTTCCAAACTCCTCTTCTACCCGCAGCACTTGGGGTAATGATGATTTTGGAACTTGGATTTATCCCTCCCCCTTGCAGAAACTTGGGCTCGTGCCCCCTTCTCCACTCTCTGCACCCAAGTGAGAAACCCAGCTCTAAACCGTGCTCCCACGGGTCACCTCACACGATCATTTCCCTCCCAGCTCTGCTCACACCCTGTCAAGGTCCCACAGTTGGATGGGATTGACATTCCCTTGCTAGATGCTGAAAGCAGCTCTCACGTGCTACTTGCAAGCCCAGCCTGGATGGGGCTCGCTGGTGCCACTTGCCTGCAGTCAGCCACAGAGGCAAACCGTGGGAGGGTGGACATTCAAGAGCGGGGGGCACGTTTCACGCGATTTCCTTTTCCCCTTCAAAGACTACTTACGTGAAGGCTCTGTCCTTTGCTTTCCTCCCAAAGCAACCCCTCCCCCCCCCTTTGAAACGTCTCCCTTGCTCAGACACTGTGGATGCGCTGATAAGATAAAGTTATTGATGTAGCGGCACAGGGGCCCACTGAGTGGAAATGTCTCTGTCCCTGTCTCCCTCTGACTTAATTAACTGGGGGCTGGGAGGAGGTGCGGGGGAAGAGGGCAGCCTTCATTAAAGTACTCTCCAAGTCTTTCTAAACCAGCCGGCACCTGAAAGCTGGTCCCCTCACCCAGATCCTCTCTTCTCGCCTCCTCGGCTGCACAGTTTGCTTGTGCTGGCATTTCATGGCACGACAATGGCATTAACTCACAGGGGTTCAAGCAGCACTGTCCCCACCCCGATAGTGCCACTAGACCGGGGTTAGCTCTGTTGCAATCTCGAGAGCTGAGCAATTAGTTGCTTTAAAGTCCAAAGTGGATGGCAATCATTTATCCAAGTAAATTGCAGCCACGGCAGGTTAGCCGTGGCTATTGCAGTTTGCCAGCTATTGCCTCGGGGTGGGAGGGAGAAGTTGCAAACAGAAAGCAGCAGCAGCAGCCTGGGAGTCGGAGGATTGTTCCTTTCAAAAGTGCGAACCGCGGATTTAACTTTAAATCCTTCTTTCAAAACAAAAAAAAATCATCTCTCCTCCTCTGCCCAACAATAGGGAGCTACTTGTGCAGGAACGACACCAGGCACGTTTGGAAAACAAGTCAGTGGAGAACAGAGTGTGGGAAAAATGAAAAGCAAATACAGTAACTTGCAAACCAAATCCTTCCTCCCCTCCTCCCTTGCAGTCCCAGACACATCAGCTGCATTGTCACAGACAGCTCCTGATACAGCAGCCTGCCAGGGCCGAGAGTCTGAATCCAAAGCCTTCAGTGCCCAGCTCCCTGAGGGGACACGGTGTTCTCCCCCTTGCCCTTACAACGCGGAGCAGTGTCCGAGAGGGAGAGAGAAAGAAGAAAGATGATAGAACCTAATTTTCCATGTCTTGCCTTTTTTTCTTTGCCAATGGATGCATGCTATGGCTGCAGAGAGCCTGAGAGGAATATTGTTTGTGGGAACTGCCACCGCATATTAATGTCCTCTCATGCATGCATTGAATAAATCACTGGGGCTAATTGAACAACAACAGAAAAAAAAATAGGAAAACGGGCCTTAGAGAAGCGCTATAGTGGCCTTAGCAGGCTGGATTCCCACAGATTAACTGTGTCACTGGACAGGTTCAAGGGGCAGAGGTTCATTTCTGTAGGATGCGTCTCCGCAGGGTTGGGGGCTCTTTATGAATTTTAATTCATTTGATTAAAAAAAAAAAAAGAAGCGGCTCGGGCTTGTGGGAAGGCAGCCTCCGAGGGACCCAACCGATCCGCCAGCTGAAGCGCCCCATAAGCCCTCGGGGGGGGGGGGGGGGGGGAAGAAGAGAGATGGGGGAATCTCTTGGCAGCCCAGATCACCTTTGATCCGTTTGACCGCAGTCACTGCCCCAGCCCCGGAGCCGGCAACACGTGCCGCACGCAACCCCCTTGCCCCTCTTCATTATCAGTATTATTATGATTTGCTTCCAGGGGGCTCGGAGCAGGTCCTGTGGTGCAGGCCGGCTCGGGCTCGGGCTCGGGCTCCCGGGGCATCCCTCGGAGCTCGCCGCCCCCCGAGTGCGCGGGGAAGCCGGGAGCCACGCACGACCCCTTGCTCGCGCGGGCGATCAGCCGGGAGCCCCCGGTGTGGCCAGGGCTCAGGGGCCGCTGACACGGGGCGAGCTGCGACCAGTTGCGGGGCCGGGAGTGTGCACACGTGCTGGGGCCCGTAGCGTGATAGTGACAAGTCGCGGGGGGGTGACCAGGAGCGACCGGCACCCTCAAGGAAGGGGCAACAGGGTGGATTTGTGCGCTTGTCTCTAGAGCCAGTGATGCTGCGAGCCTCAGAGCCCCGGAGCTCCCACCCAGGGAAGCCCCGGCCGCCGGCTTCCCCGGGGCAGGCCGGGGGCGACCCGCGGGCCCCTCCGCAGCGCCCAGGCAGAAGGCAGCCCCTTCCGGCGGTCCCGCGGCAGCGAAGGGGTTAACCCCTCCAGCCTGTGCCCCGCGAGCCCTAATGAAATCCCGGCGTATTTACTTTTGTAGCTCCCGATTCATTATTGATTCATAAAGGACTGTTGACAGAGGCATCAGGGGGATGATGGATGGGCCGATTCGGAAGCAGGTTTCTTTCAACCGAGACAAAAAGGAAAGGGACAACTGGCCCCTCCGAGCAGAGCCCCGAGGTGCGGCCGCAGGGTGCTCCTCGAGTCCCTGCGGAGGGCGGGCACCGGGCAGCGCCTGCCCGCGCCTCGGGGGCACGCCGGCGTTTTCCGTAGGGAGCACCGCACAGCCAGAGCCCTTTGGCGACCTGGTTTCAGTGCGGAGGACGAAAAAAAGGCCGCTGCGTTTTTAGCAGGGCTGAAAAGCCTCGCTTCCCTCCCCGGGCCCATCTCCTTCTGCCCCCTCGCAGACATGCCGGGCTGCACGCGGGTGCGCGGGCCCCGCGCAGGGAGAGGCAGAGACAGGGCCGGAGCGGGGCGCGGAGGGGAGGGCGTGAAGCGGCACCAGCAAATGTGTAAGTCACGGGGAGACTCAGGGAGAGGCGGTGTGCACACGTGCACTGGCTTTTCTCCCCAAGACAGGACTAAAACGTCTGGCTTGCAGGTGTTCAGCTCAGTTTTCCCAGACTGAACCCACCGCTCCCTCCACTTCTGCTCAAGTGGAAGTGGTGGACATGGGCAAGATGCCCTCCAGGTGCTTAGCTGCTAATGACGAGATCCCATCCCGGTCTCCCTCCAGGTTGCGGAAGTTTTGCAAGACGGACAGGATCGGGCCCTCGGTGCCCTCCACTGTTCAGACCTGCAAGTTATTATTTCACGCCATTTCCACTCCAGGGCTCCCTTGCTAGGGGCTGTGCAAAGGTAGAAGATTGCCCACCTCCCCAGAAATCAAACTGGTAGCACTGCTTGTTTTTATTTTATTTTGAATGATGATGATGATCTTTAAACACACAGCCTGCAAAATTCACTAATCCAATTGGTCTGGCTTCGTTATTTATTGTCAGCGAGCTGGGCTATAGCTATATTTCATGTATGCACATAAAAAAGCCCAGGGTTTGCAATTCCAAATTTGGCTTCAGAGCGCCAGTTAAATTGTGATCTCTTGTAGTGCAGGAGAAAGAGCCCCTTCAGTGAAAATCATATTATTTTGTTTGATCTTGCAGTTTTGCAAGAGCTATTGCTAACAGCTGTACAGAGATTTGCATTGCTCAAGGATTCTCTCCCTTCAGGGCAGAGGTGACTACTAGCGAGGGCTGCTCCCAGAATTAAATGAGACACGCAGACAGGAAACACAGTTGGCGACACACGCGCACACACGCACAATACTTGTGCCAGGCAATTTGTAGACGACGTGATGAACCAACCCCCCCTCCCCCCCAACACAACAAACGCACACAACTTCAGCACGTTACAAATATTTTCTTAGATTATTTCCAAAACCCAGAAAAAACTAAGACTAAACATTTTTGGACTACGGATAAGGACTTTCTGCAGAGGCTGGATGTGGATGCTCTTGCAATACAGTAGAGCAGTGCTCAGCGTTAGGGTGGGCAGGCTAGATGTGTTATTAGGATGAGCCAGGGCTTGCGAGAGAACTTCCCAGCTGTTTTAGGTTTTAATTTTTTAAGTTGGCTAAATGCCCGTCTCTTTCTAGCAGGCTGGTTGCTTTTGGTGACTGACAAGAGCAAGGTCATTGAAGCTCTTCAGGGGTATTGGTGTCAGGTTTCAGAGGAGAAAGATAAAACATAGAGCTTTTTTTTCCCTCCCCCCCCTCTCGCTGTGGAGCCCCATATGCAAAGAAATGAAGGGCAGGCATTTTCCGTGTCTGTGCAGTTTAGACAGGACTGTTTTGCTTAGCCATGTTACTGGAAATGGGACTGACAAGTGGGTTTGCAAATCACTGGCATTGCAAATTGCGAGGAGTTTATCTTTAAGAGACATATATGTGCATGCCTTCCAATAAGCCCGTGCTTGTGCTGTTTCCAAGTCACAATGCTTTGCAAACTGTCAACATTTAAGCAGCTGCTATCTTCTCAGATACAACTTTCCCCCTTACAGTTCTGATCTCCTTATGTAAAATATTATTATTAATAATCATAATACCTGTTCCAGGCTCAATAAGAAATGTTATTTTCCTCCTTATTTAGACCACAGGGCTTTTAACATTAATTATAATTATACTTCACTCCATTAGGGTTACAGTAAATCTGAAGTTAAAAATCAAAACACGCTACACCACATAATGGCTTATTGCATAATCCTTCCTTAGTGCTCTGCCTAATGTAGTATTCAGTGGTCTCAACAATTCCACATTGGACTTTTGCTGTGAGCTGTGTTAGAGTGTGTATGGCTGTATATGGGGGACATGGGGGGGCTCTCAGTGTTTGCTTTACTTGCTTTTTTAAAAGTGACTTAAGTGAATGGCATATTTTGAGCAGCGCATAAGTGCTACAAACCTTGCCTTGCTTCTGCATTCATGGAAGAGAGGAAATCATTTCTGTCTGTGTGCTTTCCCCAGACCATCATGTTGTATGGCCGCGTTAGAAAATGGATTGCAATGGATTTGAGAGCTAAGATGCCGCAAATCCTCTGCCTTACACACAAGTGTTCCACTGAGGGTTTATTGTATTTATGTAGTCTTGGTACCATACCATTGCAATAAACATATTGCCATAGTCATAGTAGAGGGAAAAAGCATGTCACTGTCAAGAAAACCGACATGCCCTTTTGTCACACAGCGGTTAATATCAGGTTTTAGAGATAGCTGTCCTTCACCTTATTTTATTTCCCCTTTTAAAGTTTCACTGTTTGTCTTAAGGCACAGATGCAAAACATTACATTTCCACTTTATACATGTGTTCGCTTAAAAGATTTGTTTAGATAAGGAAACCCATGCTAAGTGTTCTCGCTTGAAAGAAATTAAATATATAGAATGGTAAGCTGCTGCTAAAATATATAAAAAAAACATTTAAATTAATAATAAGAACTTGTTCTGAGGCAAAATTCAATTTTACTTCCTATTATGCAATCTTTGCATGTAAAGTTGCTTTAATGCAAAATAGCAGCTCATCAAAAATTCTGTTTTATTGGTATAAAAAATTTATGATATCCTGAGGCATGAGGGGCAGGGAGCAAGGTAGAAAAGCTATGTCCTTTTACCAAGTTTAGTGCTTTCTTAAAAGAAACATTTCGAACTTTTTATTAGGGAGGGAAAGGCAAGAGAGTTTATACCATACCAAGTTCCTTCAGTGACAATGTCATTGAACAGCCCTGACGCAGAACCATTTAGCTGACTGCACGTTCTTTGCAGACTCTTGCTTTCGCTATGATACCATGATGTCCATATAGATATAGCACCAATATTATTTATAAGACTGAAAATGGATGCTTTTACTCAATGCTACTGCTGGAAGGCCCTCATGTTGCAATTGCCCTGTATAATCATAGAGCGCATCTGTGTGTATGCACATACAACTATGTGCAGATTGTTCCTGGATATTGAATATCCAATTCTGCTGCTGCTCTCAAGCAAAAACTCCATAGTAGACCTGATTCACCCTCATACTGGTTTTACATTAGCATGTGTCCCACTGAGTTCAAGATCATTGCTCCTGATTTATGTCGATAGGTGTAACAAGATCAGCATCAGGGCAGTTACCTTCAGTGGGAATTTTGCTGGAGTAAAGACTGCAAGAAATGGGTCTTCTGGAATCTGCATTAATAATTATTAATGCATAGCTCTTTATATTGGCTTTCACTAGCAAAATCTCAAAGCACTTTGCAAAGAGGGAAACAGAAGCACAGGGCCAAGGTCAGTAAGTAGGCTAGGGGCAGAGGTGGAAATAAAGCACAGTGTCAAAGTCCAAATCCAAGTCTCTGTTCACTCAGTTCAGCCTACCCCTTTTCCATGCACTGTGGCTTGAAGTTGGTAGGTTTATGAAATCAGTGAGAATGCCATGAGATGCTGAGGGGAAGCTAGCCAGCATACAATTTCGACCTATGTTTTTGGGTCCAATCCCATTCCTACTGAAACTTTGCCATTACAGAGACTAGCCCTCTGCAATATGGATGAAATTACTGATGGCAATAAATCTGCGCCCTAGGATTTTGCTAAATGTTCCCCTGTTGCTTCTGTGTTGTGATGCAGATATTACCCTAAAGCCTTTCATAGAGTTCAAAGAGTAAATCTGACTAGATAGAGGTCTCTGCCATGACATCTTTCAACTCTCCTCCCCCCAATATATTTTCTTTTTTTCTATTTAAAGTTGATTAGCAGCAGCAAAAGGAAGCTGAATCTTTTGCATCTGGCTTTGCTATTCTTTATTTGCACTGCCGAGGCAAGCAATCCCTTCAAGGTCTGAGAAGAAAAGCTTTTATTTCATTCACTCTTTCATTCTTGTTAAATCACAGGCAGCCCTGCACATCATATTTAGTGAAATGCAGCACTGCTTACCATGGAAGCAGGCAGCACTTTGTCATCTGTCACCAGTGTTGAAGGCAGGGAGACCCAAATGTGTTCAGAACCTCAGAACATAAGGCCGTTAAGTCTATTTGGATATGGTCGATTTTTCTACGCTAGTCAGCTGCAGCTTACCGTTGTCTCTATCTTTAAGTGACAGTAATGTATCTGGTGCACTACCTAAGCACAAGCACCAAAGAGCTGAAGCCTGTAATGAATTACATCCACAGAACCTGAAGAATGTGAGAAAATGAGCCCATTCTACAGAAGCTGAATAGCAAAGAGGTTTTGTAACAGCAGTTTTAGCAGCATCCATTCATTTTTAAATGCCCAAATCCTGTCAAGTCTGGGTACCCAGAAAGAGCAGACACATGAACATTTGGGCCTTCTGTTATCTAAGCAGCACAAAATTGCATAGCAAAATAAACCCTGGCATATCTATTTCCCAGCCCGAAGTGCTACTAGATCTCTCTTGAAAAGACTGCTGCACACAGAAGCTTGAGGAGTCAGAGTTAAGTCACCTTATTTGGAATTTAAAGAAGGCCAAGCAGAAAGAGTGGAATGAAATGACAGGTAAGAGTTAAATTTGACATAATAAGCAGATTGTATAGTCATGTCACTCGGTTCAATAATTAATGAAGTAATTTGGATCAAACTTAAACATAGTGGCATTATCATCTTGTCTCTGGCATAGAATCTAAAAATGCTGTTTCTAATAAATCAATGAAGTCTTGTATCGTTTTAAAGAAGTCTCTTCCCTAATCTGTTTCCAATTGAACTTTACAGTAAATATATCATAGTTACCAGAGCTGGGTGTTTATAGATGAAACAGTTTATAGGTTAAGCTATTTTGGTTTAAAATCACTTGCATTTTTAAAAGCAAGGGTATTTCTGGGGTAGTCCCTTGAAAATAAAAATACAAAGATAAATGCTGCACTTCAAGGGTTAAGCAAGGTCCTAGGATCCAAGTAAATATTTATATGAAGTGCTCAAAGAAGGGGGGAAAAATCTCAATATAACCAAATATAAATCATGGTGCTTTATGTTAGCTGTCAAATTATTCTAGCCCTTGCATTCCAGTACTTGCTCTACTGGTAATGTTGCATACAGTATATGGGTTTACGACTTGGTGCAGGTTTGGCAAGTTATTAAAGTAAATTGTATGGAGGTTTACACAGACTCCCTTCAATTCTCAAAGACAAACAACCTGTTAACTTTGTGATAACTACAATGCACAATTATACAGAAAAAAGGGGATCTTTACAAGTAGAAGAGAAAAAACACACCAGCTCCTTCTACTGTTCAGAGCTGTGCATCTTCTCTCCAGACATTATTAACCCTTCAGCATTTCTGCATCTCTGTTTTCACAGCAAGTAAAGAAACTTATAGTGATGGAAACAATGGCCAGGCACCTATGAGGAAAGAACATCACACCAATGCAGGCAGCCCCTAGCTCACAGTCTTGACCTGAAGGGGGACTATGTGCTCCAGGAGTCAGATGGGTGATTTAGTCTCTCTGCTTTGCCCTAGCTCTGCTCAGTGCAGACTCCAGTCATGGCATATTGAATTATGCCTGACGTTTTTATGATGCGGACTGCTCTCTAACTTGAGACTGTGCTGCAAGAGACCACCAGCTCATTTCTCTGAGGCCCACAAATGGTGCCCACAGCAATGGCTGCCTGTCATATTTCACTAACTCATTAGATCTTCTAAAAAAAAAATATATATATATGTATATATATCTATCAATTCAGGGGACTGGCCTCCCATGATATTGTTTCATTATCACTATTCTCTCCCCTTCATAGCTAAAGCCCCCCCTCTTTTTTTTTGCTGGAATTTAGTATTGGGGAAGGTGCCAGGATTGATTGCGCAGCACAGTGGTACCCTCAATATAAGCAGTGGATTGGTCAAGTTTTCACCATCTGTCCTCTCCCCACCAGCAGGTCATTCCTGCACCTGCCTCTATCTACCAAGGGCCTAGAGGGGAAAGCAGTTAACTCTCTACATCTGTTATATTCTTACCTTTTTCTAGAGAGGCTCTCAAGGAAGTCAAAAAAGAGTCTAATGTGGACTGTTCATCCATTAGGAATTAGTCTGACCTCCAGATTCATTTCACATGGGCTACTGTACCCTGTCCAGAAGTTTGGCCACTATCTAGGTTTGGACATCCTGGAAGAGGACAGCACCCATATTCTTCTAACCAGCTTCCTAAGCTGCCCCTTTTCTTCCTTCCCTGATACGCAAAGCAGGGGGTCTTTCTCCTGGGTTGTCACAGATGGCACATCTGCAAGCTGGCTAGCAGCCCAGTTGAATAAAAAGGTCCATTTAGGTCTGTTTTTCTTTTACAAGTTGACCTGCTCTGGATCGGAAAAAGAAGCGTTAGAAAAAAAGCTTTAGAAAAGTTTTTAAACTATTGCAGGATCTGGATGTGAAAGGGGAAGAGGTAGAGAGTTTCCAGACAAGGATGTACTGCTAGAGGGGAGTTTTGCAGGAAGGCAAGGAACCCCTTCTGAAACATCTGCCAGACCAAATGAAGAAGGAGGTGGAATGCCACTTTTTAAAACAAGTTCCCCTCACCATACACATGGCCCCAGAGGTGTCTAAATCAGCCCTGTAAGAAAGAAAGATCTTTCTGGATCACAAAAATACTTTCTAAGCAAAAATATTTTGATTTTAGACTGGATCAGATCACACTGAAGGAGAGGTTAAAGAAAAAAAAAGTCCTAAGGAAAGATACTTCAAACTTCCCCACAAGGACTTTGCCCCCACTTCAAAATTATGCAAGCTGGAACACTGTGCAATGTTCTCAATATATTCAAGATAGTTGTCAAGAACAAAGTATAAACATTTCCAGCAAATGCACTTAATAGAAGTTTGTTTGCCAAGTGCTGCTGCCTCCCTCTTTGGTTATGGTTAGGGAAGCCTAGTTTTGATTAAACAAGGGGAATAACGCCCCCAAAATGAATGGGTTTCTGTTGTCTCCCACTCACCCACCCAACACTGCCAGCATCCTGGTACACAAAGTTTATCACAGGCTTTTTTTCCCCTTTGCAGGAGTCCCTTGTTACAAGATTTGGCAGCAGCAGCATATCTCAGTTCCCAGATTTGCTTAACTGAATTTATCCAGGCAATCCAGTGAAGAGATCTGGTGAGTGACCAGCAAATACATTTTTAGGGGCCAGAGGAAGCTGGCGAGAGTCTCTTGTTCTACTTGAAAAACACAACCACGTTCTACGTCTGGAGTGAAATTCTACCATGGTTGAAGAGCAGGAGTTTTGCCACTGACTTTAATGGGGCCAAGATTTCACCCGATTAGGTTCCTTCTGTGAAGACATAGCTGGACTGAATGCAGTAGAGGTATATTGCTGCAGCAATTAAGCTGTAAACAGTATCTGCCTTTGCTTGAATCAGTTTGCTCCACCCTATACGTATATCAGGGCTGCAGACACCTTGAGCCAAGAACCCAGGACCCCAGGGAACAGGTGTGTTCATTCCATCACTGAACTAACAACTTCATTACAAAAAAGCAACTGTAAAGGTTTCCCCAACTACTGTTGCAAGTGCAATATACCTGTAGCAAATGGGGAGGCTTACTCTGAATTAGAAAAAACTTGATGAATACAATGCTTCTGTTTTAATTAAATACTTTGCCTGATGAATTAATGGTTTCTCTTGAAATCTCAGTTGGTTTCTTTAATTGCTGGCTTTCAATAACACAGCTTTATTTCCCTCCAGACTGTATTTTCCTTTTCCTGGGGATTTCTCATGCTGAATATCCATAAGAACCCTGTACAATAGTAAAATCCAGGGAGAGCTCCATTTCATACAGCCAGCCTTTCATTGGACTGTGATGCACTAGGGTATCACACAAATCCACACACTCCATGACCTTTTCCACCCAAGTGCCTCTTTGTATCAACATACATCCATTGTCTTCTGTTACCTTTACTTCCAGAAATCTGCCCATCACCAGTTACAGTCTTCAGCAAGCATTATATAAATGCTGAGGTCTGTTTCCTTGAAGATCTGGGCTCACAAAAGGAGTTAAGTCCACTTAAGTCCAAACTTCAGATCCTCAACCCCTGCCCCCATACTGTTGTTTAACCCTGGAGGTACCTCGAGTCCATAGATGCTTCAGTTTTCAATAATAAAATTCCCCCAGGCAGCTAAAGTTCTGTTTCTGAGCCTGCACAGAAGCATCTGAATCCTAGCAAGACTAAACAGTTTAGCTCTCTCATGCCTAAGCCCTGCCAGGATCTACAAACTAGGCATTCCTTCACCTACCTTGCCTCAGGGGCTAAATTTAGCAAGCACTCTAAACACATCTATTAGAAAGAGCTCTGCACAAAGTGTAGGAATCTTTTCCATTCAATATCTTTGGAGCAGGGACTGGAATCAGGCCTCTCTCCATTAATCACCAACTTAAACAGTCACGTTCATGCTTGCTCCTACTTTCTGGCGCAACAAATCTAAATGTGTTGTGCAAGTGGAGCAGCTTCCACAGCCTTCAGAGACCTCCCTGCAGTTCCAGAATAGCTTAGGTTTGATGGGGACTTGACTCCCCTCAGGGATGGGACGGACTGAATCCATAGTCTCCTACATCCTGACCGAGTGCTTTGAACTACTGGACTAAGGGGGCACTGTATCTCCTGTGACTGTTTTGGACATAGACAAATTCCCTCAGAAGAGGTTTGTGTTGCAAGTCTTGAACTGAGGAAGGTACACCCTGGTAGTGCAGAGTAAGATGCTACTAGAGAGAGAGAGAGAGAGAGGGATTATTTAAAACAAACCCTTATCTTCAGCATTTCTTATTAGCTAGCTTAGACAGTTCCTTGCTTAGTGTGCTGACCTTTCTGAGGCTTGTGCTGAGTTGCCCAACTCTCCCCATGCATTGTACAGGGAGCCTACATCCTCTCTCACAGCTATGGATTTTGCTAAAGAATTCTGCAATTGCCTTAATATCATCATACCCAACCCCTCTATAGACCTAGACCTATAGTCTTACCAAAACAGAAGATAAGGTGGGCATATATTCCCATGGCCACCACCACTAAAATACTGTTTTGAGGGTTGGTGTCCTCAGTTCAAGAATGTTGAAAAATTAGAGAGGGGTCAAGGGAAGAACCATGAGAATGATTAACACTTGCATTATGAGAGGCTTAAAGAGCTCAATCTATTTAGCTTCTTAAAGAGATGTTCAAGTGGTAGCTTGACTACAGTCTGTAGATGTGTGTATTGGAAACAATTATTTAGTATAGGGATCTACAGCAAAATTCTAGCAAGAGCCAATGACTGGAAGTCAGAGCAAGAGCAATTTAAACTCAAAACAATGCAATTTAAAAAACAAACAAACTGGTAAGCTAATTATCTACTGGAACAATTTACCAAGGGTTATAGTGGATTTTCCATCCTGGAAATTTTAAAATCTAGATATTTTTTTTTTTTTTTTTTAGAAAAATGTACAAAGACATGCTCTAGTTAAACAGAAATTTGTTCAGGGAAGTCTTAAGGCCTGTTCTATACAGAAGGTCAGACTAGATGACCACAACTATCTCTTCTGGTCTTATCTACAAAAAAAAAAAAATAAAATAATTGGCTAATAGTGGTCACTGTGAACCAGTAGGAAGCAGTGGAGAAACATACTGCTGAACTATCTGAGAAGTTAATGGATATATGAAAGTACTGGTAATCATTATGAAATCTAAAACTTTGTAATAGATTGCATTCAATTCAGCAAGAACTTTGCCATTGTTATTTTTTTTCACATTTAATTTAAAGAGGCAATATCCTTTTAAGCTTTCATTCTGCAGCAGGGTAGATTAAATTTAAAATAGAAAAGTACTGCAGAATAGATCTCAGGATGTTCAAGGCTGGAGGACAACTTAATGAAGCAGAAACTGAAATACCATACATCTCCAATAGCTTTAATTTATACAAATATTATCTTTGTGTCTTTCATAACATGATGCAGAGGAGTCTGGAGTACAGTGCTTTTCAAGATAATTTTATTCATTTTAGTACCTGGGTTTGAAACCAGCCCAATTCAAACCAAAAGGGCTATAAAGATTTTTGCTGTAATTGCTGAAACAGGCTTGCACATCTAAAATCAGTTTAATAGATGAATTTATAGATGTATACATAGGGATAAGTACCAAACTGCCTAGGATTCAATTCTGCCACTGTTACTAATATTGGCTTGTACTTTCAGTCACAAGTAGCACTAATGTAAGAGTGGCAGAATCACATCTCTTAGGCTGGAGTTTTGTGGAAATGAGAAACGCTCCTGACAAAGGCACCTTTTCTAGACCAGCAGATAGGGCTAGAAGCAGTTTAGTAGAATCTCATCTACCTGCCAGGTCAAGTTGTCTGAGGTTGGCTGTAACACCAGGCAAACAAGGGGAGCGGTAGGAAAGCTTCAATGAAAAATTAAGCTAACATGCAGCCTGGGTCATGGACCTGTTGCATCTGCTAGTATAAACTTCAGAGAGAGATCAGTGAGCAACACACAAAAATAAAAAGGTGAGCTTGGTACTTTGTTCTGTAGATGATAAAAGTTAGTGAACTAGCTCCTTCAAGCAGAGCCAACCCTTATTTTCTATGTGAGCTTTGCCTACATTTAGAGTAAAAAAATCAAATGGCACCTTTTCAGAGGTTCTGATTCCAGGAAGGCCAAAGTGTTGGCAATCCACATCTCCTACACCAAGGGAGGGTTAGCACTGGTTGAGTCCCACTTCTATAATTTGATGTTCACATGATTCCCTCCCTTACTTCTTTTTGGCATTTTTTTGGCTGGCTCTGGGAGTGAACCTGTGGACCTTCCAATCCAGTCTGTAACCTTGGCTGACTCCATGCTGTCAGCTGAATCCTTCAAGTTGAACCCCAGAAGGTTTGGAGGTTCAACCACACAGCTTCATTTTCCCTGGAACAAAGCCTGCCTCATAGGGCACAGGAGCCATCTTTGCAATGAACTCACTTTGTGACCTTGGACAAATTGCTTAATCTTTCTGTGATTTAGTTGTGCCATCAGTAAAATAGGAACAATGCCATTCCCTGACCTTCAGAAAGCACCTGGAGGCCTGTACAGGAGATACTTATTACTTGGTGTTTTATTGGTCCAAAAGGCATGAAATCTGTTCCAGCTATTTCAAACCAGACCCTGCTTCATTCACAGTGTCAGGACTGTTGAGATAAACGAGTTGTTGGAAAAATCTTTGAATAAGAGTACAGTTCATTAGCAAAGAGTACATCTTTTCTTTATGCTTCACAACATGCATTTTCATGATTGGTTACAAGTCTGGCATCACTTCTTTCTTCATATACTGCCAACAATTTTGTATGATCTTAATTCCCACCCCCTTTATGAAAACCTCAGACAAAAAAATCCATATATTAGTCTGTAAGTGCTTGATTGACACACAGATTAATGTTACAATTAAAGAGTGTTATCAGGTGAGTGCTTCAAAAATCACAATATTTCACAGGCAGGCAGGCTTCATGACACCACTGTAAGTAGAAATACTTTATTAAAATTATTTAGAATCACCATCTATCAGCAGGAGAAACCTTGTGTTGTGCTAAAAGAATTGACAGATTGATAGCTGTGAAATGTTTCCAATCCAATAAAATATAACACTGTATTTCCAATAACAACACCAATATGCAAAGATTTATAGTGGTTACCAATTTATTAGGAAGATGATGAAGTTCTAATTTGCAAGAAACTTGAATCTATTTCAACTCCATGTTCAGTGTCCTTCAAAACTATTGCCAATCCAGTCATTTCTTTCATGAACAAACGAGCTATGAATATGCATATCAGATACAGCATGGCATGGGCTGTATTGTCACCTTACTTCAGAAGGTCATGAACATAAATCTTCTCACAGTAATAGCGCATCTACCGTAGCTAGGCACTGAGTGGCCTTCCAGTTTCCTCATGCCATTTCTTTATGCATAATTGGGTAGAAGCCCTCACATATCCCCTCCCTTATGGTTCTTGGATGAAGTATGGAAGCAAGAGAAGCTACAAGTTAAAAAAATGGAATTGCAAAAAGAAGAAAGAAAAGGTCAGACAATCAGCCACTTAATGCAAACCTAATGGCTATGACTTTTCCAGGAGCTTGTATTCAAGGCTAACAAATCTCTGGGCTTGGAGAAGCAATTCTGGTGCAGTTTCATGGGTGAACCAGTCAAGCTTGGTTTGGAACAGATCCTTTCCATCTCTCTCTCAAACAGTGCAGAGAGGAAATACTTCCAGCAATCTGATAATAAACTGAGATTACTGGATCGAAGGTACCAGCCATGCTTCTCGTTAGCCTGCTGCACCATCTACCAGCCTATCCAGTTGCAACAGTCAGAGAGGCTTGAGTTACAGCCAAGCCTGTTCCACTGCTGGTCTCTTTTTTCAGCTCCTCCAGTTCATTTCTTTTGCTCACCCCCAACTTTTGGCAAAATTAAAACCAATGACAATTTTTTCTTTTCTGCAGGAGAATGAACAGATAGAGTTGGAAAAAGGAAATTGCTCTTTTGTTTACTCTCCAACCAACCTCCCCTGTTTTTAATGTTGGGAGCTCACAAGCTCAATTGTGACTGTCATTATAAAAAGTTAGGGAACGACTCCGCTGAAGCTGATGGCATTGTACCAACGCAAAGGGAGCTGCAAGCCTTCCCCTCTTGATTCAAGCATATTTAATCTGTATTCAAATCCTCTCTCGCTGCATGAAGGACAAGTAACATTTTACTTTCGGCATTTTTAAGGAGAAGTAACTTTAAAGCAGAGGTGGGCAAAATAGTAGATCAGGCTGGTGGCCAGACTCCATTTCCCAGCAGCCCCTGCCTGTGGGCTGGAGCCGGTTTCCATGGAGACCCCAGCAGCAGCCTCAGTGGAGACTGGTTCCAGCTGCCCTGGCAGGGCATAGAGCTGCTCAAGGGCTGGGCTAGGATCTTGCAGTGGTGACAGTGTGGTCCAGAGTCAGGGCAGAGCCATGATCTGTAGCCTGCACGCTCTGGGCAGTGATGTGCAGGCAGAGGATCACAGCTCTGCCTTGGCTCCTTGCAGCGGTGACAGCATGGTCCGGAGCGGGGGCAGCATCGTGATCCGCTGCCTGCATCCGCTGGGGCACGTAGGCTGGAGATTGTGGCTCTGGATCATACAGTCACCACTGCAACATGCCAGCCCAGCCCAGCCCAGAGCAGCTCCCCACCCTGCTGTGTGGCCTGCCAACAGGGGCAGTGCTGGTGGGGGGGAGGGTGGATTTGAGGCCACCCCAAAATTCCCCATAACCCCCTGTAGCCACCAGTTGCAATGGCGGTGCTGCCACTGCTGCTGCTCTGCGCAGATGCTAGCAGCTAAGCCCACCCTGCTCCCACCTGCAGCCCAGCCCCCCACCAGGCTCCATGGAAACCCTGGCCCTACAGTATCACAGTGCAGCTGCTGCTGGGGTCTCCATGAAATTTGGCCCCAGCCATGAGGGCACGGGCTGCTGGGAAATGGAGTCCATTGCTGGCCAGATTTGGCCCGCATGCCAGACTTTGACCACCCCCGCTGTAGAGGGTCTAATGCGCGCGTATTTTTCTCTTAAATTACACGTTTGTTAAAGCAGCTGTGCGGATGTTTTCAGATAGTCTTGAATAGCAAGGACTTCTATTTTTACTAGCAGAAAAAGGAAAAAAAAAAAATTGTTTAGCAAGAGAGAAGAGAAAATTCGTGACCTGGAGCAACAGTTAACCTTCAGCACAACTGGGTTTTGTCACAAGAAGCATGCATGTGTTCTAAAGAAAGAGCAGCTCAGTTGAATGGACTGCTTATACACTGACCTTAACATGGCTCACTAACAGACACTCTGATAAAAATATTCTGTGTCGAAAGTGTGGACCTGATTCTGCAATAGGACCTGCCCCTGCAAAACCCCATGGAAGTAAATGAGGCTTTACACTGATATTGCAATCTTGTTGCAAGGGTCACCTTGCAGAATTGGTGCCTTCAGTAGGAATTTGCAAGCTAATGTGCTAGTTGAAACAGAAATCATTATAATTAATACCATGAACAATGCATTTGCCTTTCCCTAATAGCTCTCACTATGTAAGTGCGAGTCCTTCAACAGAGGGAAGAAGCCCAGTGCCCATCCACTTACACAAGCTAGTTCAATGTATCCATTGGCCTCAAATCCAATCAGTCAGTGGCCCAGTCTCACCACACCATGAAGAAAGTTTGGGGAGATCAAATTAGGCTATTAGTTTTCTTTCACCAGCCTTCATAAACCATATGTGTCAAATTTTTCATTTATGCATTGCTTGTAAAAGTATCACACTTAAGCTGGGGTGATATTACAGCCAACAAATCTTAGTAGTTCACAGTCAGATCTGCTGTAAGTTTTCTGAATAACTAGTATTGTAATAGGAACAGAAAGCAACTGTAAGTTTGCAATGGTATTGCAGTTTTTTGGCACTACTAAGCAAACTTTGGTAAACTACATCTTTTCTTAAAGGAGGCACCTCATCAAGAACCAAGGGCCCCGTGTTTAACTGAACCAAATGTTGTTCAGAGAACGTTGAGAACAGAGATCAGGTACAATCAATCAGTTTTATTTACCACCTACCTATAGGGTAGCTGATAAAATTGATGAATTTTAAAATTAAAAGGCCTGGCTCCAAGAGCTACACTGACCATGGCGGATGTTCATATATAGCTAATGAATGGAAGATGCCTGTTGACTCATGGTTGGTAACAAATACAAATGAGAACAAGGCCATAGCCCCAGTTTCATCATTAGGAGAGGGTTCATCTCCCACATAGCCATGCTACCAGGTTTCCAGAGAAATAAGGGGCTCCAGCCCTTTATAGAAGTATTCCTTAGGACCAGCAGATCTTGGGGGCAGGGCTGAAATCTGCAGGCTCTGTTTACCAAATCACTTTCCCTTCCCAAAAGCTTCCTAACAATCCCTTCCTTTTTACTCAGGCAGATTTCTGCCAATCTATATTTCTTCAGACTATGAGGTCTCCAGCTGCTGCTAGCCTGTCAGAGCTCTCTGGCTGATTGATTCCCCACGGGACAGTCCATCAATGGAGGTCAGGGAAATACTGAAACTTCAGTGGTGTGTGAGCGTGTGTTTTTAAAGAGCCATTTAACAATGTTAACTATTTTATATAAAAAAAAGACACCCCGTGAGTCATTTTTGGTAGCTCCCCTTGGCTTCTGGATTTAAATCGTTGGGGTTATGCAACCTTTGAAGTCACTCTCCTCTTCTTGGAGGAGGTGACCAAAGCGGCTTCACTAGCACCTGGACACTTGGCCATACCAGAAGAGGCAACAGAAGCTGTTAGACACAGGTCCCTTTCTTCCTACCACCAGTTTATCCAGGTGGGATACTCATCTGTGAGCTATGATTTTTTTTGTTCTCCTGGGAGTGCCAGAAACTAACAGCCACCTTCACTTCCAGTTTATCCATCTGGTTTAAATCATATCCAGTCTGGATCGCTGGTTATTTTCAAGGACTGAAAATATTTATTACACAAACAACCTGGTAAGAAGGTAAAGTGCCATTTTCATGCATTTTCACTTCAGTCTTTGGTAGAAATAATCCAGAGTCACTAAAAAGAGCTGTACCCTGTACATGGAGGCATATTCTTCTCAAGGCAACATTTCAGCATTTCTGGCAGGTCAGATTTTACGAGCAGATCAAACCTGAGCTGAAAGGATGTTTGAAATTGCTTTGCATTATAATACAGTAGGTGCAAACTGGATTTGTGTAGCAGACAGAAGGGTAGATTCTCAGCTGTGTAAACTGGTACATATACAATCATTTTACACCAGGCACGATCCTGGCTCAGAGTTTCTTCGAAAGATCTAATGAAACGCTGAGCATTTGAAGCTTTTTGAGAAGGTGCTTCAAAGGCACAGAAAAGTAACCTGCTTACAGACTCTAAACTGGTGCTTTATAAGAGAAATAAACCTTCCCTGCAGGACTTAGCTACAGCTGAGATTTTTTTTTGCTTTTCCTGGGGAGATGGAAATAATGGGATAATATTCCCACTTTTCATATCCTCAACCACCTGCTATATTTCACAGCTGAGTGTGAAAGTTTTCAGTTAAGCCAATAATGTCCCTTTTTAACAGACAGACTTTGCTACCTCAGTCATTTTGCTGCTTACCAACTTACATGTTGTTAACTGGTTTACCTTCTAGGATACAAAGTGGAAGAAAACTGACTTAAAAAAAAAAAAAAGAGTGGAAAGTGGAAGACTTGTCTGTCCCAAATGAATGTTAGGGCCTGTTTCTCTAAATGGTAATTGTTAGTATTCAGAGGTGACAACTGCTGTCTTAGTCTTAATTTTTCTTCCCTCTGTAAGATTTTGCTTCAGTATTTTAGTGGTGTTGGTGGACCTTAAACAAGAATATTTGGGGCCTTTGTGTAGGTGTAAACCAGAACTTGTGTGTGAGGGTTTGGCATCTGGTAGAAGGCTCAGGGTACTCTGAGAGTGACCTAAACCTTCCCAAATTGGTTTGTCATCTCTTATGTAACTGCACAGGTAAAACGTTTGTCTCTACAGACAGACAGAAAAGACTATTTAAGAGATACTGCCTCTCATTGGAGATACAAGCATTAAGATCCTTCATGGAGACTCTGCTATTCCTTTCATTTCCTTTAATCTAGCCTAGGGTTGTAGACTGAATATACAAAATGGCTCCTTGAGAACTGCTAATTATCATGGTGTTCTGAGGCATTTCTTGCTATTTGGCATTTTATGGAAAGACCTGGGGGTCATTTGAACCTAAGCTTTCGTGAAGTCAGTTTTTAGCCCTTCTTGTTGTGCAAAGACTGAGGGTGACATCTAAAAGGTGCAAGTTATAAGGCCCCAAAGTGTGTTAAATTTAAACATGTCTTGATTTTGAAACCAAATCTCTTGGGGGTGGGTGGGAAGGAGTCTGACTCAATTCTTCAAAAAAACTTGGATTTGAAAATACTGGTATTGAAACAGTTACTATCATTCCCTGCTAGAAATTTCTTACCCTTCACTGTGCACAATGATGCCTGGAATTATTCAGGTCCTCAAAACTACACTGGCTTGGGATTTGGGGAATCCTCCCCATAAAACCATAGCAACTGGAAGAGCCCTCTTGGGTCATCAAATCTAGTCCCTTACTGTTTCAGGCAGTAGTTAGGTCATAGAATTATTTAAACTATTACCATACAAGCAAGTTGTAGTGAATAAAAACCTCTGTCAGACTTGCTCATGTGGGGGAGGACACTGGCCTCTGATGCTGCATATAAGTGCTGTCACTTTTGCTGCTTTGCTAACTGTGGATCCAGATTTGCAGCAAGGATATTTTGAAAGATGTTACTGAGGAGCAGTGACAGAGACATCATCTAGATTCTACCCTTTGGAGTAAATCCCTTCCCTAGCTGTAATGTATAAATTATGTGTTTTAGGACAATAATACCTTGGTCAGCACAGAAAGAAAAGGCACCTGTTCTTAAGGCGGGGGTGGGGGTGGGGGGGAATAGGAAGCAGACAAGACAGTTCAATATTCCAGGTTGCTTCAGCACAATATTCTTTTCTGTGTTGTAATAAAAGTTTGAGTGAAGCAAACTAGCACAAGCAAGTCAGCCCATGGCAAAGGAGTAATCCATTTAAGTTGGGTGGTTTCCGTGGTGCAATACAGAGAAATGCTGGGCTTCCCCTCTGGCAGTCCCTGCTAGAATCTAGGTCATGATATAAGTAAAACAAGTTTGAGAGCCTCAGACAACAGGCCACTTCAGAGTAACATCTGCATGCACAGCTTGGGAAGAGAGAAGCAACTAGAAAAGCCTTAATATGGGGTGCAGAAATTATTCCCAGTCTTCAGGACAGTGCTTCTCTAATTTGTGTTAATTAGCCATACTGCTTGTGGGCAGCATAAGGCATCCATTCCAGTTGTAGCGGATTCTTGTTGTTATTGAAGTGTCTTGGACCCTAGTCACAGATTGGCACCCACAAATTACATATTTCATAGATTTCATAGACATTAGGGCTGGGAGATCATCGAGTCCAGCCCCAAAGGGCAGGAAGTCAGCTGGGGTCATAGGATCCCAGCAAGATAAGCATCCAATTTACTCTTGAAGGTG
>NW_017728922.1:6140742-6167133 GCF_001723895.1 Crocodylus porosus
TTTTTTTTTTTTTTTAATCATAAGCAGATACTGG
This sequence comes from Crocodylus porosus, assembly GCF_001723895.1. Lineage (NCBI taxonomy): Eukaryota > Metazoa > Chordata > Crocodylia > Crocodylidae > Crocodylus > Crocodylus porosus. Next base: position 6,140,777 of record NW_017728922.1, read on the forward strand.
GATGAACTTTGCAAAATAATGGAGCATGTGTGATGTGCAACAAGCCATGAATTGCATCTGAATGGGTGTAAGATGGCAGAATAGATATACACCCTAGAAGTTTTGCTATAATGTTCTATTTGTCATCATGTAAAAAGGCTTGACAATAGATTTTTAGGATTCCCCCCCCCCCATATACTTTGTAAATCCATCAGTGAATTTAGCCCTGGGTAGTCACACACAGTTGTTCTGGATGCAAGGCATTAGGTATGGAACGCCCCCCCCCCACACCAAACCTACTACAGCTCTCTCAGATCGTGCCTGTCCTGAATGGCACTAGCCTTTTCTTTCAAATGGAGACTATTTAGTAAGAGCATATGTGATCAGTTCATGGCTGGCATGAGCAAGGACTAGGTTGAGGACATAAAACTGATTTTTGAGTTTCCCAACCTAGGAGCTTAAGAGGTAAAAAAAGTGCAGTGACTTTGTGCTTTAGTCTATTGAAATGGCTATTACTAGAATAGGAAAATTCCCCAGTATAAAGCCCATTTAAGCCACCTAAGGCCTCTGGAAAAGCATTTGACCTACTTTAAAACAGTAAGTCTCTGGGTTAGCATTCCTCCTGCCCACTTTTACTAGCCACTGTTTATGTAGAGCCTAGAACACCATTCATTAGAGGGGTGGTAACAACCCACTTATAACATGCTATGCAGAGATCAGAGTATTATGAGAAAGTTCCATATTCACTGGATTCATCATAAAACATCTTATTTCATCTCCAAGCAGACAGTTAGCTACTAACTTATCTTAGAGCAGGAGTTCATTCTCTGTACAATGAAGTGCTCTCTCTCAGCCATGTATTTCTAATCAGAAGCTAAGGAAACTCAACCCCCAGAAGTCCCCTAGTTTACACTTATTCCCCAGAGACTAGATTCCCCAAAAGCTGCATGTACAGGGGCCCTCAAACTAGTCTCTACCCTGTTCCCTAGAGACACCATAATCCCTACAGTCACCAGGCAGCTGCTGCATACATGTCCCCCCTCACATGAGCTCCAGTTACCCCTTATCCTAGGATCTAAGTCCTTTCACTTATCCCTAAGCTGCTAGGTGCTTTAGCAGTTTTTTGACTAATGAAGATCTCTCTCTCTCTCTCCCCTCTTCATTCAGACTAGTTAGTACCATAACTCATACCCCCTCCCAGCAGAAGGGGCAAGAGCCATATATATAATCTCATCGCCCTCCTCCTGTAACAGGTGTCTTCATTTTGCTCAGCTTCCAGGCTTGCTCCACCTAAGTTTTTGATGAACATCAGCTGGTCTCAATCACCAGCCAAGCAGAACAGTTGAACTCAGGCAGGTTTTTTTTCTGTTGCCTGTTCCCTGAATAGTTAACCCTTTACACACTCCAGAACGTTGTCTTCTGTTATCAGAGCTGCACCTTTTTTTGGCACTCTGAGAAGCCCCCATCAAGTATTTTATCACTTTGAGAGAGAGATTCAGTGACCTGGGAAAGCAAGCATGTCACTCTACTACCAATGCAGGTTCACTGTAAAGGAAATAAGCGAACATCCACTGCTTTCTTCTTCGTTAGAAATATGATGATTGGAGAAGGAAAGAGCAATATGGTATTGCTGGGACATCTAAGAGGATTATCTGGTAGTGCTGAACAGTCATGTAGTTGAAGTATTAGCTTGGGATCAGATTGATGTACCTATGACTTTCCTGGATGACCTTGGCAAGTTACTTGAGGCCAGATTTTTTTGTAGATATTTAGGCACCAAAAGATGCATGTAGATTTGTATGTGCTTAACTGTGTTTGGAAAGATGGCCTATCAGCTTTTTGTGCCTCAGTTTCCCTTTTGTAAAACGGGGTCAATAATACTCCCTTCTCCTTTTTTTGTCCTGTCAGTTTAGATGGCAAGCTCTGAAGGACAGACGTGGTCTCTTCCTACTCTTCTCTCTAGGTTGCTATGTCCTTGTACAGCATCATGCACAGTGGAAATCTCCTGGTTCAGGCCTGTAGACTCAATCATGATACAAATAACTGTAGAGCAACTTGCAAGACCTGATGGTTAGACGTGTTTCTTTATTTATCTTTACTTTCTTTGGTTGGGATCACTTGATGGCACTCTGTGAGGATGAAAAAAATAGGTGAAGCCTTATGAAAAATCTTTACTGCAGTACTTCAGTTTAAGCATTTCAGCATATCAATGTATTGAGACATTTGGCATATTTTCTCTAGCAATTTTCCCCCAAAGACTTTAGCAGGCCAATCCTTTTTCAAAGTACTGTACACTTTAATTAATAGCTTTTACGTTTTAGGATAGCCAAAGGCAAACTACTTTAACCAGAAAAATGCATATATTGACACACCTTTAAGGCAGTAAACTTCTCAGCATATTAATATTGAAAAGAGGCTCATTAATTAAGCAGTCGCACACACAAGCCCCCCCCCCGATAGAATAAGTGCATTGAAAGTTTTAGCTCTCTTGGGACAAGTTCTGCCTGCAGCAAAGCTGCAAAGTTAATGCTCTGTATTAACACTGGCAATCAACCCCAAAAGTGGCTACATCCCTCAAGGCCTGTAGTTGCATTTGATCAGGTTACAGAGCAAATTAGCATCCTTTTGCCCTTGCTATGATGCTTGCTATCCTTTTAATTAATGTTTTATTGGACTTCCCTGCCCAGTTACAGTATATACATAATTTACCACCTACCTTTATTTTGTACTGGTCCCACCCAGTGGTGCCACCCAGTGTTTTCTGTGCCAGCTGGAATGCATGTTAGATGCTCCTCTCTTGTTCAAGAGAGAAGCATTAATTGTCTGGCACTAGTAGTGCGTTCTTTCACTTCACTTCTTCAGGGAAAATGCCTATTGACTATAATAGGAGCATAGATTTCAGAGGGAGCTTTGTGCAAGGAGGTGAAGACCGAACCCCGTGCAACCACTGGCTTATTTAGCATTTTTTTTTATGGATAAACTGCCAGTGTCTGACCTTCTTTAACTGCATTTCTTTCATGATGCCCTGTGCTGAACAGAGAGTGCTGCACTGTTGTATCTTGCAGTGTGCCTTAGGATTTCCAACTAGGGTGATGCGCTTGGGTCACTTAGGGTCTTATTTCCCTTTCACTAAACTAAATAAGATCTAAATCTGACTCTTAACTTATGTTTCTTGTAAATGAAAAACACAGACTTTTAAGAGACCCCCAGGCCCATTCATAAATGGGAAAATTCTTTCCTTCATATTCTTAACTCATCAGTGTGGTCTTGGAATGAACATTTTGAGTTGGTGGGGGGGCTATGTTAGCAATCCCTTAATGGACACATAACATTGTCCATAGGTGTCTTTGAGAAATCTCAGCTGAGAACAGAATAGATGTTCAATAGCTTCTCTGAGCCACGTTATAGATGCCTATAGCAGGACAGTGTTTCTGTTTTAAATTGTATGGGATGGTTCAACAAACCTATAGAAATGTTACAGTTTTCAACCAGATTCCACAAGGTGTTTCCATAGGTCAGTGGAAAGCTGAACAGCAGGAGATTTGGATGGAAACAGTGTGTGTGAGAGAGCAGTATTTATTACCAGCTAGAGCTGTTCTTTTGTGCAACTTTTCACTCCTGCATGAAGGTCCATTATCTGTTCTAGAAGAGAAGCTGTTAAACCAGTTAAACCAGACTTCTGACCCCCAACTAGAGAACCAGTGCCCCAGTCCTGAAAACCTTTGCAGACAATGGACCTCCTCTCAGTAGTTCTATTCTATTCTATTCTATTGTATTCTTATACCACACTCACCACCGTATCATGTAAGATCCTTTGTTCTCATAAACAATGAAACAGTTGAATTTTCCATGATGACAGACACCTGGCATGGAAAATTTGAGTCCAAACAAAGTTTGGCAAAGTTATAAGCAATTTTGGCCTTTAAGAGGGAGTGTTGGCTTGTAACAGGTGCTGCTACCAGCTCAGCTTGTAATGTGTTTTCTTGCACTATGAGGTATCATCAAAAATAATTAAAACCAAACCTCACAGGTGTTAGTTGTGTCAAACTTGACAGATGTTAGTTGTGTCACTTGCCTTATGGTATGTTTTTAAGATGTATTGTTAAAGGCCTGATTCGGAGTGGAGGTGTGGAAAACCCAACACTCCCAGTGACTTTGACAAAAAGTAATGGTTCTCAGAATTTTATTACATTAGGCTCAGGATCACAAGATGATAGGAAAGTAGGACTGGAAGAAACCTCACAAGTAGGGTTGTGTGAAACAGCACTGTTCTGTTTCACCTTGAATTTTGAGGTTTTGACAGAACAGCGTTTCGTATTGAATTTCATTTAGATTCGAAACAGCTGTTCTGTTTCGACTCTGTTTCAACATTTCACTAGATCGGCTGGGGACGAGAAGTCAGCCCAGCTGGGCAGACTTCCCAGCCCCGGTGCTAGATCCGGCTGGGGACAGGGAGTCAGCCCACTTCGATCTAGCGTTGACTCCCCACTTGCACCCCTATCTAGTGCCAGGGACGGGAAGTCATCCCTACTGGGCTGACTTCCTGCCCCCAGCCTGATCTAGCACTAGGGATGGGAAGTCAGCCCAGCTGGACTGCCTGCCTGCCCCCAGCACTATGGTTGAAACGTTTTGACTTTCGAAATGTTTCGACTAGCCTTGTTTTGTTTCTAGGCTGTTTCAAAGCCCTTTGTTTCATTTCAATTTTACTGTTTCGACCTCAAAATGGGTCGAAACAGTGTCAAAAAGAAATGGCTGGTGAAATTTCACACAGCCCTACTCACAAGGATATCTAGTTCAGATTCTTGCTCAAAGCAGGATCACCCCTGACTAAATCATTCAAGTCAAATGTCTGACCAATCTGTTCTTGAAAATTTCCAGAGATGGTGATTCTGCAAAGTCTCTATGTTTCCTGTTTATTACCTGCCCACCCTCAAAGTCAGAAAGTACCTCCTAACCCCCAAACTAAACTTCTTGTGCTGCAGCTTTCATCACGCCTAGTTCTGTCTCCTGTGACCATAGAGAAAAATCCATCCCCATCCTCCCTGTAACCTCCCTTCAGGTATTTAAAGACTGTTTTCAACACCCCCCCCCCCTCAATCTTCTCTTCTCTAGACTAACTAACTCTAGTTCTTTCAGCCTCTCCTTGTAAGTCATGCGTTCCAGGCCTCTAATAATTTTTGTTGCTCTCCACTGGGCTAGTTCCAGTTTGTCCACATCTGTGGACAGATTACCTGGTCCAAAACCAAATAATGAAAACAGATTTTCTTACTGCCCAAACCTTTAAGGTATTTATTTAATGTGCATCAGTGTTTGCAAGTTTGTGTCCTTTTTATTATCAACAAGATGGAAAAAAAAATCAAACATATAAATAAATGAACACAAATGCTGAAAGGTAAAAACTAAATAAATCATTCATTCCTATTGCACTCTAATTTTTCATTGAAAAAAAAAAGCTTATCAGGTGCCTTGCAAGATAAAAAATGGATAATTGTCAGAAAGCTGGGTGGAGTTTGAATTACTCTTGAGCTGCTCACTCCAAGCTAATAATAAAATGCCTCCACTCTGCTACCTTGTGTGTCTATTTCTCTGTAAGTTAAATGCCAGTTTTTGCTCATCGTGATGTCTGGAAAAAAAAACCATGCAGTCTTCAACAAATGCTTACAGCCATATTTTCACAAGCATGAATGTGAAAATTCATATGCCCTGCTCTTCGCATATTTGAAAAAAAACATGCATTTATTTATCTTGGAAATGCAGCTAGTGCTTATCACCACAGTGACTTCAGCAAGTGCTTCATACCAAAACAAAAAGCCAAAATAGGCAGCTGCCAACAATAGGCAGACTTAGATAAAACCATGGTTCAGACTGCCAGTAATAACACTGCTAACTTGAACTGTATGAATAACTGATTTTTCAGCTGGCTGGCAGTTCTGAAAACCCAAAGAAAATGTTCATTTCTGGTCCAATCAGCAACATAGTGTTGATTTTTTTGACAAACTGGAAAAGTCAAAAGCACCTTGCTTTGGATCAAATGAAACAAATCATTTCCCCCAAGCAAAACATTTTGCTTCATGTTTGGGTTTTTAAAACTTTACAGTATTTTAAATAAAATACATTTCAAAATGCAACATCATTTTAAATAAAAAATGAAATCTTTCATTTAGAAAATGGCAAGATGATATTCTCTTGATTTCTCAGAATTTTTGTTTTTAGTTTTTTTCTTTTACTTGAATGAAACAATTTGGGGAAATTGTGAATTTTCAGAAATTATGGTCAACTAAATCTTTATTTTTTCAGGACAAAACAGTCATGAAACAATACTGATTAGGCCTGTGCAAAGCAGCTAGTATTTGCTTCAGATTCGGATTTGTCCGATTTGGGGGACCGTGATTTGATTCAGTGATTCGAATCACTGTCCTGAATCAATTTGGCCAAATCTGATTTAGAGATTTGGCTGCCACCGAATTGACCAAATCTCTGAATTGGCCCCATCCCCTGCCCGCTGTCTCAGCCCTGTCAATGACTGCCCAGCCCGGCCCCAGCTCTTGACTCTTTGAAAAAAAGCTCGGCACTCACCAGCTGCTGCCAGGTGGGGGCGATCCCTGCTTCCCCCCCCACTGCCCCATGCCACGTGGGGGCTCTTCCATGAGCCCCCTGCCCACTCTCCCAGCCCCATCCCATGGCTGCCCTGCCTGCTCCAGCTCCCCATTCTTTAAACAAAACAAAACAAAAAAGCCCTGGGGTCACCGGCTGCTGCCAGGTGGATGGGGGAAGGGCAATCCCTTCTGCCTCCACTGGCCCATGCTGTGTGGGGGACTGTGCCATGAGGCCCCATCCCCCACCCACTCTCACAGCCCCAGCTCCCGGCTCTTAAAAAAAAAAAAAGAAGCCTCAATTCACCAGCTCCTGCCGGGCAGTGCGTGATCCTTGCTACCTTTCACTGACCAGTGCCATGAGCCCCCAGAAGCTCCGAGGGTGCTGCAGCAGCCAGTGAGTGTGGTTTTTTTTTTTTTTTTCAAAGAACCAGGAGCTGAGGTGGGCAGGGAAGGCAATTGTCGGGGGCTGGGAGAGCCTCCCCCACAGAGCACAGGGCAGTAGGGATCACCCCCCCCCGGCCTGGCAGCAGCCGGCGAGTGCAGGCTTTTTTTTAAAGAGCTTGGGGCTGGGGCAGGTGGGGCAGCCATGGGGGTGCTGGGGTAGTAGGCAGGGGTTGGGGGGCAATCAGCCTGGAGGAGCAGGCAGGGGTTAGGTCCTGGCAGAGGTCCCACCATGGTCCCTTCCCCCCCTCCTCCAGCCCTGCCTCCCCAGCCCCCTATTTACTGGCACGGAGTCCAGGTTCAGCTCCCTGCGGCAGCCAGCAGGGACAGCCTGAATCTCTGAAGCTCTCTGAATTTTTTCTGTATGAATTCAGAGAGCTTCAAATTGATTCAGACCTTTTAATGGGTCTCCTGATTCGATTCAGATTTGGCGATTCGGCTACCGAATTGGGCTGAATCTCCTCTGAATTGAATCAGTGCCCAAAGCTTTGCACAGCCCTACTATTGATTATGCAGGTGTCTGGACTCAAATAAGATGTCTGAAAACAGAACAAGTCAACAGATGGGTCCATCAAAAACTAAATAAAAAAACATGCCTGTGTTCAAGTCCTGCAGATGACCCAGTCAGGTTCTGGGAATCATTGATCAGAGTGGTTATCTGCTGGATGTAGAAAGTTCAACCCCCAAATTGCAGCCTATCAGATAGTCATAATGTAGCTATGCAGTAAATAGCAGTGACAGAAAGTGACATGTTCTAGGCTCCTGAGAGTCATATTGCAGTGAGGCATGCTGGGCAATACAGCCATGTTCTGTAAGACAACATACAGGTGCAGCATGTAGAGACAGGGTACATTTATGGCCTTCCAGTTCCACAAAACTTGGTAGACTGTTAGCTCTTAGCTCTTAACAGCTTATCTGCATCCAGAAGAGAAATGCTAGGCTTTCTACAGGAGTGTGACAAATTCATGAGGCCCCTCCAGTCAGGAACTACGTTCTATAGCTTGACTTGAGATTTCTAGCTGAGCTTCAAGGGTGGATTTAAGTAGGGCATGTTACTCTATTCTAGCCTAGAACTGAAAAAAAGTAATAGTGAACAATGTAATGCCTGCATTAGAGGGGATTAGACATTGTGTGGGGTATTACAGACTAGTGACTACCTGTCAGTTGAGAAGAAGATGTGAAACTTGTGGGACTCCACATGTACCAAGGATAGTGGTGAAAGGTGGAATATACCATCACAGATTCACAGAAGTTTAGGGCTGAAAGGGACCTCGTGAGATCATTGGGTCCAGCCCCTCTGCTCTGGCTGGGGGTCTTAGCCCAGAGCTATAGACATTGGCAGCCGATCGATATTGGGCCAGTAGCACAGACTGTGCATCCACTGGTTTTAAATGCTTCCATATGCCAGAAAGCACCACATTTAACTTTTCCATTCAAATTTGTAGCTATTTCTTCCAGAAAATTCAGGTCCCATAACTGTATGGGGGCTGAGCATTTGATAAAAAGGTACCCTGCTCACTACAGGGGTTACTGGAGGGTATAATAACCAGTAATGATTTTGAAAATTTGGCACTTTGTATGTTGGATCCAAGTTTACACATACATTTTCCCTTTAAATTGTATAGGATAATGTTAAGACAACATATAGAAAGTTTATAATTGTGGAACATTTCTATGGGACTTTTTCACTGGGTTCCATCAAAAAGGCACTAACCTTTTAGGTCTTAGTTTCTAGAAAGCCCTTGCCTGGTCAGTTTTCAAGACATAAGAAGCATACAGTAAATCAATCAATAAAACAAACCTCTGGAAAATGAACATAAAAGCCCTTGAAATACATAGTATTAACTGAACCTCAGAATATTCAGAGGTTCCATTTGAACACTTCCAGATACAGGGAAACTTTGCCCAAGTCTCTCAAGCCTGGCAATAATGCCTGTGACCCTAGCAGAACATTGTTCTTAACAGAACTTCTTGATTTGAGCTTGGGTCCAGGTTTTTAGGAGAGTAGGCTTTGTCACTTCTCCTTCTGGCTCCTGAAAAAACTAGAAAGTTGAGAAGCACATGAAAATGCAAATGATAACTGCAAAACTTTCCCCATTCACTTTGTTTAAGGATCTCAAAGTATTTTAACTATGCTAATTAATTGTGCTTCACAGCTCTCCTGGGAGTGTGGCAATTATTATTACTGCCATTTTATTATAGGTGGAACTGGTAACACTGCTTACATATGAAATTGCCAAATAGTTCCTATTATAAATAAATAAATTTAGAGTAACCGAAGTATCTAAAATCACAAGTCAAGCAGTACTAAACCAGGAACCAAATGCCACCTCCAGTCCCCTGTCATAATTAGTAGATCGTTTGAGTTTTAAAAATTCAAAATTCCAGCATGTGCTCCATTTTCAACTCCTTTCCTTGGCCTCTAACAGGATTGTTAATAATCCTGTTACAATATTGTTATGTGGCACATTGACCATGGCCAGCTCATGAATGCTTCTTTCTTTCTTTTTTTTTTTTGAAAGTGACTCATACATCTACTCTCAACCACTCACTCCTACACACACAGATGCTCTCCCCCCACCACACATACACAACTACTTAGCATCCTGATTACTGTTTGCATTTTTATGCTCGACCACATGAACCTGTTCTTTATTCAGTTATATTTATTGCAAAATAACAGACATCACTCTTGGACAGACATAAAAATTCCCTTCGAACACTTTCCTTTGCCCCATTCTGTCCTTTCCAAATACTCTCTAGATTTAGTAAATAATTCATTGCTCTTAGGGAAATTTAGTGTCCTTACTTTTCCCTTTTTGTGGTCTAACTTAAATTTTACTAACAAACCTCACCAGATTATGGTCAGTGTTGCTTAAATGTTCTCTCATCTTTATATGTTATTGCTTGATCTACTGTTGATTCCACTTAGGGCCCGATGCTATAATCTTGCTTTCATGCATGTTATTCCTGCTGAAGATACTTAGAATTACTTATATTTTTATTACCTTCAGGTTATTATTATAAATAATGTCATCGTTATCATTATTATTATTTCTACCTTGCTGATTCTTTACTATGTTATGTCGTTCTCCTGTATTTTATGTATGATACATTCTTAAGGTCAGCACAAAGCTTTTTTCTGCAAGGATGGGCTGATGTGCCGATTCAGATTTGGGCCCATATCCAAGCTTTCTCCCAGTTTAGAGGTTTAATTAGGTCCATTAGAGATATAGAGACTAAATGCACAGTAAAGATGTAGATCTGATTTTACCTATAATAAGGAGTGTTTCCAGTGTTTTTGATTCACTGCTGAATTTTGAGCAACAATAATTCTAACTCTCCCATACCTGGGCCCCCATCTTTTCCAGTCTCCTTTTTCAGCTATTTTGGACATTTTTTTATTAGACCTGCTTCCATTTCTTTTTTTCTCTCTTCTGTTCTATACACACTGCAACTTTCAGCCCCTATTGCCTTCATTCCCACCCCCTTATGTTTTAGTTAAAGTAAGATGTTGAAATCCCTTCTCTAAGCAGACACTGCTAGTTCCCCTATCTATATTGTCATGGTTCCTTTGTTTTAATAAGAAAACAATTTAGTGTATTCCCATGAGATATCATCTCGGTTCTGATCAGACCAGCAAAGCCTCTTTATCAGAGATGGGACCAATCTGGTTGGTCTACACACCACAGCCCTTTGGGTGCTTTGGTTTTTTTTTTTTTTTGCAGATTGAGTCCATCTCTGCTGATCACTGTAATATTGGAAACACCACTGTGAAGTTGGGTTACTTATTGCCATTTTATCACTTTTATTATACAGCTATCGTTGCACATTCTTGGCTATAGTTTTTATATATCAGTCTTGCATTTTATTTGTACAAGTGGTTGACTGAAGAAATTAGGATCAGGTGTCTACTTGGACAATGGACCTATACCCAAAGTCCAATTTCTCCACGTTGCCATTCTTAAAAAATGGCTTTTTTTGTTGTCAGTGACCTGCTTTCTTATGAAGCAGGGCCCCATCTTGTACCACCTTTATTCCACAAATGGGATCATGGGGGCTAATCATTTCCCCATGTAGTTATTTCTTTTGGCCATGCTATAGGATGGGATCCCAGAACATATGGCTGGCTCCTCCTCACAATCGGCAGGGTAGTTTACAGTGCTGTTTCTACCACAGCCTCATGCTGTAACCCCTGAAGTGTTGTCTCTGAGTGGTAGTGTTGCAATGTAAATGTCTGTCAGTCCAAAGGCGTAGTGCTTTGCTGAGTTTGGCAGACTCAGAGGCAGTGAGTATGGGTGGGTGCGGATTTATGCCTGAATAGATTATCCATCCCTGGAAGCATTATTTGAGGCTGAGGTGTCAGAGTACTTTTTTGTTGATTTTTAATATTTCCTGTAATTTATGCATCTCATTATTGCCCCCATAGTTTCCTGCGCTGTCTGAAACAGACTGAAAACATTCATCAGCTGTCCCAGCCTATCAGGATATTTTGAACCCTCCAGCAAAGTGAATGAAATCCTATCACCCCATGCAGTTTGATCTTCTACCAACACCCAGTTGGGTTGAATGAACTTGCATATTAACCACCCTTCATTAAAGCAGAAATGGCACACCCAATGAAACAAGGTAATGACTAACAGCATGTGAATGCTCCCCAAACTCCCATAACCTTGGATTCTGCTGAACAATTTCATTCATGGGCCCTGTTGCTACCTTCTATGTAAATGGCACAGGGGGAGATTGATATTATGGTTATGGCCCTGAAGAAATGGTGTGACTTATAGCGGTGAATGACCAAATTTGATGGTCACAATGCTAATCAATTTGAGGCATGCCCAGGGGCTGCTTTGCAGTTGCAATGCTTTGTGTTGAGTAAGAAAGAAACAAAAAAGAAAGAAGTTTGGAGGAAGCTCATTTTGCTCAAGTCAGCAACATCTGAATTTTTAGAATAGCACATAACACTGTACATGTAACTGCAGATGCCACTAATGCGTGCTTACTTTAACCACAACTGTGCGCAAATTTATGGCAATGATTGTGTGCTACTTAAGTGTGCAAATGTGCATTCAGTTCAAAAGGCACATTTAGGAGAGGCTGGGCCTGTAGTTCTCTTTAATTTCTTGTAGTGCAGAAATACCTATTTATAGCAGTGTTTTTAAAACTACTGTCTTAAAGCTGCAGTAGCTGCTGTTTTATTGGCAGAAATGCAAGATTCTTGTGCAGGAAATTTGTGATTTTATTTAAGAATATCATTGCTCTCACATGAATACCCATGAGGTGAGAACTGCTACTTTGGCAAAGTGATTACTTTCTGTAGACTGTGCTGCGTAAAAATAAACCAAATGGAATATTTCACTCTCTGGATGTGCTCACTCAGGAAATACATAGGACTGTATCTTTAGCTGGTGTAAATCTCTGAAGCTCCACTGACTTCAGTCAAGCTACACTGGTTTCTATCAGCTGAGAGTCTGGCCCCTCATTATGGCTGTGCTTATAAATGACATACTTTTTTATTTTCAGGCCTATTGCTTGTTAACTAATCATCTACCTTGCACACTTAGTCTATGTATAACCTTCAGAGTGACTACATGAGCAAAAGTGTAACCACCAAAAAGTGTGCATGCAAACATACAGGTGTAAAATTTGAGGCATCCAGATGTGGAGGCTGGGTTTAGATTTCTTTGGAAGCATGGCTCTTTAAATTCTTATGCAATCTACTCACACACACAAAACCACACACAGCCCCTCAAAACCCACACTCACAAAAACAGCTGTAAGAGAATAAAGGACAATGAAACATATTGTACAACAGCAGTCACTCAAACCTCCCTCCACATTCCATACCCGAAGCCAGCACATGCTAGAAGTCAATCAGTTCATAAAGGATCATAGAGAAAACACACACTCACATAAAAAATCCTAAAAAATCCTACTTTCTTAAATCTCATAGGGTTTTGAACTTGGAACTTTCCTTTCTCTAAAACCTAAAAATAACTTCTAAAATTTAATTTTGAAGTGAAAGTAAATATATATCCCCCATGTTTTCATAATAATTGCGCATTTAAGGGACAAAGAAAAGCATCTGAAAGAGACTAAGCCCCATTTTTTTTAAAGTAAGAATCTAAGTATACCTACACATTTGTCTTTAGGCACCTGTCTGAGTGAGATCGGTGGGAGCTTTTGTGTGCTCTTCTCTTTAAGCACCAGAAATTTGGGATCCTGAATCTGGGTTCCTAAATCGGGGACCCTGAAAGTTTAGCTTCCTAGTTTAAAAGATTTTATTTGGAGTACTTGTGCAAATGACAACACATAATCTGAGTATTTAACAGGTACAGTAAGTTCAAACGAGTCACATTACATTTGCAAAGCAAGTATTTCCTCACAAGATGGTTCTTTTCCTCATATAGTAGAATCCTCTTGTCCTGAATCTGGCAAACACGTACACCCATGTCTAACTTATATCTGTGAGCATTGCCATTGAACTGTTCATGTCTGAATAATCACCTGCCTAAGTATTTGCAAGATCAGGGCCTATGTATTTATTTTCTGCAGCAATAGATAAACATGCAGAGAGAGTCAGTGTCTACTTCTTGGCTCCTAATAGTTAGAATGTCTCTCCTAAGTACTTTACAGTCCACTGTATTACTTTAATTTACAAACTGGTTGAAGATCTCATGAAAACGTGAGATCTTGTGTGATATCTATTATTTGTACACATCCTTGGTACAGATCAGGATACAATGGGGCCAAAACAGCCTTTTTCCTCCTGTTTCAGCCTTTCTTTCCATGCTCAAATAGATGAAAAATCTGAATTGTCAATGGTTTTATTCCCAATCTGCTTTACTTTACAATTTAAAATTAACATCAGTGTTGATGGAAATAGGAAACGGAGAGTAGTGGTAGGAGGCAAGTACAGATAGAGCCCCTATTAAGCTTTCCTTAATGCGATGCTCCTCACTCCAGACCTATACCACTCCCTACATTTCCAGCTGAGCAACACCTACACAATTCTGCTAAAATCATGATCAGCAGCAGCCCTGCTACTGAGATTCACAGCTTCACATGTGCTAGAACTGCCTGCCATGCCAAGCTGCTGTTATGAAACACACCAGGGTGAGAATGAGACTCCTGGACACATTTCATTTGTGACGTAAGTAGGGCCTGGAGAAGGGATGAAGCTGCTAGGCCTCCCCCCTTAAACTTCTCTGGAAGGCAGCTTGGAACCCAGCTTTATACCACCACGACAGAGAGTAATGAACATAGCACTGACAGCTCTTTGCTGCCTGTTTCCAGGCCCTGGGGACTTTCTGAGCAGCCACAGATATTGCTGGTGGCATCCAGGAAGAAGTTACTAGAGCCCAACATGCTCTGGTGAACTCCAGCCAGCAGAAGAGTGGCTAGAGAAGACTGTTGTAGTTGACCAGTTCCCTTACACATCTTGTGGTTACCAGGAAGCCTTTACGGTGGGGACATATTTTGGACCTCAACCATCTTTAAGATCAAGGAAACCTAGAGCCATTGTCTCTTCTCCCAAACTCAGCTCAACTGCATGTAATGACTGGCAGACATGGAACGTACAGAATAACAGTTCTCATCTTTGAATTTGGATACATTTCACAAGAGTCAATTTAACTCCTGAGCATTCCCCAAAGGGACTTGTCCTTAGTAGACAGTCTAATGGGTTTAAAATAATTGCAGAAGCTATTTTAGTATCTTCAAAATACACTAAAGTAGGACTAAATAAACTTAAGATACGCTACATCTTGTCACAGGGGGTTAAAATTTGGATAAGCCTTTTTTTGCCAGAAGCAGTACCTGTGATGAGTCCAGCAACCTGAGTTTTCAGTAAATAACAGGTGTTTAAACAAGCCGTGCTGAAAGGCAGACTGAGACATAATTGGTGTTTTCTATCCTTGCAGGTTCTTCTGCTGCTGTTGTGACTCCTCATTAGCTCATCTGTGGGGTCTGACAGCTGATGCTCAATTTTGCAGGAATGGTTCACCCTAAGCCTGTTGGACAGGTTCTGTAACTGAGCTGTGGCTGGTGATTATATAGCTGGATGGTAGGCTGAGGCTTGTTCAAAGGTTGCAGAAGCAGTTCAAGCCTAATCATTTCAGCACGTTCATTTGTGGTCTCAGAGGGCCTGATTCTGGCCTAACAATTTGTCATAAATCAGGAGTTACTGATACAAGAGGGATCAAAATCTGTTATCACTGACCATCCTGTTAATACTTCATTACTGTCCAATGCAAATAAAATAAAATAAAATAAATAATCCTTGTAAGGCAGGTTCCAGAGTTAAAAGCAAGCTCAGCAGTTTGCCTGTTTGTCAGTCAGCGTATTCTGCTAATGGACTCCCTTCCAGCACCCATAATTTGACCTACTCATATCCAAATATGTTACATGTCTGTCAGGAGAGAACATGCTCCTCTTCAATTACCCTCCTCTGCCTTTTGTGTTCCATACATTTAATTTAGTTTTAAAAACCTTACTCAAGAGCCAGAGTAAAGTGCAACAGCTGCTAGGGAGCTTAGATAATTGAAGGACTCCCATTGATTTCAAGGGGATCTGAGCCTAAATGGGCCCCAATGCCTAAAACATGCCTATCTAGCAATGGCATGGAGGAGAACTGTACAAGAAAAGAAAGCATGGGGCAGGCTACAAAGTGGAGAGGAACATGGGACTGGAAAGAGCCTTCGTGGTCACAAAGTCTAGTCTCCCCGAGCAATGAACAGCAATGGGTGGAAAGAATCCAGCATTCGGGCTACCTCTCGCAACTGTTCAACAAAAAATAAAAGCATCTTTTCTTTCTGTCCTTCCTTCCTCCCTTCCTTCCTCAAGGACAGAGAAAAGACAAAATGAAAAGGCCCGCCTGAATTTCCAGGCAGGTTCTGTATGCACCAGTGAAGATGATTCACCATCTGGCTTTCATGTTGTTCCACTCCTTTGGCAGCCAGCAGTATCTAAGAGGATAAAAGATCCTGCAAGTTTGTTCTTCACCTAGATTCGTTTCTCAGCCGTGCAACAAACTCTTGAGAATTTGGCCTTGTTGTTGAGGTTTTTTTTTAAACTCACTGCACTAACACATTTTGGAATTTTTCTGTGTGGTAAAGGAGCAAAAAAAAAAAAGGATTTTTTAATATGGTCTTCTTCTCATTAATAGTGGTTCAGGTACTTTTTCTTTGTCAGGTTAGTTGAAATGGGCTCTCTTCTTGGGCACAGCTGCTATTTTAATTCATCTTGGGTAAATGCTCTAACTCCCAAACTATTGGATGGAAGGGGGTGGTAACACTTGGATCTTACCACAGCTGCAACTGTACATTGAATCTGACCCAAACTCGTGAATAGATTCAGGATGATTGAAATCACACTTCCCAGGAAATTTACTGTTCACTGAAAAACTGTCATCCAGCTGATTTTGGGAATTCCTTATAACGTTACCCAGGTATTGTTTTGCAAGGATCGAAGTAGTCCAGGGATCATGAGACCAGAAAGGTTGTTCCTAACCCTCTCGGGTCCTCTGTGAAGAACAGCTTGACCAGGACTGATGATCTGCTCCACAGTAATTAGCATCTATGCGTACATAAATGTCTTACACATCACGGCTTGCAATTACGCATAACCTAGGCTGACAGAGTTCTTCGAGTTCTGTGTGAACAGGAATTGAAAGGGCTTTCACAGCAAAAGTCAGAACTAGGCTGAGACCACTACAGTTATTTCACTTCCTCTGATGATTAAAAGTGTTAAGCAATTACTGGTCTTTGCTTTCTTATTTTATCATTGTGCATTGAAGTTGAGATCTGAAAGTGGAAAAATTATAGCTCTAAGTCACTGCATATTCTCACCCCTCATTTGTAGAACTTTATTTAACATAATATACTGCAATGTGAGGTCTTGAAACAGAAATAAACTTTTTGCTTCTGATACTAGTAGTACCCTGTATGGGCGCTCTAACTTTTCTAGAGTGCCTGCAAATTGAAACTGTGTAGATAGGGCATGCTGAAAAAGTATTGCTTTTCATTGTTTTTCTGCTGTAAGTTCCTTGCTTTCACTGTTTCTACTTTACATGTTTTTTTCATAGCATCTGATAAAGAAAGCTGTTGCTTATGAAATGTTTGGCATCTCTGATTCAGTTAGTCCAGGGGTTGTCAACTGGGAGCATGCATACCCCTGGGAGTACTTGGGAAGGCCCTAGGGGGTATGTGCAGGTAAGTGGGGACAGAGTGCCCACAGGCACCACCTGGCCAGTTGGGTGCAGGTGGGGGGAAGTGGGGGGAAGGGGTTTGCATGCGGCAGCAGCCACTGCCATCCACCACCCTGTACCGCTGCTCTGTGTTTGGCTGCATGCCACCTCCCACCCCTGCTCTGCATCCGGCCGCCAAGGGTACATGTATTTAAAAAGGTTGAAAACCTCTGAGTTAGTCTGTAAGGTGCAGGCTCCCCCGCCTTCTGCATGCCTATTAGGTATGAAAAGCTATAAGTCTTCATGCGTAGGGCATTAAGGCAAGAGAGGCCTCACTGTGGGAAGGCACTCAGGTAACATAGTAGTGTCTGAGTCCTAGACTGAGTGATCAAGTCTGCTCCCCTGAAATCACAAGTAACCAGCTCATATATTCCCATCCCTTTTATAAACTGATCAAGTTCCATCTTGGAAATACTTGGCTGTTGTTTCTGCTACTCTAACTGGAAGGTTGTCCCAGAACTTCACTCTGTTTGGATGGTTAGAAACCTTCTACTAATTTATTCATGGCCAGATTATGCCCATTTGTTCTTGTGCCAACATTGTTCTTTATCTTAAATAGCTCCTTTCTCTGACTACCCTGTAATATATTTATGGAGAGAAGTCATAGCCCCACTCCCAGGCTTTGTTTAGTAAATAAACCAAGCACTTTTACTCTCTTGTGACAGGACCTCCATTCCCCTGATTATCCTGGTAGCCCTCATCCATACCTGTTTCAGTTTGAATGCATCTTTCTTGAGTGGGGTGACCTGAATTGTACACAGTGAAGTAGGTGAGTTCTCAGCATATCTGTCTTACATGAGTCCCTAGCAAGCTGTGTGGTACAGTGCTGCTCTCTAAATGAGTAGCTACACTTTCTAATGTAGGCTTCATAAAAAGAGAAAGTGTCCTTTGTGGCCACAGTACCATTTGCTACGCTTCGGGCCACAACACAGGGTCGCCCAAAGTCACAGAATTCTGGGAAGAAAGCTGTGGCTGGGTGTCATGGGAATCTGAGGTAGCTAGCATGCTTAATACATGAAGTAAGGGTAGGAACAAGAGAGTCAAAATTTGTTAGAGAGATGGTTCAGTATAGGTTTAATCCATGATTGCCACCATCGGCTTCTGAATGGACAAAGACTTTTTTACTAAGTTTACATATCCTGGAATTGCCGGCCCCCATCTTCCCTAGCTTGTACTCTTTGGCCGCAACTCATCTTTGCATGTTGCATTATTTCTGCATAGTTGCTTACGGCATTCAGCGCCACAGGCTGCGGGACTCTGCGACATTATTTTGAACTCTGTTCGGCCCTTTGGACTCTACAACAGTTCCAACTGGATTTTCATTGCCGCGATAAATTCACCACTATCCAACTTCTTCTCTCTAAGTGCAACGCTAACAAGTGGTGTTCGGCAAGGGTCTGTCCTTCTCAGTCCCAACCTAGTTATGCATAACCACTGGGAACATTCTTTGGAAAATGTGGCTTTAGTCATTTTCATTTTTATGTAGGCTGCGTACAGGATCAGGTTTTAACTTTTCCACTTTAAACATTTTTTATGGGAAGACACACTCTTAACACTTCTTTCTCAGACTCTTTATTGACTAAAAAAGAAATTAATTTTAGATCAGGCTTGCCTAGCTTGCCTTAGCTAAACCCATCCTAAGCCTCAATATTTATTCTAGTCAAGACAAGGCTTTACATAGCAGTAGGATACGGTTAAGAGAAAAACCCAGGAAAGCCAGGTCTAATAGTCAAAACACAAGTATTTCCAAAACATGGGGTCTCCCTGTGGCCTCATGAAGTCATTTGTAGTCTTGCAAAGAGGTTGTAGCAAACTACTATTCTGACTGGATAGTTTTGGGTAGCTGGATAGCTAAACACTAGGCAAATCAAAAAGACTGACAGATTTATTACCTCTGAAGCTTCCTATGTGCTTCCACAACTTGGAGTCAGTTTGGGGACCTCACCCCTGCTGTGACTATTAGCTTCAATGGAGTTTACACCAGAGATCAATTTTCCATGAAACATGTAAAAAAAAAAAATCTCCTTTAGCCAGTACGTTTCCAATTTAACGTTAACATTAGCATTTGTTTAATGTAGTAACTTACACACTTGCTGTACCTCCAGAAAGTATGTATCTACAGTATGAGCCAGTATAGGTACACTAGCCAAGTGTTTCTAATGGCAACGTGGAAATACCACCAAAGCCATGCTTGGCACCAGTAAAGTACCATGAGGAGAACAAACTATACTGGAAAATAGTGCAGTGTTGTTAGTATAACTAAATCCACATTTGGGACTTCTGCTGGCACAGCTACAGCTGTCAATGTTCATACCCCTATACATCCCTGACTGACGTAGCCACTCTGACAGCAGTCTGTACTATAGACCTGCCTTGGGATATACTAATATTGACCCACAGCTGCTTCTTTTTTGGAAAACACTATCAAATGTTGGCTCATTTTTGAAATGCTGTATCAGAGTCAGGTCTTCTAGCTGCCTCAAATAAAGGTCATTTTGGTGGGGAAACAAAACTTCTGTTTTTCAGAAAATGTTCAGGGTTTTGATATTTCTTCTCATTTGTCATCAGAATCTCTCTCCGTGAAAAAAACTGAAAGAAACAAACCACAGAATCGCTAATAATGTTAGTGGTGCGGACACTCCCATCCTATGTGGGAGACCCAAATTGAAGTCTCTATGCTACGTCAGGCAGAACAGGGACATGAACTCAGGTCTCTCACATCCTCAGGAAATGCCCAACCCGCTGGTCTATCAGCAGTGGAGCTAGTGCTAGTGCTAACTCTTGTTGTGAGCAGACATTGTATGGGGAAATCTGGCAGAAAACCTCCCCAAAACCAAAATAAAAAGAACAGTCAAGTAATCAGTTACATCAAATCAGCATTTTCCAATGAAAATACTTCAACCGAGAAATCCTGACCAGCTCTAAGGTTCAACTCATTGAACCATTGGGCCTGTAGGTAAATTGTTAGCATTAGAGATTTCTATCCAGTGTTTAAGTTATTTAAATACTGCTCTATTTGATCTTTTTGTCTCTCTCACGTCACAGTCTCTAAACCTGAGCGGCTGCTTGGATCTCCAGTGGAATGTTTAAAACAGAAGTCTGCAAATGCCAATGCAATGCAAATCACTTTCTAGTAACACAGGTGTCCTCTTAAAGAAAACTAAATCCTTTTAATATCTGAGCTTTTTAAAGATAAGTGAAATAAGAAGCTTAAATGTGGAAGCCAAGAGAACACCTCAATAAAGATTAAAAAATTGTTAATAGTGGCCACAGTTTTTCAATAAAATTAATATCCCAACATGACCCTTTTCTTCATTCCATCCTACCCTGCCAGCTACATAATTGCACTTGTTAACTATCTGTAACATTGTTTAATATTAAAGTTTAGAAGTTTCTGGACATGTTCCCCTTGTCTGACCTCTGTAGAGGGCTACGTAACCTGACCCAATAATATCTGCATCAAGCCTGTAACTTCTCCTTGAGCTAAAGTATGAGACCTTTTAAAAACACATCCACTATTGAATTAAAGCCTGTGACTGATGGAGAATCAATCACATCCCTCTAAAATTGTTCTAACATTAATTACCCTCAGTGTTAATTTACACCCTATTTCTACTTTGATTTTGTCTACCTTCAGCTTACAACCACTGGAAGATATTGTTAATATTAATATTACCTAGGTTGTATATAGCCCTATTCATAAGATCTCAAAGTATTTGACCAAGGTAGTCACTATCATCATGACCATTTTAAAAACGGGGAAACTGAGGCAAGAGAGGTAAAGTAACAGCATTATCACAGTGATGACTTTATTAATGATATGAGCCACAATTGCTAAAAATTAAGGACTGCAAAATGAGCTAGGCATGTTACCACAATTATGCAAAGGTTAGTAATAATCACATCTGCACATAAACTATGATAGGTTCTTTCTAAAAAGTCTGGCTTTCTCTTTTCATGCTCTGAGTGACCAATACTGCTCAGACTGGAAAATACTCAGTTTTGCAGCAAAATTAATATATATTTTTTCCTTTTTGAAAAGTTTTGGGATGATGAAGGATTAAGGGCAAAAATCCCCTCCCTCCCCATCCCTTGGTATGAATGCTTAAATGAACATAGAAGAATAAAAAAGTTAGAAAGAAGTGGTAAAACAGTGTCATGAGGCAAATAAATGCTAGCTCTACTGAGATTTAATGTGGGATCTCAAATTAGTCAGAGGGAGGCATGAGTTACTAAAGAGAGCAGCCCCCACTCCAGCTTACTAATTAATCAGGCACAAAAAGCTCATCAAGGAACAGCCCAGCAATGAGAGGCAGACTGAGACAAGGTTATCCTGAAGGTTAAAGACACAGGGCTTTTTAAAATTAAATAATAAAGGGGAAAAAAACCCCTTCTGACATTCTACATTGCTATAATATTAAAGTACCGGTTTAAATCAACAGAAGGCAGGAAATTCAAGACTGGCAGCTGATGCTGCATTCTTAAATCATCTTGGTGAAGTAAACTACAGCACAATAGCTAGTGTTAATGATGGGGCATCAGTTGTACCTTACCGTTTTCTGGCCCTTGCTGCAAATGCTGGAGATGTAATTGTATTAAAATTTGTACCTTTCACGGTTGGTGTCTTTGTACTTAGGCCACTAAACCCTCACACTTCTTTTGCTGAGGAATCTAATTGCTTTAGGTACTATCAGGATGCCCGTATGGAGGGGTTAAAGAAATGGGAGTGGCAGGATCTTGAACTCATCTGAAAATCCAGCTCTGACTGTG
Organism: Crocodylus porosus; assembly: GCF_001723895.1. Taxonomy (NCBI): domain Eukaryota; kingdom Metazoa; phylum Chordata; order Crocodylia; family Crocodylidae; genus Crocodylus; species Crocodylus porosus. Next base: position 6,162,809 of record NW_017728922.1, read on the forward strand.
GATGTTAACCACTTGCAAATCTGGCAGTAAAAACACTCTGGAATGGGCTCCCCTTCCAATTAATATGGACGTTTTGTGACATATCAGTTATTTACTTGAGAAAGTAGCTCTTGGTTAGAAACTGCATGTAATTTCAGGGAAGGGTTTTATGCATCTACTAGACAAAAATGTTAATAAGGACAATGCTAATTACTCGGGCTACCAAGAAATGATGTCCTCAGACTAATAGCTACCTTGTCATTAGGTGGTTAGCATGAGTGCACCCTACTGCCCTCTCCTGCCTGGAATTAGAACTGCTCAACTGTGTGGCCATAGCTGTTACAGAGCTAACCATGCTTGAGCTGAGTCCCCAAGAGGCGGAGAAGCGATTCTCTTCTACCTTTTGTGATAAGGTATGCACTTTTAGAGCAGGAAGATCTGAGGTCTGTCCTCACTACTGTTGGAAAATTCTGAATGGCCATGGTATGCAAGAGAGTGACAACCATGAAATAACAGGGAGTGATGGATTTGTTACAATATCCTTCTATAGCCAATATCTATATAGCCATGCAACTAGGTAGTTATTTTTTAAAGCAGTTTTTTCTTTGTCAGCAGCGAGCATTCTTCTGAAATTAATATAACATATAGAGCACGCAAAGAAGGAAAAACCTTGGGACATTCACAAATTTTGCAGATAGTGTTCAAATATGGCTTCTTTGTATCTGAATTATCCATCCATAACATCCCATCTATTGTGAGCTGTGAATTACAATAGGACTTGGACTTCTGATCTGTTAGTTTTACAGTTGACCCAGATGTTGATCCAGATCCATCCTTAGTAGTCATAGGTCATATTACCAAAACATCACTGCAGCCACTTCTCCTCTTAACAGGTTTACAAGTGGGGACAAGGGCAGCATTAGCCATGGCTACTCTTCCATTTGTTGAGGTGGCCCCTTCAGACCGCAACTGAAGGCAGTTAATAGGACAGGGTTGGGAAGCTCATACTGCAACTATATTAGCTGCTATTCCAGCTGTACAATATCCATTCAAAGCCTTTCATGAACACTGAATCATCTCAAAAGTTATAAGTAGTAATATGAAATGTGCATGCCATGGCCTGATCTTTCTTAATGCAAATCAATAACCTTCTCAATACAAATCAGATTTTTTTTTTACCAATGCAGATTTTTTTGTGTGATGGGGCCACACTGGCAGGACCAGTCCCTCTAAACTCCCTGGGGTATTATCATGTAATTCATTGAACATATTATTATGCAACTGAACATATACTATCTGTAATAAAACTGTTACTGATATTTATAGTCAGAAGGCTGGGTGCCCATGTGTGTCAGCTGATTTTCGGTCCAAATAACCCACCCATTTTATTTGTCCAAACACTCAATGTGATTTAATTGCATTAGAAGGAAGGATGGTTTTGTAGACAAAGCACTAGGCTGGGACTTATGAGTTACATTCTAGGCTCTCTAGAGAATGAGGGTAAATCTCTTGTGCTCAGCACCTTGAAGAATTAATGGGAGTTATGTGCCTATACACACTAAAGTAGGAACAATGCTACTTCATTTTTTTTCATCCTTTTTCTGTCTTGTCACTTTAGAATATGGGCAGAAGGAGAACTTACTGAGAGCTATATTTGTGTGTGCATTTACAGCATGTCAGCTACTCTGTGCATGCTCTTACCTCAAGTAAATACAAGGAATCTTGTCCCACTATTGTTGAGGGGTAAGCTACCTCACATTTATAATGAGGGTAAATTCACACCTTAGCTTATCTTGCACTAACCTGTTTGTGTAGCCAGAGCCTTAGGTCTTTAGGGCAGGGGTAATTTCTTATTATGTATAGCTAATGCATTTAGCACAATAGGACCCTCGTCTCAGTTGGATCCAGTAGGCATTAATGTATTAAAAGAAATTGCAGTGACAACAGAATAATTGCCTGAAAAATGTCACTTTCTGCAGCTGAGTTCCTTTGAGAGCTGTACAAATACACACAGCTGCAATTTCTAATGTTTCAGTGTTTAAGACCATATTTAAGACGAAGTGTTGCCTTTGGAAATAGAGAAGTGGACTTCAATTATGCTTTGGGCCAGATAGGGCATGGAGCAACTAGAAGGATGAAACTGAAACAGATATAAACAGATGGGGGGAGGGAATTGCAGGTGGTAACATAAAGAAATAAGTTTGTATCTGAAGTAGGGTTGGGTGTTTGACTGGTCAAAAAAAGTTCAGTCAATAGACTGAATATTGGTCAATTGGTCTAAATTGCCAATAGGTCCAAATAATCCACAGAAAAAGTACATTCTTTTCATTAAGAAATCTGTCAAAAAATTTAAAAAATTTTATTTCTGTCAAGAAAACTACAGAAAATGCATTTTTTGGTAAAATTGCTATAATCTTTGGCCAGTCAATTGACAATACCCGATCAGTCAATTGACTAGCTTGCCAACCCTAATCTGAAGTAAGTAGCACAAAATAGAGGTACCACAGAGCAATCTCCGTGAGACTCTGAGACGGAGAAGTAAAATAATGCATGGAAGACTCATTAGTGTGTACACAGGGTCCAAAGGTGTTCGTAGTGTTGAAATACTAGTGCTTTTACTCTCAGATCACTCTCTGTTTAAAGTACAGTGCCTTTACAGCCTTGAACTTTGATATTGACTCTACGCTCCTTGAGGGAAGCTGCTTTCCACCCTGTCCTTTCAGCCCTAACTAAGCCTCTCCTGATCAGCCTCTGACACCAGTGCCAAATCAAGGCAAGGCTCTGTCATTCCCAGGAGAGACTAAAGCCCACTTCTTTCCTCTGTTTCTGTGAGTGGTGGAGGCAGCTAACCTCAATGCCATGGGACAGCCCTTTCTTAGGTCCCAGTGGAAGTTCCAGTGGTGTGCCATGTTTCATGCCACACTTTCCTCCAAACTCTGCACAACCACTTTTTCAAGTGTCTCATTTCATCTGATGAGAAAAGTTTAGTATTATACAAGGAAGCCTAGAATGGGATTATGTCTTCATTGCAGTTAAGTCAAGATTTTACTTGGATTTTAGGAGAAGCCTTTCTACTTTCCTCGCACAAAATTTTCTTACCTGTGAGCAGAAGTGCTTGTGCCATAGCAAATCTATACACCTTGGGGGTGGGATAGGAGCTTGGATCCTGCATTAGCTTGGGCTGGAACCCATCTACCTTGCCATGAGGAGACAGACTAAATCATTTGTGTGCTAAGAGTCCTCCAAAGCTTTCTCATGGTTCTCCACGAAGGAAGACAAGTTCTCCCATAATTGACACCACAGTTTAGGAAAGAATCCTAGAACATCTTGAACCAGACTCCCCAAAAGCTTTTGAGGTGCTGCAAAATGTATGTGCACACTCATGTGGCTATGGTCTGTGATAGCAAAGGACCTGGCTAAAGCCTTTTTATTATTTTTCTCCATATATAAAAGACTATAAGACTATTTCTGCCCTCCATTATATGCTCCGTATTACGTATGTCAGCAGGAGAAAATCCTATCTGCAAAAGTCCACTACAATACAATTGCTAAACTCAGTTGTTGCCAGAGCAGATTATTTTACCAGTTAGTATAGCTTTTGTTGGACCAAACCATTATAATTCAGTGGCAAATGTATGTCAGGCCATTATGATTGCATATGTGTAAATATTCCTCATTAACAACTTCCACATATGATTACCCAGTCAAAAATAGTCACTGCATGTGCAAACTAGGTACTGTATAGAGTTGTACATATAGGTCCTGATCCTGCAGATAGTTCTATTCTATTCTACACTCCTATTGCCTTCTAGGGGATCAAACACAATAATGAGTGTTCATGGAATCAGGGCCAAATTTGGAAACATAGTCAAGCACTTAAGTTGATAGACAGTCTGAAGGCCTTGCTACACAGTAATTTTGAGAGGCTTCTAGAGCTCTTAACCCCTGGGTTGTCCATACATTAACACTTGAAACTTGTTCTAAGCACTGGTTATGCTCAAAGTTATGCCAAGCCAGGGCAGGATTACCTTTGATCTGTGCTATCCAGCTCGTGTTACACCAAGGTGCAGCCAAAGTAGGCTGCACATTAGTGTAAACACCCCACCTGCCCCCGTCCTTTGCTGGCCTGGATTGGGCTGACTGAGCCAGAAGAGCAGTAGCCCGGCCACAGCAGTGGCTAGGCAGGCAGTTTAACTTTTTCCTGACTGCTTCCCTGGGAAGGCAGGCAGCCACAAGTAATACCCCGAGTGGGAGGAGGCAGGAGACGGGGGGAACCTCTAGGGGCAGGGGGAAGGCTAGGAGTGCGGGTGGGGAACTGGGGGAGTCTCAGGGGGGGTAGGGGGAAG
>NW_017728922.1:6167233-6242639 GCF_001723895.1 Crocodylus porosus
GGAGGGATTCTTACCTTTCAGTCCTCCAGATTGGTCCCTGCTGGCCTGAACGTGCAACTTTTCCAAACTCAAGCTGCCACTAACACGGATCAACATTTGTGTGGCTCACAGTGTAAGGCGCAACAAGGCCCTAAGGCATAGAGCAGCAAAACTGAGGATTTAGAATGAGCTCTTAAAATAAAACTGAGACTTATCAACTGAATCTAACATATGGCTCCGAAGGAGGTGGCGGCCTTCCAAAATGTTGGATGAGAGCTGAGCTATCTTTGAAAATAAGTACCTATGAAAGATCCCATAGAGTTAGGTGGAAAAACTTCATTGCTAGCACAAAGATCCTGGTCTTCAACAAGCAAGTAAGGATGGAACATGTTTGGAGCATGTACTTCAGATGCCAGTATGCAGACTCCCATATGGAGCCATCCAGTGGAAACCAGCTGGCACAAGGAAACAGGCATCTCTAAGATACTTCAAGAAGAACCCCTAGCAGAAAGGGCAGAAGAGTTGACCTCGGCACTGCGGAGCAGATGGATGTGGCAGCAACAGAGCCAGCTTTCAGGGTGAGTGGCGTGGTGCCATGGTCAGGAGGGTGTCACACACATACCCAACCTGCCCCACCCCACTGCGTGTGCCAGGCAGGACTTCAATGGCAACTCATCCTGGGGGATGGGCAGTGGGGTCTGCCTCCACAGCTGTGTGTGATTGGAGCTGGCTGGCTGGGGCAGTGTGATAGAAAGTCCCTGGATGGCAGCAGTGGACTCTTCCAGGCAGCATGCCAGGAGGAGGGTGCCGAGGGCTGGTTCAAGGGCAAGGCAGCAGTGCCCAGTGAGAAGGTGGCATGGCTGGGAGGCCCAGGCTTGTGCTTCAAGGCCTTTGCCATCACCAACCTGCTGGGGCTGGAGGCCAAGTCACAGCTCCCCCAGCTGCTGCCATCAATGCCAAGCATGAGGGTGAGGGCATGGGTAGCCGGGCAGCACTGGACAGCAGCACCTGCTGCTGGGGCTAGGCTTTTTGTGTGGGCAGCGCTGCCTACTGCCCACCCACCTGTTCTTCCTGCCATCCTGCACTGAGCCCCCACTACACCCTGGCCTCACTGCCCAGTACCTGGCCAGCATCTCAGGCAAGTGGACATGTGCTGCACTGCAATAGCTCCTGAGGTCTCCTGCCACCCGCAGCTGCTGGAGTACTTGTGTCCCTCATGCATTCACGTCGTCCCCCACATCCCTCCCCTGCCCCCATACATCTCTCCTTATCACATACAACCCACGCACACAACCCACACACACAGCGTTGGTGACTTGGGGGTGGGGTGCCAGGGGGAGGTACTGGGGTGGGGCACCAAAATACAAGATTGCCTAGGGCGCCATTTTCCCTAAGACCAACTCTAAGCAGCAAACAGAGGAGGGTTAGAGATTAGTTTCCATTTTGCATGCCAGTTTTGGAGCAAAAGGGAGGAAAGATACTGATGCTCAGATCTTGGCTATTTTCAAGTAGTCGCAAGTGAGTCCAGTGGTCCCAAGTCAGATCTTTTGGTAACAAAAAGAAGTAATTTACACTGGAAGATGAATCTGTTTCAATATTAATACTTCAAGGGGCTATCAATATTATTATTATTATCATCCATAGTAGTAGGATTAATATTACTGTTACTTTCATCATCAATAGCAATAATATTTACTTTGACAATAGCCACTCATCAAAGATTCTGATTTCCTTTCATTTGAATATATCATATTTTCTTTCCCAATAACTAGAACAAATCATGCTACACTGAAGTCTCGGATACTCAGCATATGCAGTGTTCTGTGTGTTGAATGGACAGGGCTTTCTCTCTGGAACTGTGGCAAACCCTGGAAAGTCTATTTCTTTCTTTTTCTCACCAAATGATCTGGTTAATTGAATTTTTTTTAACTTGGCACTTACTCTCTGTCATTAACTCTCCACAAATAAGCCTGGCATTGTCTCATTTTAAAGCTGCTTTTGCATGCTGAACTCCAGACTTCACGGATAAAGCATGAGCTAAAGGATCAAGGGTAGGTGTATTGAGAATGTTGGATGGCTTGTTGGGATAAAGTCTGAAAATCGACTGTGTGTTAGGAATGATAAGCAGGATAAGTTGTGTGTGGAGATGGGAAGGAAGTGTGAGGAGAGGAAGAGGAAATTCACAGTAGGTACAGCTTACTAACAGTCTCTTTAACTTTCCCTGTCAGGCAAAGATGGGGAGGTAAGGAGAGTTTTTTCGGCAGAAATGGAATTCAGTTTCATATAGGAGTAAAAACACACGGAGGAAAATTTTGTTTTAAATCAATTTCTCTCAGAGTAGAAATAAAGCAACATCTTCCAAAACCCACATTTAAACACCTGCATTTTTTCAGTATGGTATAAGATATTTTCTTGCCTCCTGCTTACTTTTAGTAAATTGCAGACACAAGGGTAAACAGTGCCTTTTAAATGGGAGCACATAACTCCTGAACTATCACTGCAACGAGACTGCTAAGGTGTCTGAGTACTACTTCCCTCTACTGGACAGAATGAGAATTTCTCATCTGCATGGCATAGGCCCCTTACTGCTAACAGTTAATGGGGATTGTCTAAGTTTTAAATGGTCACTCTGTGCCTTTGTGGCAAGAGAGCCTTGGTCTAGTTCTGTTCTCACTGTGATGTTTTGGCTGTGGTTTGCAAGCTCCTGTGAGGATTTTTAATGCCCAGAAATATGTAAAAGTATTGTATCAATAGTGAGACCACCAATAGGGAGATCCTTATCTCCCAGCACCAGCTCTGTGGTTGCAGGGCCAGTTCTGGGAGATCCTTGTTCCCCAGCCCAGGCCTCATGGTCATAGGACCCAGGCTGGGAGAGAAGAATCTCTCAGCGCTGGCCCCATGACTGTGGAGCTGGCACTGGGAGAGAAGGATCTCTCAGCCTGGGTCCCATGACCGTGGGGCTGGGGCTGGGGCTGGGAGATAAGGATCTCCCGGCACTGGCCCCATTGTTGCAGAGCAGGGTCTGGGAGCTCCCTGCTGCCGGGGCAGGGGGACATTGTCTCTGCACTCCTGGGGGCAGGGAGCGATTTCTGTCCCCTGCTGCCCAGCTGACTAGAAGTACATTTGCTCCCTGTCAGGCATCTACACATGTGCTACTGCACAGTAAGTAATCTCAAGTAAATTTGCTACTTGCATTTTCAGGTAGCACATTTACTTGTGATTAGAGCCCATTACTGTGCAGTAAGCGTCTGCATGCATAGACATGGATGCTTACTGTGCAGTACTTGGCTCTACTGAGCAGTAAAGCATGTCATGTAGATGTACCCCAAGAGCTTTAAAAGTGACTTCTGGAAAAATTAGCTAATGGCTTAGATCCTCCAACCTGGGAGGATCAACTCAGGGTGAATAGCTACTCCAACCTTCTTCATTGCTGTCAGCACAGGGGGTACGATTTGGGGAAGAGAGGTCCAGACTGGGATTGTCTTATATCCTGCTAATACCTGCATCTCTTATGAAACCCTCTGGACACTTTACTAAGACACAGCCTCTCTTGGATGTGGGAACTGCATAAACCTGCAATGAAGACCAGGGGCTAATTGCTGCACTCTGCCCTGTGATTCATCATTACAATTATTGGCACTCTGTAGGCAAGATAATAGTTAACAAACAGTCTCAGCTCTGGAGAGCTTACAAGCCTGACATCAGAGACATACAGACAGAATTCATAGGAACGCCAAGCACAAGGAGACTTTTGAAGCTAGATCTAGATTATTTCATACTTTAGCTACATGGGTCTGTATTTTAAATTGAAATATATGTAAACTGCTTGTATTGAAATAGATTTTAAATGTCCCTTATAATACCATAGCTTGCCAAATAAACTTCCTATTGTGAATGCATAAAAATCAGTTCAAAATGTAACATGTACAATTTGTGTATTGAAATACATATTTTCCCATCTGGATAGTAATGTCTCTTTCAGTGTTGGTAGCACTATTTTACCTGGCTTCAGTTAACACAGGATAGATTCAAACTTCTAGCTAGATTATTGTTTCATTAATAATTGTTTCAGTCTGGGCTGAACAGGCTAGAGAGGGGTTGAATTCTCCCCTCCCTGTCCCACCAGCAGGGACCTGAGCCCAGTCTGCTAGGTGCTCCCTCTTTGCTGTTGCAGCGCTGGCCCCTGAGGCAGAAGGGGCAGGAAAGGGCGTTATTCCCCCCTCTATCCCTACTGCCCCTGGGGGACTGCAGCTGGGTCTGCCTGCCCCGACCACTGCCACTGTTTGCTCCCTGTTTGGGGCAAGCCGTGAAATAAGGCCCCTGCTGCCCCTCTGCCAGATGCTGGAGGGAGGGAGGGGGAATAACCACTGTTCCTGGCCCCACCTAAGGGGCCCTGCCAGCTGGCATCCAGCTGTGCCCCTACCCTGCTACTGCAGCAACGAAGGGGCAGGGGTTTCGATGTGGGCAGCAACCCCTGTCATAGTGTCAGGGAGTGTGAGCTCCTTCCTGGCGGGGCCCCCGCTGTGGGGTGGGCAGAGCTGTGGCGGACTGCATGGTAGCACTGGGCCCAGAGGGGGCCAGAGTCCCCCACAGCACTGCCACCATGCTCTGAAGCAGCTTTTCTTGCCCTGCAGAGTGGCCCCAGCACTGGGAAGAGGCTTGCACTTGAGGAAGCCATGACAGGGGCTGCTGCCCCCATCATAATTGTTCCCTCCTCACTGCTCCAGCAGCTGGGTGGGGGCAGGGATGGCGCCAGATGCTGGCCAGCAGGACCCCTTGGGGGGTGGGGGCAGGGACCAGGGTTATTCCCCACTCTGCCCCCAGGGCTCTGCAGTGTTTCTGCCCACCCTCGCCACCACCATCCCTGCTTGCTCTGTGCCTAGCTGAAGCTGCAGAATAAGCCCCCTTCACCAGATGCTGGAGGGATGGGGGAGGAGGGGGCTTATTCCACCACTTGGCCTGGATTTAAACCAATTTCTAATCACTTAAACCAGTTTATGTGTAATGCGTGTCCCTAGCCTAAAAGATAGTTCTGTCTGGTTCCCCACCCTATGGAGAGTGGAAGAATTGAAGTGTCTCCCATGCCCATGGGCTCATGTGTCTTATTTGTTTGTGCTTGGATTAGCTATTGAGGCATGTTCTTTCCCATCTCATGTGGAAACTTAATTTGGGATAACAGCATCCACATAGGGCTTAGAACAAAATAGCTCTCAGAGGGTGTGTCTACACATGAAAGCAAGGTGATGCAATAAACTCTGGCGCATATTGCACCAGAGTTTATTGCTCCTTGGCGCCACATTTATATTTGTGCTCAGGACTGCAGCACACTGAGCTGGGGCAGAGCAGCCCTGGCTGGCGGGAGGCCCAGGGGATCAGCCTGCCATCCTGGGGCTATTACCAGCCAGATCAACATGCTGTGGAGGGGCTGGCTGGGGCACAAGGGTGCTCTGATGCAGGGCAAGCCAGTAGACAGCCCCTCAACTGAAGAACCCTCATGCCCCAGCCAGCCCTGTCAAGTATACATGTGCATGGCTGCACAATACAGGACACTATCATAGGACAGCACTTGTGTTTACAAGTATCAGCCTACGGTAAAGTTAATTATGCTACTGAAGCCTAATAGGGCCACAAGTATAGATGCTGAGACTTTACTGTAGAGCTAATTAGGCAACTGCCCAGTAAACTTCTCATGTAGATGTGCCCAGAAATACGTATTCTGGAACAGCTATTTTGGTAAATTTCTATATGTAAACAGCCTGTCAGAGCAGACTGGAAGTGGGGTTCATCCATTATATTGTTCCCCAGCAGCCAATTCCTCACTGCACTATGGAGCCCATCAAGGTCTACTGCCAGGGAGCCTCAGTAGCTGTGGAGGAGAAGGCCAGGTTTTTCTTTTTGTCAGTGGGACTGTTAATGCAGAACAGGCCCCAAGCCTGGCTCCTCTGTTGAGGTCTCTGATTAAAGCCTGTCAGAATATAGTGATTTCCAACTTTCTAGATGATTTACAGTATGACCAGGGATATACCTTTAGTTCAGGGGGGCACAGATTTAGTTTTCAGAGATAGGACCTGGGCATTAGGCATCAAATTCAGGACTGATGAAACCAAATGTAACTCCAATAAAATCCGTGAAATTAGAGCTGCTCATGCTCATAATGAAGTTGGTACCAGGTATAGATATTGGTAAGTGCAGGCCTGTACCTGCTGTCGTGGAAAGCAGCTCCACATCCCCAGATGAACGGGATTTGGTATAGCATGCTCTTGTGACACACCAGGTCTGAGCATCTTACAAACAGAAGCTAGAGGCTACTTGAGTGTACACACGTAAAATATAGAGCTATTTCTGAAATATGTTTGGCTGGTATTGTGCCAAATTCTGCAAATTCTTTAGATTAGCCAAGAGACTGGCTTGAGAACAAACCCACTGCTTCCCCACTGCCTTCAGTGTTAGAGATTTTTAGATGGTTATCTTCTGCTGTCTAGAGATTACGAGCCAGATCCTATTCCACGGACTAGATGCCTAAGTGCAGTTCAAATCCCTGATCAGGTCTCTGAAAAAACCATTAACTCATCTACTTCTGTAATGAGACATCATCTTAGCTTAGATTAAACCACAACAATGCACTGAGGAGGAGGAGGCCCCACCCACCTTTTGCGTCAACAGGTTTTAAGGGATTTAAGCAGGGTGGAACTGAATTCCAGTTTGGTGCCTAAACCCACCTGGATGCCTAAGAGATAGAATATGATCTCGCCCTATGGCTAGTGTTTGCCCACAGTGCATTTCCAGTACTACTGGAAGTGGACAACTACATTCATTCATATATGATTCTTCCTAATTCAGGTCAGCTCAATTTGTGGTTATTGTATTCTCTAGCTCAGGGTATTAAACATATAGCCCATGGGTCAGATCCAGCTTGCAGAGCTATGTCATTTATCTCACAATGCTCCTCAAGGGGCTGAGAATTTAGGGGTGGGGTGAGTGGGGTGGGGCTCACTGCCAGAATCCAGGGTATGGATCCCCACTGAGGATGTGTATTGGCAGTGGGGTGAGGGGTGAGCAACAGCCTGTATTAACCTCCTGGCTCCTTGATGCTGCTTGTCTGCTGTTGTAATGTCTGGATCCAGCCCACAAGGAGCTCTGCATTATAGATCCAGCCTGGGGGGCCAGGTGAGTCTGATGTCTTTGCTCTAGGTCATTAAATACTTCGTGGAAGTGTTTGGAATACATCTAATATAGTCTATATACTGATGCTTAGAAAGTGGATTGTGCGCATGTCAGAGAATCCTTGTGTGTATCAATGGGATGTATGCACCACAGAAGACGTGCCATCCATGGAAAATTTCATCTAGATGTCAGGAAAGTTCACTTTTCCAAAGGGATTAACTCTGGTTGTAGGATGGCAGGTTTAAATGTTTGATTTTTGTTTATGTCTCTTTTTTAGCCCATATCTCAAGAGGATTTAAGTCTTTGACTTGATGTTCGTGATATGTTACTTACAGGATTACTGCAAGATCACCTGATAAAGCCTGACATAAACTTGGCAAATTGTTTGGTGCTTTCTCATTCCTGAGTGTTTAATTATTTTACTTTCAAAACAGCGAGGTTGGAAGGACTGAATCTTGCACTATTAAAATCACTAGGAATTTTGCCACTGGTTTTAGCTGTCACAAGATCTGTCCCTAAAAGGGCATAAAAAGAACCATGCATACGTATGCATGCATATTTCTATTCTCTTGGTCAAATGGGTCACTCCATCACTGCTAGGTGGAAATTTGGAGTCATTTTGTTGGCTTCAGCAACTTTCACAAGTGTCAATGAGAGCAGAATTTGTCTTTGTATTGAATTAAGGATGAGGGTTTATCTAGATTAGGGAAATGTACACCAGTGTAATGCCTGAATGGGGTGTTTCCTTCATTCCAGCGTCTATTGTAATGGTGAAGGAATTGAAGATTACAGGTAATCTGGTGGAACCCAGAGCAAGCATGCTTCCTCCATCAGCCAAACAGGGAGAGACTAAATCATTTTCTCTAGGTCATACAGGATGTCACTGGCATGGACTTCAGGTATGTGCACAGAGGTATTTCTTCAGCACCGGTATGTGTGCTTATGCTGGCTTTAACCTAACCAGTTACCACTCACAGGGAATTGGAAGCAGCAGAGATTTCAGCATGGGTTCTGCAAGCCTGCCTTGAACCCAGGGTACCACACAAGCAGCTATTCCATGCTGCTTTGTCTTTACTGTTATAGGTCCCTACACTTGCATTGTAAGGCTAGTGGGCATAATTAACATTCAGTAATCACATATCTGAATAAGTGCAGACAAACCCATACAAAAATGCCTATTAGAGCAGATTGAAATATTTGATGCAAAAAGTATTTATTGAGATTGTAGTTCTGTTGCAGATCATTTTCAAACTGAGCCTGGTTTCTGTGTATATATACCTTGTTACAAATATTGCCCAGAAAGCTTGAATAAGTATCTTTTCACTTATTGGTTGGTGCAATGTTGTGGTAATTTGTTATCTATTGTTCCTACTATGTGAGTTGTCCCAGAATTCCCATGGCATTGTTTCTGCTCCCCGGCTAGGACAATTGAAACCTTTGAAATGTATAAACACAACTATGAAGAACTAATGAATGAAGCACTTTCCTGTAGGATTTTTTTGGACGAATAACCATTTGTGTTAATCTTTGTGTTAAACTTTAAGGTTTTATACTTGTCTTCACAGATACTCCCTGTTGTCTCTGGAGAATGAAAACAAATGAGATACTACAAAGTGATTCTTTTGCATTTATTTGTGACATTGTGTATGAAGCCCTTTTTGCAACATATAGCCAACTTCAAGCCACTATATTCCTTCTGAATAAAATTCAGATGCCAAGAACTAGCCCCTTGTAGTATAAACAGGATGGTTCCTCCTGAACTTTAAGTAAGGTTAGAAACTAGGCTGATGCCCCTTTTATTCTGCTTGATGGGATTATTCAACCTTGAGCATTGGTTAAAATGTTGCAGCCTCTGCTAATGGACTTTCTCTGTTCTTCCAAGATGATTTAAAACAGAAAATAGAAACATAATTGTAAATGCTTGGTTAGTAACCAAATGTTTTCTTTCATGGAATGAAAAAGATACAGTTCAGATCCTGCTGTCTAGAAAGAGGAGATCTTGAATCTTTTCCAGCCGGTCTTGCAACTCTGCCTTGCACAGTAGGTTCCAATCTAGAAAAACACATAAAATGGTGGGAAATTGAGATGTGAGAAACATTTGTATAAATTAGTGCTACAGATAAATTATAGTAATCTCTATGGATGCCTAACATGTATCAAGGATGGATATAACATCCATCACTTCAATCAACAGTTGGTAACTGAAACAAAACAGTTGTTTTCCCTCACCTGGTAGTCTACCACAGACTCACACATGCTATCTCTTCCTTTCTCTTTGTATCATCCATATTCAGGCACCTAAATGAATGTAGTCTGATTTTCAAAGGTGCTGAGGATCTCAAACCCTATTAAAAACAAAGAAACAAGGAGAGTCGTAGGTGCTCTTTTTGGGGAGTGCTTAAATATGGATTTTAAAGTCCTCAGTGACTTAGAAGCCTTGGTCCTATTTTCAAGATCACCAAAGTCATGCTGGCACTTTTGAAATTTTATATGATCAACCTTAGGCTCTTTAGTTTTAAAATGTTATCAGGTGGCGTGTGGCTGTGTTAATATATGAGGGAATAGAGCTTCAAAAGTGCTTAAGGGATTTAGAAGCATAAATCACAATGGTGTGATGAATGGGGATCTAAGATCCTAAAGCACTTGCATGTTTTTGAAAATCCTATTTCTTGCCTTTTTTGGCAGGGGATTTAATTTGATGCCAGTGTAAATCTATGCCTGAAATGCCTTAGGATAGGCTCAGCTTGTTTAATAAGGAATGAAGTCAGTCTACACTTTAACATGATCATTTCTAAAATAAAAGTTACTGAAGCTGCACTGTCTTTTCATAAGTAACATTGTTCTCATTAGTTTTTGAGATGCTGGAACAAATCTTGTGCAGACTGACCTGTTCTCAGCCGGAAAATATAAATAGGTTTGTTCCCATTTCAGCAAGAACTCGGACAAAGCATGGATGTTTAGTATTGGAGGGGTACCAATATACCTTTTTACCATTATATGATAGAGTAACCAAGTTAGTCTCTTCTGAGGTGTTCTACTTGCAGTCTATGTCATCCTCGTAAACTAAATGGATAATTGCTTGTCAAACTGATTGACATTTGTAGAACTGTCTTTTCCATGAAATGTTACCCCCCTACACCCACCAAAAAAAAGAATAGATGATTTGATTTTGTACTGTTTTTTTTCTTCTTTAAAAACTCTTAACTTTTTCTGCCTAAAAGTAGTAATTACTTAATGAATAGCCCTCCACGTTTCCTTGTCAGCTGCTTGCTATAATGAGTAATTGGTTTTGTCTGCTTTGTTAACAATACAAATTTTTTAAACTAATAATAATAAAGATCTTATAGGACTTCAGTGATAACATGCCTAGTGCTCCATGGAACGTATGATTTGGGTAACGGGGGGAGGGCTGGAGGTTCTCATTCTTTGTGCACACATCAAATAGTGTTTTGCAAGTTTCACTGGGCTGTGGGATTTTTTTTCCCTTTGCTACTGGTACTGCATCTTCTTATCCTCAACCATCCTAAATAATTAAAGGATATTTAAGGAATCCAGTCCAGCCATTATTTGTTTCCCTTTGGTGAAGTGCTTTTTTCCCCCCCACCAGATCTGTAAACCTCTGTTGAGCTTTTGGTATTGAGGTCAGGGCTTTTTACTAGCTAGAATTTTTATCATGAACCAGAGCCCAGAGTTAATTGTACACAAAGACACATTGTTGTTTCCATTAGATTTACAGTACCACTGCATTTTAATTATTTGGTAACATTTCACCCATTATACTGCTCACTCCTCCTCCTTGTTCCTGCCAAGCAATGTTTCTTTCTGTTGCAGAAGCTTGCAACAGAAGTGCAAACTATCCCTAATAAATAAACACAATTTGTGACCCAAACTTTGATGGAATATGTCTGTCCCTGAGACATGAAAAGGCTAGGAGAAAAATCCACTGTAAATCAGAAAGTGCAGTCTATTGTTTCATATTTGCCTACATTGGTTACTTTAACATTCATAACCCGATCCCAGACAGGCCCTGTAGAGGAGGTCTTTTTCACTATGAGGACAAAACATTCATTTCTCATTGGCAACAGCTCTTTGGGGTATTAAATTGTTTTCATATTCTTCCCATTTTATGATAACATGGAGTGGTGAAACTTAATTAATCACTCTGAATTATTAGCTTTACTTGCATGAAAACTCTGCAGAAGCATTTGTTTCACTCATAGTCTGCGTGTGTGTGAGCAATTTTACAGATGCAACATTTGTGTGGTTAAGCCCTGAGTCTCTTTTTAAAGGTAACATGCACTGGTTTTGAAAGGAATCTAATAAACATGGGACTGTATCTACTAATTAGTACAGCTAAGCTTGGCTCATAAGCTTCCTCCCAGTCACAGAGCTTGTGTTCTGTGTAATATATGGAGGCTGAGTTGGACAGTGCTGGGTTGATTTAAATGGCCCCAAATGTGCAACGGGAAAAATGATGCATGCAATCAATAAAAATTCCTTTTTTTTCCTAACAAATTGTATAAATAGTTGGCATGGGTTTATCACTTACTTTCTAGCTGGTTCAGTCCTGCGTGTTGTTTTATGTACCGTAGATAGATTTCTAACCAAGAAAAGCTCTTTTGGGCTGGGCCAATCGACTTGAAATGAATTCAAACCCAGCGGGGGATGACATCAGAGGACTGATGGAATTCCAAACAGAAATAAACCCAGTAAGCAACCCCTGAGAGATTTCGTGGGTGGGGGGATGCAGCAGAGTTTGGCGCACACTGGACAGAGATCTGTTGTGTGTATAATGAAGGCAGGCTCTTGCCAAAAGCCTTTGTTTGTTTTTTAGTGTGAATCTCAAACAAAAAAGAAATAAAAGGATTTTGTTTGAAAAAAAAGTTATCAGGAGGAATGATTCTCTGGACCTCACTCATTTTCTCTGCTGTATCCTCCTCTACTCTACTTCCTGCTTCCACCCACCAGGTCTCCCATGTCGCTGTGATCTGACCTCTGGCAAAGATGCTCTGGATACAGTCCATTGCTGCCCATCATTCAGTAGGCCAGCATGTGCTGTTTGGATGCAGTGGGAACTTATTCCTCCCCATTGCCTTCACCATTGGCTTGGGCTGCTCTGTTGACTAACCGAGTGAGAGAATCTTATTTTCATTCAAATTTTTTTGGGTGGAGGAAGCTTGTTAGGTTTGGAGGGGAAGCTCGCCCCTGGTGTAACTTCGCCAGGGCCAAAGGAATTAAAACTGTCAGGAGTTTGGACCATGATATGGTATTTTTCAGATGGGTCATCAGTAGGTTATCTTGGATGCTCTTCTCCTGTCCTGCCATTAGTGCCATTTCTCATCTCCCTTACTTTTTGCTGATTCTGCAGTATGGCTTCTCCATATTTTCCTGTGTTCACATTCCATCTCCTCTGCCCCACTTTCAAAACCCTTTTGTAAGAAGGTACCACATAATTGCTTTTTACAGCTCCACCCGCTCTTTGCCTAAACTTCTTAGCTGACAACTCCCTTGGCTCCTTTTGTTCACTCCTTATTTCATGTTCTCTTTCAAGCTTTTAACCATGGATGGAAGAGCCATACAATTAAAATATACCAAGCATCTTCTACGCCTACAAACACCTTCTTCACACACCTTGTTCCATGTAGCATGCTGACTTTTATGACCACTATGTCACTCCAAGCTGTTCTGGTTTTGGTGCATTGTTAAAAACCATCAATATGGTACACACAGCAAGGAATGTTTTCGGACTCGAATGCCTGTTGTGATGGGATTCTCCAGAGTCCCCAAACAGGGCTCCTGTTACATTCAATTTAAAAGCATTGAGGGAGACATCTTCCCTGGCCCAAAGTGTTTACTATCTAACATCTAAATTACACATCCAGCTTGGGGAGTGTGGACTAAACCCTTCTTTTCCAGCTCAGTAAAACAAGTCTGTGCCACATTAGTAAAGGACAAGTTCCTTTAGCTAGTTTCATGTCATCTGTGAGCCAGCCAGTAGTGGTGACACAGTGCACAGACAGGTGGACACTAAAAAGTCAATGGCCACATCCTCAGATGATTCTGAGAACTGGTGTTGTCCCATTGACTTCAGTGGAGTTGCACCAATTTACAGCCGCTGAGGATTGAGTCCTGTTTCCATCAGAGCCCTTATAATATTGTCATTCATCGGGATTTTAGACTAATCATTTCTTTGAAGTGGGGATCTGCTATCCATCTTTTGCTCATTGCTGCACCAGTTTAGAAACCATCTAAAACTGTAACCAGAGAACTGTGCTGCCAAAGTGGAACATCCTGTTAATGACCAGTGTGCTAGTTCAAGCTTCGTGATGTCCCTGCACACTTTGGCATAGAGACTATGTTGTGTTGCAGGTAGGTCTTGCACGACCAACCTCATTTCCTTCTATGACCAGGTGATGCATCACGTGGACAAAGGAGAAGAGGTTGATGTCATATATTTGGATTTCAAAAAAGCCTTTGACTTGGTCTCCCATGATGTCCTCATGGTAAAATTGGGGAATTATGGCCTCAACAACCTTACGGTCTGTTGGCTGGGGAACTGGCTCCGTGGCTGGATCCAGAGACTGATAGTCGATGGAAATGCATCAACATGGTGCATGGTGACCAGTGGTGTCCCCCAGGGCTCAGTACTTGGACCAGTACTCTTTAATATATTCATAAATTATCTGGATTCTGGTGTCAGAAGTGGACTGGCTAAGTTCACAGACAAAATCAAATTATGGGGAAGTACGTTCATGCTAGAGGATAGGCTGGCTATTCAGGCCAACCTGGACAGGCTTGCAAGGTGGGCGGATCAAAATCTGATGACATTCAACACAGAGAAATGTAAGATGCTTCACCTTGGGAGAAAAAACCGACTTCATACTTACAGGCTTAGCAGTGCTACACTTACTAGTACCATGACTGAAAGAGACTTGGGGGTCATGACTGACCACAAAATAAATGTGAGCCACCGATGTGATGCCACAGATGGCAAAGCAAATAAAACTCTGGATTGCATCTACCGATGTATCTCAAGCAAGTTCCAAGAAGTCATCCTCCTGGGAACTGGCACCATGGCACCTCAAGGGAAGACAAGGTCTAAATGTCATAAACCGCTGGAAGACGGTTTTAGATTGGACATAAGGAAAAACTTCTTTACTGTCTGAATCTCCAGAGTCTGGAATAGGCTTCCCCGAGAAGTAGTGCAAGCACCTACTCTGGACACCTTTAAGAAATGGTTGGATGCTTGTCTTCCTGGGGTGATCTGACCCCAGCTGACTTCCTGCCCCTTGGGCAGGGGGTTAGACCTGATGATCTCATGAGGTCCCTTCCAGCCCTAATGTCTATGAATCTATGAATCTAAGAGCAACCCAGGCTGAGGAGAGGCTAAGGAGTAGGTGTGGTGGAGTTCTGCTTTACTTTGCTTTGTTCTGCTGAATCTCCATGAGTGAGGGGATCCCACAAGCGCTCTTCACCAGTGGTACAACTTAGGACTGTCCTGAAGCAGATCTAAATTGTGTTGGGGCTTGGGCTGGGACTGGGCATCAGAAGCAGGGAGTCTGAACCAGGTCTCTTACATCTTCCCCGAGCACACAAAACAGAGTTGTAGTGCAGAATGGCAGAACAGTGTGTAGAAGGGCAGGACTGGAAAAGCAGAGCTGATATGGCTTGCAGTCATAGAGAAACCAATGAAGAAAAGCTCTATATGGCTCCTACTCACAAGGAGTCTGGTGCTAGAAAGTGGTGTAGTTTTGATGAGTACAAAAATCAAAGTAAAAATAAAATAACAAAATGAAAACACTGTCTGTCTTTAGATGCCTACAGCATAGACTAGACATGCCTTCTGTTAGCAATGTAACTGATTCACAGATTTTGAATTAACTTGCCTGGTTCATTCTTGCTCACATTTGTCCAATTGGGTTTTTAGCTACTAATGTTTTCCATGTTCAGTTCAGTGCATCCAAACTCTTGGGTTACCCAAACTGCTCGTCTATATGTTGAAGCTGGCAAGAACAAAATAATTAGAGCCAACAGTCCAGGGAAGCCATGACTGTACATACTGAACAAATATGCCTAAACCAAGCCAGAGAAATTTGACGAAACATTTCAATGTCCCTGGGTCTGTACGCTTAAAAATCACCCCCGAAACAAAGGGAAAATGTCAAGTGATTGGCTGACATATCTGAAGCCCAGCTGCAAGCAGAAAAGCCAAATAGCCAGACACAGAACAGATGCTAATATGTTGGATGGAATAGCCACTTGCTCTTTCTGTGCAGCTGACTGGTCCACTCCTGATCTGGAAAGCCAACACCCTTGCAAAAATTATCAGGAGATATCACTGACTGAAGCCTGGCTTTGCTGCTGGAATTGTAGGACTATTTTTTTTGGAGTAATTCATGGAGAGAAGGTAAAGATGTGGGTCTGAGTGTATCCAAGGCCCGGAAAACTGAAAATTAACTTCTGTTTTTATGGGTATTGATAAAGAAAACATTGGGGTTGCAACCAGATTGGCTTCATTTGAAATAAAGCCAAAATTGGGACAGTGTCTTTTAAAGATGTTTCTATGTGTAGAGAAAAGGAAATATGGAAGGAAGGACTACAGTTCTATTTTGCTGTGGCATGTCTGCAAGAGATAAGGGACGTTCTTGTGTTGCAAGAATGATGTAGGACTGAGAGGTTCACCACTGCATGGCTAAGGAAAGCTAAATAAATAGTCTGGTTTTTAGAGATGCTGAGCACCTGGCATCACCAAGATCTAGGCAACTGAGGGTGAAAACATTTTGAAACTGTTTTTAGCCCCTAGTTTTGAAAATCATGGCCTCAGTGGTTGTATAGGATTTGCCAACTGTTTATGTTGTACGGAAGCAACAGAAATTCACTGATGACTGCCTATGGATTTGGAGACTGGTTTGACAAACTAAGCATGGACTTTAGGCATCAATAGCCTCTTAAGAGAAATAAATCTGTTGGATACATCATGGACCTTTGTCTTGGTGATTTGAGCAATGTCTTTCTTTCCACAAATCTGGCAGAGCCTTGAAACCCTGGATTTTTGAAAAACAGACCTTTCTTCACTCCTTGAAAGGCAAAATCATTGAGTGGATAGATTATGAGTTACCCCAAGAGCCAATGAAGATGGCTGGGTTTATAAATGTCCTGGATGCTGTTCACATGATGGACACTGACCTAGAGCTAGCTTGCACGTAGTGCAGTTAAGCATTTCAGTAGATGTAGCTAGCTTTGTGGAGCAATCTGTTGCTGTGAACAGTTAGGGTAAATTATGAAAAAGTTTATCACTGTTAAGGAATGCCATTTCAAGAGTTTAATATGCTAGCAATCCTAGGATACAGTCAGATCAATGGAACCTCCTGGATTGAAATTTTAAAACTGAATAAAATTTTCCAAAATGAAAAACAATGCTGAAAATTTCAATCAAAGTTGCACATTTAGCTTAGAAAAAAAGAGGGAAATATTTGATAAATATGGAGGTTTCAGACCCCTATTTTTCAAGTAGCTTTATTGGATAACATAGTCTGGAATTGTTATAGTAGTATAGAGATATAATTATGCATTGTTTATACAGTTTTTATATGGGCAATTAACTAACATAAAGTCTTGCTTTTCAGCTTTTAAAGATGAGATGAAAACAGAATCTGGATCAGATAAACTTGATGCGCTATAAAATAGTTTTGGTTGCTGAGTGTTAACATGTTGAATATGATTCCTATCTTATGCTTCATATTAGTACATATAAGGCTCAGAATAGTATATACTGACTTTGTACTACATGTATTTTCTTTCTTCTAAGCGTTTCTGTTTACTATATTTATACTAACCATAATGGGGAGAGAGAACATATCTTCTGTCTCTACCAACTGTGACATGGACCCACATATTTTGGGATAAGTACTGTGAGAGTTTTGCCTGCGTGAAGAGACCAGAAGTGGGCTTGATCCTCTTTGCCTTAAAGTCAACGGTAAAACTTCCATTGACTTCAGTGGTACATGACCAGGTGGCAATAATGTCTTGGTGCCTAATATTCCTAGAAAAGCAGCAGTGACCAGACAGCATACTGTCACATTTCTATTACAGTTCATCAACCTATTTAAATACAAGTAGATCAAGAATGAGGCAATCTTGTTCATACTGCCTACTGCCATGCTCATCTGATGAAAAAAAAAACCCTGCTGGACAATACAGTAGTTCTCTCAGTTTTCCTTTGTATATTTTATCTAGCCTACAAAATCCATTGAGCTGGAAAGACCAGTGCCCCTAATTAATGCAATAATATAACAATGAATAAATCAGTGTGTCCTGCAAACTCCCTGGAGTCTTCCAGGCCTATACACAATGTGGTTGTAAGACAAGGGGAAGGAAGGCAGGGAAGTCCTAAAGATTAATCAGATAATAAGGGAAATTCTTTAGTTCTTAGCACAAGGCCTTCCCTCCCCCCGGTCCCTCCCACACTGCCTCTTCAAGAATCCACAGAAGCAGTAGAGCCCCTGACCCTGAGTGAAGATAATGTTGATGCCTTGACCACAGCGAGATGTACAACAAACACAACTTTATCTCCCATCACCATATGTAGGCCCAGAATCAATAAGCACTCATCACTTAGACGTCTCTCCGGAAGGATCTGCGAGTGCCTTGCACACCCCCCTTCACAAGTTTAAGGGTCACATAAGCAAGGCCCAGGCAGAAGCAGGAAATACACGTAGCATGGTACACGTCTGGATTCTGGCAACTGCAGTGCTATGAATGGCAGAAAAGGAAAACACTTGATTTTGACAGTGTTTGTTTGTTCTTGTTTGCTGAGTTCTCTCCTTAAAGAGACAGTTTGGGAAGGGTTTCATTTTGTGAGTATGTGTTTTCCTTTGAGGCTGGCAGGAAAGAGAAAAGAAAAAAAGAAAAGAAAAAATAAAACCCTGATGCTAGAAACATCTGGGTTTTTTATATGTGCTTAGCATCTCCAGAGAGCTTTTTTTGTTTGTCCTGCATGCCAATAAATTCAGTACTTTTCACTGAAATATATGGCAGCAGGAAATATAGATTAAAGGTAAGTATTTGTGTTTGAACTCAGTTTTGGGTTATTAACAACAGAATGACTTTGAGAAGCAGTGATGCAATAGTCTTTATGAGCAAATATTACAGTGTCTCCCAGCCATAGGAGAGTTAGGGCACAGTCACTCAGGACACTTAATATGTGTTAAACCTGTGTGGTATTAAAGTTAAAATGTGTTCTGAGCAATTGCATGTTAATGTTTACCATGATTTCTAACAAGCACAGCTCTGATTTCTGGTCCCAGTCCCTGTAATGCACCAGAGTCTTGATCTGGCTCCGGTGTAGTGCCAGACTGGGAATGACAATCAGCTGATTGTCAATCCCAGCCCTGATACCCTCTAGGGCTGCAGGGCCCCAGCTTTCAACTTGATCCTGGAAAACCTGACAAGTGAAAGATCCAGGATTGTTTCTCCTAACGTGTGTTTTTTTCATCTCACCTGGAGGCTTGGTATAGTAGAAAGGTTCATGGCTCATGTCATGGCTGGGTAAGGACTGCAAATTATTTGTATTATATCCATAGAGTAGTACAATAATAGCTGAACATGTTACTTAATACAGTCTGGAGATAATCCTTATCATAACTTTTCTAAGATACGAGTGCGCTTAGCATGTGTTTTACTGCTTGAATGCATTGCTGCTCACATTTTAGATACAGTTAACACATGCTAAGTGTAATGTGCAACATGACCATTAGTTGAGATTGTCACGCAATAAGAATCATCAAAGGGAAAAGAGAACCCCATGCAAAAGACCAGGCATACAGAATACAGGCATAATATCCAAGTTATAATAATGATCGTGCTGCAGCAGTTATGATTGGAATGAACATTTAATCTATTTTTATATCGTGTCCATCAGTGTGATAGCTCAACTCCTACCTCCACCAGCTCACTAAGAAAACTATATATATAAATCTAGAAAGGATAGGAAGGTGGCTTCATACAGAGGCTTAGATTATGATATATTTCATGGTCTCGACCTGCTGCTTTGTAATCATAGGGTGTCACATGCAGCTCTTAGAAGTAACAGCCAAAGTTTTTCCAGTAGCACTGTATAGTATTATATGCATAACCCAATGGTGAAAGAGTGTTTTAAGTCTCTCTCTCTTTCTCTCTGTGCTTGGTCCACACAAGATGCTAGGCTGCTACAAACCTTCTGAGGAAAGCTTGGCTTTTTAGCTCAAGCTGTAGCTGTTCATGCTATCAACTGTGGACGTCTCTGGCATGTTAGATAGGATGGTGTTCATGAGAAAGGCATGTATTAGGTAGCCAACATTTGTAAGGCCTCCACATTCAAAGATAGAAAGTCAGCCATGACTGCCATACTCTGGGGCCCCAAAGAGTGTGTGTTTGTGTAGGACAGGAGCAATGTCTGTATTAACTACTGACTGAAAGACAAACTATGGGGAATGTCCACATCTTTAGACAGGTACAGTAATGGCTGCTAGTCAGTACACTCCCTGAAACACAAGTAGAGGGTTAGCCCTGGCCCATTTTTTCCACAAGCAAAATGGTTCCAGTTGTATCAACTGGCATGGATCAGTGGTTCTTGGAACCATAATAGTCTCCAGTTCATCAAAGCAAAAGGATTATAAGCCTGAAAGGGATATTCTGGGTCACTGAATCTAAATCTCTTCTATCAATGGTAACTATATCATATAATCCTTTTCATAAACCAAACAAGTTTAAAAGTGGCTAGTGGTTTTTGCTCCCACTATTATTGGGAGGCTGTTGCAGAACTTTACCACTCCAGTGTTTAAAAAATTTCTTTTAAATTCCAGCCTAAGTTTATTCATCGCCAGTTTATGCCCTTTCGTTCTTGTGCCAGTGTTGTCCTTTAGCTTAACTAGCTCTTCTCCCTCCCTGGTGTTTACCTGTATGATTCTATATATATAAAGGGTTTAGTCCATCTGTCGGTGTGTCTGTCTGTCCATAACGCTCGTTAAATGTGAATAACTTGAAAACTGTAAGAGATAGAACATTTGTGTCTTCAGAGAAATTTCTTTGCTAAATCTTAGCTTTTGTTTGGTGACCAGGTCAGGATGATTCCAACTTCTAGAACTGGGAAAAAAGTCAGGGTCCAGGGCTGTTTCTACTGAGCTCCTCAGTGGGTGCCAGGGGCCTAGCACAGTGGGGAGGGCAGAGGTGTGGCAGAAAGCCACCTCTGTTTCTCCCCAAAAACTGTGCTCTGTGACAATTTGGTTAAGATGGGCTCTGCAGAGGTACACATCTTACCCTATCTTGCTAGGTAATCTGAGCTGGGTACATTCCTGAGGGAGGGGGGAAACCTGCTCCCTCTACCTATGTGACTGGCATCACATACCTGGGTGAGGGGCTTGGGCTACCTGGGGAGCTAGGAACTGCCAGTCTGCCCAGCAACTAGTGATGCATTTCAAATTGGTTGGCTGACAGGTGCTGGCCTCCATTGGACCAGGTAAATGAGGTCATAAGGGCTATATATGTTAAGGACTGCCCAGGAGGAGGGGGCAGCAGCTATTAGGAAGACTGAGAGAGAGAGAAGACCTGGACCATCTGAAACTTGCTTTCTCTCTCAAAACTAATGAACAAGGAACTGCCTGCTTCCAAAGGGAATCTCCACCTGCCTCTGGATGATACTTGTGAGTATCTAACTAGATATATAGCTTGCAGTAACTCAGATGCATGATCAAAGGATACCCAGCCATGCCAGTTTGCTGTATGGCTGTGTATTTCTATGATATTGTTCTACCCTGCACCCTATTCCAACTCTATCCCTTGTAACCAATAAAATTCTCCCTTGTATCTAGTGTGGGATACTCATTGGGAGTGGGTCTATATTATGCCTTGGGGTCCCCTTGATTTGGATGACTAAGGGAGACCACTACTTGTGCTTCTGACTGAGGAAAGCACCCCAGGTTCTTGAAGTGAATCAAGTATCCTTGAGGGCTACTAGGCCTGAGTTTCCCAGGGTGCGCAGAGCCAGAATCAAGCCCGTTCCTGGGTGGTGGCAGTGTTACCCCCAGGCTAGCAGGTGTGCTCCAGGAAGGGGGTTGGCTAGATGTGAGGCACCCCCAGGGAGGCACTCGGAGCCTGGAAGGTGGTGGGGCACAGTGAGGTGGGTGGCTCAACACAGGAGTGCCCCCTAATGGCCTGCCACAGAGGGAGGGGCCAGCTGAGGAAAAGTGGGAGCAGGGCAGTGGCGCAAGGCACTGGGTGAGCAGTGGTGGCTCTGTCTTGAGCCCTGAGCAGGGAAGGAGGCTCCCAGGGGTGACATGGAGGAAGCCCTGGGGCATGGGCAGCTGATGCAAGTAGCAGAGCTTGCCTGCCCTTGCCCTTGCCCTTGCCCAGCAAAAAGGTACGCAGGCAGCGGCCAGGTGCCAGCATGGGTGGGTTTGCCTCCAGCCGGCTGGACAAAAGCAAGTGCAGGAAGGGACTGGTATCTTCTAATACTTACCCTATTTTATTTAAGTTTTATAAATATCTAATTTATTTAATAAATATAAAAAGTAACATCTATCTGTTTGTTTTTGTTATTTGAAATCCATCCATCATTCTTGATGGGCAATTTGCTAGTGTATTTATAGGCAGCAGTGAAATCCCCCTCTTACTCCCTAGTTTGCAAAACTAAGCAAGCCTCATCTCATACGGTAAGCTTTCATTTCCCTGATCATCCAGATGAAGTTGTACTGGTGCCTTGTAGGCTTTGATCCTATACAGTGCTGATGGAAAAACCTTGGCTGTTACATCTAAGAGTTGCATGTGACATGCTACGATTACAAAGTAGCAGGTTGAGACCATGAAAATATATCATAATGGGTGAGTAGCAGAAGTTTTAAAGTGTTTATCACAGCTGGAATACCATCTAGTAATGTAGATGCTTATCTGAGTTATCCAAAGGCCATTACTTTCCAAAAACAGAGGTCCAATCTGATGCTCATTGGAATAGATGGGTACTTTGCAATTATTTCAGGCAAAATATGATCAACTCCTTCTTCTGTAAGCTTTGTGAGGTCAGGCTTTCTTGCTGTTTCCAGCAAATCTGCTTCTGGTTGTGACTGGAACAGAGTTTCTTGTGGTATTTTGCGCTTCTCAATTATTTTCATCCAATTAGTGTTTGCATATACTTTTACACAGATAATTTTCACAACTGTAGAATTTGATTTTTATTTTTCCTATCAGCTGAAGGCTTAATGTCTAAACTGCTTGCCTTTGCCCCCACCCTCCCCCCCACTAGATGTAACCACAGTAGTCTGAAGCCCTAGTTAGGCCTACTGCGGTTGTGTAAAAATGTGATTTGGCACTTGTGCTACTTATTTTGGTTTGAAACAGAAAGAAGTGTCTTGCTGGACACTATCAAGCCAGACCAGCACATCTACCCTAGGCAGTTTCAAGAAGCTAATTGGCAGTTGCTAGCGGGATTGTTTTGTTGTAAAAATCCATAGAGTAAACAAGGCTTGATATACATTTATTTGTTGTTTGAGTGGATCTGAACTAGAATAATACCTTATATACAGTAAAGGTGGTGTCTATGCACTAATTCACTTGGAGGGTAGTTTCTTATAAAAATAGGATTGAAAAAGCAGAAAGGTGGTATCAATCCTGCCACTCACCATCCAACTGCTTTCCTACACATTTCCACTTGAAATGCATGAAGTTTTCTGGCTTAAAAATGGATGAAGCAACGATAGGTGGATGCAGCAGAAACAAAGGAACAGGGGAGCTGATCAGTGGTAGCTCATTGCTAAATGTAATGGCCCACTGGGGTTGTGAAGGGAAGCAGCTGGGGATGTTTCAGTGTAGAAAGAATAAAGAGAAAATCCTCTTTCCTAATCCACACCACAGATCGCCTTGATAGACAACTGGCCACTGAGAATCACAGGGCAGAGCACAGACAAGAATTTTTCCTCCCAAATGGGGTAGCTGAAATATCTCTGAACTCCAATGTAATATTGCTTACTTGGAGAAGGAATCTCTGCAAAAGCATTTACCATGCTGGGATACTGGAGTTCATCTTATATTCTTGGGTTATTATTTACTAATTATTGTTATTATCTTTAATAGTCCCCATTGGGTTGTACCAGTGTTCATTCTCGGTATTATAAAGGCAGTTCCATGCATACACATAGCCATGCATACTCTTCTATCTCTGTTTGGCACTCATGGTTTTAAAATGGTCTAAACTGAATTCTGACATCTTTTTTTGTCAACTCTTACGTATTGAAGAAACTAGAACTACACACTGTAAGTGTGACAGACTCTAGCTCTGCAGGAGAAATGGACTCCTTGGATGAAAACTGGAATGCTGTATTTCAATCAATGGAAATTTTTACCAGCCAGATTTTAAATCCCAGAAAACAGGAGTTTACAGTGGAAATACTGATCAGCGTTTAAGTGTGTGAAGGTTTAAAAGCACAGACTTCACCATTATGACATGTGGGTCCAGGGATTGCTAATGGCAAATCTCCATGTTTTCACACATAAAATGGAGTGTAAGGACTTTGTTAATAGTGCCCTAAGTGTTTCATATTATGACTACAGGAAGGACAGCACATTTAACACAGATCTGTGATCATGGGCAATGAGGATGAATTTGTCCGATGGTGATGGGTGGATGAAGATAATCATTAAGTCATTCACTGCTGAATGATATACCTGGCTTATGTTTCTTTTCCATGTCTCTTCTTTCTGTAGTTTGTGGAAGCAAACAAAACAAATGCTAGTGCAGAAACATTTAAAAAATTGCCCATGTGAAGCAGTTCCTGATTAAAATAAAGGACATTACCCTGAAGCAGCCACTACTAGGAGAGATCAGGACATGCCAGTTGTGTTGAATTGATTTATATGAAGGAAATACTCATGAAAGACTTAAGCTAGAAGCAGGCACTGCGTTTGTCCTGGGACAAGTTGTGCCTGAGTTTGTCCCAGACCATAAATGTTTTGGGATTGGTATTTATGCCAGTTGCCCTTCCAGTTAGGGTTAAGGAAGCAAATGAATGCATGGCTGCTTTTCTGCCATTGATTCAATGATGCAAGCCTGGGACAACTGTTTAGACATGTTTTGTGATGTCTTGGGACATCTTATCCTGTGAACCTGTTTCGGGTTTGCCTTGGGACAGCAGACATGAATGTCTAAATGATTGCACTTTGCCCCAGGATAAACTGGTTTCTCCCAGGACAAATGCAACGTCTGTTTGTAGCCTTAGATTAGATCCTAAAATCACATTTAACTTCTTTCTCTGACGTAGTTCTCCACAAGTAAAAACTCCCACAGGAGAAGGAACCAATCCATGTTACTCCCCTGTAATAAAACTCATCTTTCTTTTTTGTTTGAATTGGTTGGCTGTAGAGATTTTCCTGAGCTGTAGAGTTAATTGGGAAGCACTTCCATGCAGGAGCAAATGTGTTAAACAGCTTCATATTCTAAAGCTCTGCTTTGTGCCTCCTTAATGGAAACTCAAGCACTGAATTTAAAATAGTATTTGTTAAGAAAAAAAATAGAAGACAGGCAAAGGAAAATGGTATGCGCTGGAATTAAATGTGGTTGGGTGTCACAGCACAGGGCGAGTCTGAACCATGGATGTGCGTGTAAGAATTTGTAGTAGTCTCTGTGCTGGCAAAAGAACTGGCAGATTGCCTTTGGAAATGTAATAGGTACCTCCTGAGTTTTCAGACCTCTCCTTAATGTTTTACAGAAGTGACAGAGGCAAGCTGCAATTCTGTGAGCTGGTACCTGACTTAAACCAACTCAAAGCTGTGTTACAGGGGCTGGGGGCTGGGGTTCCAGATTGGGACTCTGATTTGATCATTTCTGGAAATGGGGACTGTCTCTGACATTTGGATCCGGGTCTCAGTTTGGATTTTGATACCCACGCCGAAGTGTGGAAGACGTTCAGATATGTGAAATTCAGAAACAGGTTCATATTTCAAATGTTCCCCCAGCCTCCAAAGCCCATCTCTTCTTTCAGACGCTTTGGGTCATTACACAAATGAACAATTGCACACGTTCTAGGCTTCAAGCTTAGATAGTTTTCTGCATGGAAAAATCAGCTCTGTTGTTTGGGTCCCTCTGAAACCTGCTTACTCTGCATCTCTTTGTAACTGGGGGAGCTAGAAGTTTCCCTAAAAAGAAACAGGATTTGTTTGGTGTCATTTGCAGGCCTCTGATTCTTCTAGTCAGCAGCTGATTACCTCAGCCTGGGCTTTCACGTCAGCTTTCCCCAGGTTTGTTATTAATAATAACAAGTTAAAACTCAACATTAGCAAATCTGCAAGAGTCTCCCTTTGGTTAATCTCTCTCTATCAGGAGTGCAGAAAACTTATGGATAAGAGGAATGTGTGTAGCCCAGATCAGAAAAGACTAAGTCACTAGGTGTCAAGTCACAGGTAGGTTGTGACAAAATTATATTTTTCTCTTTGTACACTGTGGATTTTCCTTAATTACAGAACCCCTACATAATTTGTTAATATCTTGCTTGATTTTTAAAACAGAAATTAGTGTGCATATGTGGAAGGAGAACGATCTTGCCAGTTCAAAACTGTATCTTAAGAGCCACTACAGAAATGGTGTGTTGTGTCTGCAAAAGAGTGACAGTCCCAAAATAGCATTATTCATATGATATGCCATGGGTTCATGGAAAGCCCCTGCTTGCCCTGCACTTATGGTTTGCACTGGTAGGTCAATTTTGCACGTTTCTGGGAAAAGTGGTCACACTTCTGCAGAGCCTGCAAGAGGAACCAAACTGGTCACCAGAAAGAACTGCCATGTTGAAAATTCTCTGTCCGGCCATGAAAGGTCCTTTCCCAGCACTCTGGGAAATGCCATGCACCCTGCTTATTGCAACTCTTTAAATATATCTCTACAGGAAAGCCTACAGTAGCTCCAAAAGCCTGGATTTCAGGAAAATAGCAGGCATTTAGTAGCCTTCCAGGAAAGTAACGTATCTCCATATTATACATAAATCAAAAAAAAAGAAAAAGAAATTGAGCAAATCAGTAGTTAATTATAGGCAGCAGATGGGTACTGATACAGCCTGTGCCTGAGCTTTGCTTCCTCCATGAGGTTATATGAAAATACAGGGTTTGGTTGAATTCAGCAGGATCCTGACTGCACACAAAGACTGACCATGTGAAAGGTTTTATGGTTTTAAACCCTTGGCTTAGATTCGTTTTTAGGATCATTGGATTCATATTGAAACAATATGGCAGAGGGTTTGGTTCCAAAATGTTGGAGTGCTTGTATCATGATGAGGTGGATGGGCCCAATTTAAGAGGAAATGAAAGGCCAAAAGTAGTGTTAATTAGCTGGGGCAGTCGAAGCCTGCACTAATTAAACACAACCGAATGCAGCCTAAGCCAGTTGTGCCCTCTTCCAGGAGACCCCATTAGGTAGGCCCTAGTGAAAACAGTACTTGATTTACATGGGGAGCAAAACTCCTGCTAGTCTGGGCATGCCGTCTTCTATGGGGCAGGGTGATGCAGTTTATCCCTCTCTGTAGTAGGAGCACTTTAGCCTTTTCCCCTCCTGTGCTATCCAATTGAAGTTGACAGGGTTAAGCAGAGTGAAAGAGCAGAAAAGAAACTTGGTCCAGATATCCCAGGTGCACTGCTTGCTCAGGGTAACCCACATTTTCTCCAGATAGGACACTTCAGTCAAATGAACTGATTTCCATTCACTACAGTGAAGCTAAGTTCTGGCCTTTGGAAGAAATAGATGCATACACCAAATATGTACTGGGTCTGGAAATCAGGGAACAGCATAGAGACAGGTTCATACTTTCGTGTGCGAGTGCCTGTTTGCCGGACCAAATGAAGAATTTTAGAGCATTGGGAATATACACATGCAAAACTGTGACAACTGCATATATATGGTCCTGTCCATGATCATTTGGCACATATTTGATTCACATAGATAGGGAACCATTTTTGAAATGTGATACTTCTGGATACTTCCTTTATAAGGAAGTGCTTCTTGGAGTAGTGAGGGCTATAGGACAGCATCATACTGTGGCTGCCCTGATAAACACTCAAGAAAAAAGCCAGAGGAAATAATGCTTAATTGGCCAGGGTGCCCAGTAACCTTGCCTCAGGCAGTGAAACATAGGGACATGCCATTTTTTTCAAAACATTCCTTCTTTAAAATGTGTGGGGGTTTTTCCCTTCAGGAATCCTGTGGACAGCAAGGATCACTCACCTGTCAGGTGATTCAATCCTATTTTTTTCTCCCCGTGAGCCTTGTAGGCCTGCATTTGTGAGCTCAGTTTTTGCTGGGTGAGCCTTAAAGGCTATGAAGTTGTCAACATCTGGACATCCCTGTAGGTTATTTTAAAAGTCATTACTGCTGCTTCTGAATAGAGAGAGCAGCAGTAGCCAAGAGCACTCCCACACACCCTCCTCCAACTTCAAGAAGTTACAATCTCTTCCTTTGCACGTGGACCCTGCTCTTGTCATAGTGAATTCACACCTCTAAAGTAAATTTTTATCATGAGCTCTATGCCTTGGGAGTCTTTCAGAATCAAAATTTGGTGACGTGCTTGTCTAGCATTTCTCTTTACGAGGACTGTATTACACCACTGTGTAGAGGAGTTTGGCTTTAGTTTGCTTTCAGATGCAGGATGGGTGAATCTTGTTGCTGCTTTTGTTAGAAATAGCAAACTGGGTGGGGGAAGGGACTCTTTGCAGGTTTCCCACTGGAAGAGACTTTAGCAACCTAGAGTTTGGGTAACTTATTTTATGCATGCAAAATATACTGTCCTTTCACAGAGGCAGTCAAAAAGCATGCAGGCCACCTACTTCTGCAAAACTTCAATACTTAATTCCTAATGGACAGTTCTACCCCAACAATTGATCAGGGTTAGCATAATTAAGGCAGAGTGGAAACTGGAAAAAGCTCTCTCTCAAAGGAATCCTTCAGACGATGAGTAAGAAAATCTGATGACTCCCACCTGCAATTGTTTGAGGGCAGGCTAGCTGAAACATTCTCATTCTCCATCCTTATAGTTGATATGAAGTAAAGATCTTTCTGACAGCTTAGATTTAAAAACTCAACAATGCTGGACTCCTAGCATGCTCAGGAGTCATTGGCTCTGGATAATGGCTGCCAGTTTTGCTGTATTGCTAATTCTGTGTAAATGCCTGATTTCTGAAAGAATTTCGATTGTCGATGAGAATATGGATGCTAAATCCTGGAACAGAGTCCCTTGAATCTGTGAACAGTCAGGGTTAGTTGGATGGCCTAATTAGCTCAGACTTTTACTAGATGAGTTCTTTCTAGAGTTGGGTCTTGTGTGGTAGAGGGTTGGGGGGAATCTCAGTTTTTTTGTTGCTGCTTGGGTAGTTTTTACTGAGTATAGACTGACACTGTATCAGTTAGTTCTTGTTAACTGTTGATTTTCAGGTGATGCATGGACACAACAGCCACAAATTCCCGTTAAAATTTAACTAATTAATTCAGTCTTGCCTCAGTGTTTATTGACCCACCCAAGGATCACTCATATGATTTTGGATGACAGAGCCACCCATCTGTGACTTGCCTTTCTAGGATGCGCAAGGTGACAAAAGAATCCTGGGGACCCCACTCTACTCTAAAAGATACTGTTAGCATCTCTTCTAATGCAGGAAATCTACCAGTTGTCTTAAAACATTCAACCAACTGGGCATTACTAATGTCAACTTTTTTCAGTGCCAGTTCAGTCCAGGATATGGAACAATGGACCAGGATTCAAGAAACTGAGAGTCTAATTTTTTGCTTTGCCATTAAAGTGTTTGGTGCCCTTGAGCAAATCACTTCACCTCTCTGTAGCTCAGTCCCCAGAACCTCTATCTGCCTTGTTTTTCTGCCATGCTGTAGAAGCATTGTTGTAGGCATGAACATCTAGGGAAAACACAAGAAGAAACAAATCTTCCTTCTCATTTATCTGCCTCACCTATCATTTGGCCTTTGTTATCTTAGTAACTGAATGGCTCATGATATTTAGTGCATCCTCATAACACATCTGGGAGTACTGTTGTTTTGCCACTGGAGACCTGAGGGACATTTTATTACATGCCCTGGGATACACGAAAGGCTTTGGCAGAGTAGAGTATTGAAGCCAGGTTTCCCAAGTTACAGGCTAGCGCCCAGACCACTGGGCAATCTTTCTTCTCATTTCATTTAGCATGTAAACTGTCCAGGCAATGGTCTGCCTTTAATTTTGTGTTTGTATAGGGCCCATCACAGTGGGGTTCCAATCTCAGTTAGGATATTTAAACCTGGGCCCATGCAAACAAGTAATAATAGTAATAATACTCTCTCATGGCTACAGACCATGTAAATGACTGCCCAGAATGTAACCTCTCAGCAAGATAAAAAGAAACTAGTGAAAAAAAAATCTTCTGCACCAGCACATTTTGTGGGTCAGTCAGGCTACAGGACACAGGACACAGACAGTACCATTTGCTTTGGTGGGTGAGTTCTCCCTGGTCATGGACAAAAAAGGTATGGCTGTACTTATCCTGCTGGACTTCTGCAAAGACTTTGGTACTGCTGATTAATTAGTGAGGGCAAAGTCTTGCAAATTTAAGACAGAACACAATAAATTGACTAGTTGAATTGTTTGAACTTTGCCTGTGACAGCAAGGTGTTGGACTTGATGACCCAGGGAACTGAGGCTCTGTCTGCTTTGCATGGGCATTGACAATTTTGTTTTCTGTAACAGAGAAGATTTGTTCTATTGTTCTGCATAAAAAAAAAAAATCCCTTGCCCTCCAGACTGACACTATGCTGGGTCATTACTGTTCTTGGCTTGAGACACAACTGCATCTCAGTGCTACCATCTGAATGTAGTATAGCTGGTGATGCACTCCAAGATCCTTTGGGAAGGAAGGCACTGCAGACTAGATGTGCAAATTATACTCAATAGTAGAAACAATAGTAATGGTGCCAGCAATACTTTTAGTAGTTATAATCAATGGTATGAAATTTTGAACATCACACTACTGATCAATGCTTCCTTATACCATTGACTGAGATTAGAATTTAATTACAATCAGAACACCTGATCAAACCACTGGCTAATTTCCCCACAATTGCCCATTGGGGGGTTTCTTCAACCTTCCTCAGAAGGGTCTGATGTTGGCCACTGTCACTAAGTAGATAATGAACAAGATGGATCACAGGTCTAAATCAGGCTGGTACTTGTGTACCTGTGAGCTTTAAATTTGTTCTTATCTACTTTTAGAACAAATAGACAATTATTTGGGTTCCTTAACCCTTTGGACAATTTAAAAGGTCTCTTTCTTCATAGCAACACTGCTTACAATTTCCTTCAGCGTTACCCATTTCATAACACCTCCTTTACTGTTGCCGTGTCAGAAACTACTTGCAACTTTCCCAGTGAAGTTAGTAGGATGTGCTTCTCTCAAAGGTGCCCAGATCCAGAGAAATACTAGTGTGATGTTTTGGGCATTTCAGTTTCTACAAAATCTTTTTGATTGGAAGCTGGCAAATGCAGAACAGGCAATACTGAGATAATAAAAGTTCACTATGTTTATGTCTGTTCATAAGGGCACAGTAGCTGCATGCTACTTTAATTATGTGTTTCTTGCTCCCTGATTCTCATCTCTGTGTAACTTTGTCAAGATCATATACACACCTTGGCCTGAAGGCTTCTGCAGCAAGAGTTGTTTTCAACCATACACATATTCCTTCAACTGCATGCAGTTTGCCATACTGTACAGAGAAACTGGGCCCTGGGAAGTGCTTTACTTTTAAAATAATGTTTACATTTCATAAGTGGTACCATTTAAAATGCAAACAAATGGCCTTTTATGTTAGCAAATGCATCTATGAACACAGGCTGGTTGCAGGGTTTTGGAGACAAAATTTGAAATGGTAAATGCTAGCAGGTATCCTCTGAATGAAGAGGCTTTGATCCCTATGGATCATTAAATCCCTAGTGAGATATCACCTTGTGTTACAATAGGATATCATCATTCACTGACCCTTTCCTTACCTGTTTCACGTAATCATGAGATTCAAATAATTCACTCCAATTTATACACTGCTCTATGCTATCCTTTCACAGCATCTGATAAGGTGAATTTGAGTTCACGGAAGTTTGTTGTTGTTGTGTGTGTGTGTGTGTGTGTGTGTGTGTGTGTGTGTGTGTATTTATATCTTAATTAATTAGCCTATAAAGGTGCATATCTACCCTGCATTTTGCTTGATTTCAGACTAACATGGCTAATAACCTCTACCCATCTCATGCCCAACCTCCAAAGTTCACAATCAGACATGAAGATTTCCTGCCCCTTGTTGGTTTTGTTTTACTTTTGTTATATTTTTGGTAAAAAAAATAAAAATAGAATCGGTTCATTTGGAAGATGTGGCCCTGCTCTGCAATATATCTGTTATCCTGTGAAAAGTATGAGCTGTTCACTGATGCTGTCCCTTTAAACAAGACACAAAAAAGAAAATCAACCAGCTTCAGGATAATGCTGTTCTCATCAACATGCAAGGAGCTTACTTGTCTGTCACATCGCCCACATCTTCTCAATCACTCCCTTTCATTTATCCTATTATGCCCCTATTTTAACTCATGCTGCTGCTGATACTCAATGACAGACAGAAGAAATCCAGCTGAGTATCATTCCCTCTTCACTTCTCCACTAGAGATAGAACTAGGACCATTCCAACATGAACTGAAAGAGAAACAAGTAGCAATGTACATGTGTATGTAGGGAGTGGGAAAGGGTTTTTATAGCAATTAAGAAAAAGCCTAGAACCCTAGCAAGACTGGGGTAATTTGAACTGATGCAGATTATAATAAGTTTTTTTCCTTTTAAGTGCTGACCTTGTACACTGAAGAAATAGAAGCTTCATTTACAGGCATTTGCAATTTGGAAAATGCAATTATAAAACACTTGTAGGCTAACATTTGTAGGTACTTATTACTATTCTCATCATCATTGTCATCATTGTCTTTGTTTTGCTGTGTCATCCAGGAGCCCAATCAAAACTCTGGCCCCAGAGGGATAGGTACTGAATAAATATATAATAAAAAGCTCTGTCCCAAAGATCTTACAATCCAAGTATAGGAAGGGTTGATATAAGATATACGTGAAGTCCATGGACTCTCTGTTCAATTACTTTAGGGACAGTAGTCCTTGCACTAAATAGGAAGAAGTACCAATCAAGCCCTGCTTTACGATGGAGAAGGGGACCCTGGAGGAACCTAGGGAGAGAATGACTCTTAGAGATGGATGGGGCTGTGAAAAAATGAAAGGAACCAACACGTGTTCTCAGAACAAAGAATCCTGGTCTTGAGCTACAATCTGTACAATCTGAGGCTTACCTCTGCACCAGATCCATATAAAAGTTTGTTTCTATCCCTTTGTATAGGACCATTTTGGATTAATTCACTTAAAAAATTAACTTGCCCAAATTATTTAGCATGTAGCTACAAGTTGGTGCACTCATGCATACAATTTAGAACAAAATCATTCTCACTGGCATGCAAATACCCCAAAGACAATGCATTCAAGAAGCTAATTCTGATGCTGCTTTCTAATTGATCCAGTTCAGGAAGAGCTAGTCGATAGTTTCTATGCATATTGTACTAAGGTAAACAGTCTATTCTGTCTTGCTGCATTTCAGAGCACTGCAGGAGAACTCCCTCTATTAACCTGGTGTACTATGAACAGCTGGAACCAGTCATCTTAATGAATCTTATGGGTTTTTCTATTTTAAAGTATCTATCACCTCCTTGATAATTGGATGGTTCATTTGTTGGGCACCCCTTTGAGTTGGGCACCCCTTTGAGTAATGGAGTAATGATAAGAGCCTAAGGTGACTTCTGTTTATGGTGGGCCAAGGGCTTGCAATCTTTCTATTTGCAGTCTTTCTGTTTCTAGGGACTTTGACATTTGTCAACAATAATAATACTGATGCCCACTATTATCATTTCTGTGTATCCTTTGGTGCTGTTTTCTAAAGCATCCTAGTGTGGCCCCATGAAGTCAATGGGAATTTGAGCACAGATGTCAATGAAGACAGGATTTCACACACAGTATATGTGTAACCCCTCTCCAATAGAAGGGGATAGTCAGCAGGGCGTATGTGCTGGAGATGGAAACTGCAGTTTGCACGCAGCTTCCCCTTTTCCAGTGTCTCGAGAGAGGAAGACTAGGACACAATATCTTAACTATATACATGGTTTATTCAGATGCAGGATAAAAGGGGAGGGGATAGAATAAACTGGATGGGTGATGAATATATTATATATAAATATTTATCT
This sequence comes from Crocodylus porosus, assembly GCF_001723895.1. Taxonomy (NCBI): domain Eukaryota; kingdom Metazoa; phylum Chordata; order Crocodylia; family Crocodylidae; genus Crocodylus; species Crocodylus porosus. The sequence goes on from NW_017728922.1 coordinate 6,200,689, forward strand.
TTAAGTCAGCAAATAACAGAACAGGTAAGTATAGCAGTCCCCAAGACCCACGAGAGAAACCTCTCCCACAGATCCTCAGAGGGTGTCACAGCAATTGATGGGTAAGAACCCCCCAAAATGTAAAGCATAATAAGCAATTAATAAACACTCCAAAATATAAGACACAGCGAACAATTAATAAACACTCCAAAATGTAGGGTATGGTAATCCCAAATACCCTCCTCCTTTAGAAGAGTCTCTCTCTCTAGCCTAAACCCTCTATGATGGGGCTATTTACTGTGTCCCTCCCTGGTAGGAAACCTCTTTCCTGAGACCTCAAGCTTCCCAGAGATGAGGGGTCCAGCAAGGGTTCCCGGTGTTTCGTCCCCAGATAGGCAAGTGGCTCCTGCAGCGGGTGCTCTTTGTCAGTCCCGTTGTGGGGTGCATGGCTCGTTCATATGCCCGGGTGGCTCGGCTTTCCCAGCAGATTGTGGGCCTGGGCCACCTCATGCATGCCCAGGGCTGGGGCTCCAGTACAGGCCTGTCATGCTGCGGAGCCTGCACTGCCCATGGGCCCTTGTGCCTGGCAGCAGGGAATGGAGACCAAACTGCCCCCTGCCCCCTCCAAGGGCCCTCGGTCCGACAATGACACACCATGCAGCAGCGTCTGCACTGGTGCCAGCCTTGTGCCAGTGTTGGAGACCTGAGATGCCTCGAGCAGTTCTCAAAGTCCTGGTCCCTCTCAGACCCTCCGCGCACCAACGCCTGCACCATCTGGCCTTGTCCTGGGGTTAGAGACCCGAGATGCCTCAAGTGCTCCAAGGTCCTGGTCCCTCTCGGACCCTCCATACAGTGATGCTTGCACCGGCTCACCATACTCTCTCATGGTGAGGGGTTGGGGATATGGCTGCCTGCTGGTCCCATCAGACAGTGAAGTCTTCAGGCTCTTCCAGGCAACATGGCAACACTCTCTGGGTAGCTCTTTCCCAGCTCTTCCTCAGCCCTGGCTGCTTCTTCCTTCTCCATCCCTCATTGTCTCTCTCCACATGCTGTGCATGCAGCTCCTTATATACACTTTTGGGGCTCTGCCCTAAGACTGAAGACTGGCCAGTTGGGAGGAGGTGGAGTGCAGTTTTCAATTAGGACCACTCCTCACCTCGCCCTGATGTGGGGTGGGGGCAGACTTCTCCCGAGGCTCCTTTCCTGCTGGTCTTTGATTGGTGGGTTTGTCCCACCAATCGCTTTGGCAATTCTTTAAGCCCGAAGAACTGGGCAAAGATATTCAAGTCCACCACATATGAATCATAGAATCATAGAAGTAGGGGCGGAAGGGACCTTGTAGATCTTCAAGTCTGACCCCCCACCTGGGTGAGAGAAAAGACTGGACTCAAATGAGTCCAGCCAGGTAGTCATCAAGACTCTTCTTAAAGATCCCCAGGGTAGGACCCAGCACCACTTCCCTAGGAAATTGGTTCCAGCTCCTAGCTGGCCTAACTGTGAAGTAGTTCTTGCGGATGTCTAATCTAAATCTACTCTCTAATAATTTGTGTTCCTTGTCATGCCAGGGGGTGCTAGGAGAAACAGTGTCTCCCCTAAACCTTTCTGGTCCCCCCCAGTGAGTTTATAGACAGTCACCAGGTCCCCCTCAGCCTTCTCTTGTGAAGGCTGAACAGGTTTAGGTCCCGCAGTCTTTCAATGTAGGGTCTGCCCTGTTGTCCCCGGATCATGCGGGTGGCCCTCCTCTGGACCCTCTCAATGTTGTCCACATCCCTCCTGAAATGGGGCGCACAGAACTGGACACAGTACTCCAGCTGTGGCCTGACCAGTGTCACGTAGAGGGGGAGGATCACCTCCTTGGCTCTACTTGAGATGCACCTGTGGATGCACAACAAGGTCCGGTTAGCTCTGCCAACCGTGACCTCGCATTGTCGGCCCATGTTCATCTTGGAGTCAATAATGACTCCAAGATCCCTTTCTGCCTCCGTGCTCTCAAGAAGGGAGTTTCCCATTCTATAAGTGTGCTGCTGGTTTCTACTGCCCAAGTGCAGCACCCTGCACTTGTCAGTACTGAAATGCATCCTGTTTATGTCAGCCCACTCCTGTAACCTATCCAGGTCTTGCTGCAGTCTTTCCCTGCCTGCTAGCGTGCTCACCTCACCCCAAATTTTGGTATCATCAGCAAATTTAAACACGTTGCATTTCACCCCGTCGTCCAAATCGCTGATGAAGAAATTGAACAGCACGGGCCCAAGGACTGAGCCCTGGGGGACTCCGCTGCCCACTTCCCCCCAGGTCGAATATGACCTGTCCACCACCACCCTCTGAGTATGACCCTTGAGCCAATCTGCAATCCATCTGACTGTGTAGGCATCAGTGCCACAGTCACCTAGTTTTTTAATGAGGATGGGGTGGGAGACGGTGTCAAAGGCCTTGCTGAAGTCTAGAAAGACTACGTCCATGAAGACACCTGCATCCATTGCCTTTGTGACCTGATCATAAAAGCAATCAGGTTGGTCTGACATATGGTTACTATGCAGTGACTGTACAGTGGAGACTGTTCAGGAATAGTTGATATTTTAAGAAAAATATTGTGTATTTTGCATATTACACACCCTATCTTCCCATCAAGATGACTACGTCCTGAAGTGGGTCAGACTGATATTGGGGGGCAGGGAGGGAGGGGGAGATGGGGAAGGGCAGTCATAGTTTGTTCCACTTAACTAGCAAGCATTAGTCTGGCCCATCACATAGTAATTTGACAGCTGCTGTCTCCATATAGAATATATTGTGTTTTTCTGTTTTTTGCTCCTTCAATTCCTTATACCAGTGTAAATCAGGAGTAACTCCACTGGTGTTAAAGTAATGATACTGTTGAAGATTTAGTAGGAAGGAAATCAGAATAAGGACTTGATGTTTCAAAGTCTCCAAAACCTAGGAAGTAATTTTACTTGCAGATTTGTCACCAGATTCTAGTAACCTAGCTCATGTTAAGTGGTAGCTTAACTAATGATTTATTGCCCTGAAATCAGAGTGACACTTGTGGAGTAAGGTGCTTCTCACAGCGAGTAAGGGCATGAGAAACTGATCCCTTAGAATACAGGGAGGGGAAGAAACTATAAGAAAAGCCAATTTTCACAATTTTTTTCCTCAAGTCTCCCAAAACTCTATCCTCTTGCTGGTTTTGTTTCCTTGCTAATATTAATCTTCAGTGAAATGCTCCTTTGCAACACTTTTGGGAAATTATTACCGTGTGCAGACTCAATGCGCAAATGAAAGTGATGGTAATTCCTGCAGGAAGAGCAAGTCAACCTAGTTACTGCCTGTTTCATTCATGCAGATATCTAGGGATGAACTGCATGATGGCCAAACTAACTGGTTTGGCCATCTATTTCATAAACCATTATAAATGGCAGTGATAGAAGTGTGCAGCACCTGTGAAAGGATTGCGGATAAGAAGTCTGCCTGTTTGTTCCCTTTAGCAAAAATTTGTCTCTAGCTAACTTACAAGACAGTCATCTGGCACATGCATAAAGAATACATGATGGCTGATTTCTGTTCAGGCATTTATCTTCATGAATGAGGACGAGAGGGTTAGAGTGGCAAAGCCCCGAGGAGTTAGCCTGTCTCTCCTTGCGAGTGAAGATTAATGTGTCGTGAGACATGGGCTATCATGTATTACACATATACAATGCACCTTTCCCCCTCTCTCCTCCTCATCTCTGTTTTCTTGGGCTGCAGCAGTTTTAGATGATGAGTTACAGAGAACAAAAAATGACCAGAGTCTGTGGGGAACAAAGGCTTTGAAATAGCATTGAACATTTAATGCCTCATATTGTTAATTGTTAAACAAGAAAGAAACAATACATGGGAATGCATCTACCCGTCTTTTCTTTGACACCACTTGCTGCAAAAGCCTCTTCCCTTTTCAAATACAGTGCATAAAACATGTGCTGGCATTTTTGGCATCTATGATTGAACTGAAGGAACACATCCGCACCCTTGAATCCCTAATTGTTTGACAGCAGGCCCAAATCAGGCAAGGAGAAGCATGAATACTTAAGATTATACCCCCATTTCATTTTGGAGGGAAAAACATGAAGAAACTTACCCAAATATTGGCCCTGAGCATGAATTATCCTTGAACTATGGAAGTCAATGATGCACACCAAATTACTCTCAAATTACTTTCTATGCTATGTATAAATATCTATGCATTATTTATTCAAATTCTTATTCTAAACTAAAACTGCTCCTTTGATACATTTTATTCAGTGTATGCATCTAAACACAAAAAGGGAGCATAGGGGAAAATCTGTTTGTCAAGGAAAAAAATAAAAGCAGATCTAAGCAGTTAGAGGTCTAATTTACACCTTGTTTACATTTTGCCTTAAAAGTGCAGATTAAAATTCTGCAGATCCTAATCTATGCAGACCAGCCCTCTTAAGGAAACATACATTTTACAGATTAACTCAAGGTTCTTTGTAGTCAGCTCAGCTCCAAACTGACAGAGATCTGTGATTTCTTGACTACTGAAAATGCGGGTCAGCATGTCTCTCTACAGAAGAAAGGTTCATTAAGAGCAAGATCTGCTCCCATTGAAGTCAATGGCAAAACTCCTATTTGACATTAGTTGTATAATATGAGGCACAAACTGAAAAAAGCTAAAAACCCCACAGATGATTACACCAAGAATATGGGAAATAATACAAGGAGAGGGAAGAGAAACTGGGGGAATAGGAATGTAGGGGTGGGGGCAAAATGACTCTGGGGCCTTTTAGGTGTAGATGGGTAGCTTCAATAGGATCTGGAAGGAGACAGGATGCCAAGGGAGGGAATCAAACTGGGGATCAGGGCCATGGGAGACTGGTGCCATCTTAGGAGGTATGTGCCCCCCCAGCAACCAGTCAGTGACCGGGGCGGGGGAGTCCCCCTGTGGCCAATCTTGCCGATGGGGGCGGGGTCCCCCACATGCACCCCATGCACCGCCACTGATTAGGGCTAACGTGGGAGAGGAATATTGAACAGTTTAGAGGAGGAAAAGCTGAGGCCAGGAAGAAGCAGAATATGGCATTGAAGGTGAGAGATGGCCATAGCTTGAAGAAGGCATTTCTTTAATGCTGAAAATTGTCCATGGGAATGCTCAGTCCATTCACCCTGATACAACTGGCAGTCACAAAGTTGCAGAATTTCTGAAGCTGCCGAGCACATATCAGAATTGAGCTGGTATAATTACTCTGAATGGGGTAGTTCTCATCAAATCGTTTTCCCCAGCTAGTCTATCATTTTAGAAGTCCCAGATAAGAAACTGATAATCTACATAAAAGTGAAAGAAATGTCATGAGAATAGCTTAAAATATGGATACCCTAGCACAGAGCCTGTCATGCCTTGCTACTATATTTCCATCACTGCAGACAACATAATGCTGCTGCACCAGTCATGTTTCAACTAACACCTCAAGTCAGGTAGACACATAGCAGGTTAATTAGGGGCCTCGGTAATTTGAGTCCACAAGCTGTAATTACCAGCACTCAAGACCTACAATTTCTGTTTTAATTAAAATAAACAGTGCGAAGAAGCTGACATCACACCAAAGTAACCAGAGTGTAAGTCACAGTTAATTATATTAAACTGTGGCCTCTGTCATAAAAAAAACCCCCTTAGTTTGGGTCTGTATTTACTGGACTGGCTCTACCATTTTGGCGAAGTTTAATTATTGTATGCAAGCCATAAATTGGCCCAGACAAGTCTGTTTGTTAGGGTGATGGTATCAGTCATGCATGGAAGAGCTTCTGCTACCTTCAGCTTGGTGTCAGTCACTGAGTCAGCTGCCTTTTTTTCTAATATGCAACCGCTGATTGACTGAAAATGGAAAAGCCTAGATATTTATGCAGGCTGCTTTAAGGTTAAATATGAGAGAACTGTCAAAATGCCCCCCCCAAATATTCTCAAGGGGGTAAGACTAGGTTGTTCAGAGTAAATGAGGTTTGGGGGAAGGTAGGAAGAACTATTCAATGTGGGACCTCTAGAAATGGAGGTCTTATTCCCAACCTGGCTCCTGACCTGCTACATGGCTTTTGGCAAGTCATCTCACACTTCTGCCTCTCTTTACCCTCCCATCCTTCTTCCACTTTGCTTATTTAGGTTGTAAGCTCTTTGGAGCAGGGACTTCAGTCTCAATTGAGACCAGTTGGCATTACAACTAACCCACTGTTATTTTGGCAAGACAAAGGACTGCAAAGCTGACCCTAACCTCATGTATTCTAATTGTATGATGGACCAGTGAATAGAAAGCTCTAACTGCAGGAAATCTGTGAGGTAAAGAAATTATTCCAGCAGAAAGTGAACAGAAATCAACCACAAAGTGCAGGTATCTGATTCCCTGAATGAAATTAACTACAAAAAAAAAGGTTGGCATTTTTTTCAAATAGGAGAGCAATCAATTTAAGGCAAAAAAAAGAAAAAAAAAAAAAAGATTCAAAGCGATGGCAATGAAACATGACGTGGCTAAATTATAACTCAAACCAGGAAGCCCCTTGACCAGACATGATCAATACTCATACAGAGCCTGGAGGTAGAAAACATAAGAAATAATTTTAGTTAGGTTTTGGTTTTATAAATGAAAGTAAAGGGTGACTTCCATCTGGCTTTTAGTTAGCTTAACTAGTCCAGATTAGAGAGAACAGGAGTGGTGCATTTATAAATTTGAGTAGTAAACTCATCTCTAGCATATACCTGTATATTTTTGCTATAGCAAACTACTTAGACAACTTTTAAAGTTCTCTATAATACTATCTCTGCCTGTATTGCTGGCCTCAACTGATCTTATACTCCTCCTGCTTCTTATCCTCTGCCCTAGCTCCTTTCCCAACCATTCCCTTTGTATCCTTCTCCCACTTCCAAATCTTATGCTTCTTTGAAGGCAACCCGCATGTTTGAAACAACCTCCTAGTTAATTAATTGGTATCCAACTCATTTACCTATTGCACAGTGCAATACATAGGGTGCATCTACACATGTCTCCAACTGCACAGTTGTTACTGCTTAGTCATTTAGTACTTGATTTAGCATACATGAATATGACAATGCTTAGTTGTTTCTGCACAGTCCTGCAAGTGCATGGGTTGTTTCTGACCCTACTGTGCAGTAGCAACAAGCTTGTTGCTACTGTGCGGTAGCATTGGTGTCATAGTTTGTGCCCATTGATGCTACATTGTCATAGTAACAAGTACATCGCCGTAGCGCATTGCTATGATGACATAGTGTCTCATGTAGATGTGCCCATAATGAAGCAAATCATATTCTGGAAATAACAAATTTTAGAAAAAGTTTCTTCCACACATTACTCCACTCAATTCTGAGATATTTGCATTTGCTCATACAACACTTTAAAAACCCAACAGTACTGCCAAGTTAGTCCTATCAGCATTCCTTGGTAAGAGAGCACTGTCAAATTCATGTATGTCCTGGTATACACATTCAAATATAGTCAGTCATGCGCTATGGCTAATGTAATGCTTCCATTGCTGAAGGTCACTCTTGAAAAATCAGTCATGAAAGGGTGGAGCACTGACAGAAACAGTACAACATTAAAAATCTTTGGGGATGAAATTCTGAACCTATTCCATATCACTTCACACAGATCCATAGACTGCACAGGGTAACAAAGCCCAGTCTTTCTGAGATGTAAGTATTCATTGGAGTGATGAGATGCTGGAATAAATCGCCAAACGTCCATTAATTTTTGACAGTACACAGTTAGATTCCCACTGCAAATGCTGGCTTGCTCAGGACATTATGTGAACAAATTTGAGCATGCCATTTTTGAGTGTGTGGGTCTGCAACCCTGTTGGACTGTCAGGAAGAAATGCAGATGCAGTTCCTGGCAGCCCGAACCATTCTGGCGAATGATGCACTGTTCTGCATTGCCCACCTATTGCCATAGAATAGTGAAAAGTAGAACTGTTTAAGAGGTTTCATATCATTTAAAAAAACCCCCAAACTTTTAAAAACAGGTTTCATTAGAAACCTCAAATTTTTTTTTTGCCATTTTTCCTCAGATTTTTGCCACAAGCATGATGAAAAGAAATTCTTTCATTTTCCTCAACTTTTTCATCACAACAAAATAATCTTCTCTCAACAGTTCCATTGGAAATCAATTCTTTTTGTTTCCCTTGTCACAACAGCATCTTATACTTGGAGCACTTGCTAAATCAGAAGATGCTTTTGCACACAGTTGATATTTACACTGATCACCACCACACCCTTTTGCTCAGAACTTTAAAAAGTTTGTTTTCTCAATGCCCAAAGAAACTGTGATTATCAGGTTCATTTTGATTAGTAAAATATGAGTCAGATAGATATTATGGAATAGGATTTTTATTGTTCTTCTAATAACTCTACTAATATTTTATGCATAGAGAAGATATTCACAGATAGCATTTTATTGATTTGAACTATAATCATATGATTGCTTTCTAATTTAATGTTTTTAAATTAGTGCACAACTTTCAAATAGATTTCTTTCTATATAACTCTCTAATTGTTATTACAAATCAGCTGTTCCTTTGCAGTTTACTTGAAGTGTGCTTGTATTGTACTACTGAAAGATGTTTTTGACATTTTAGACTGTTTTGTTTATCCCTCATAAAGCTAACACAAACATGTTTTATATCTCAAGGCCCCATAATGTGCTTGGCCTGCATATTGTCCATGGATACACAATTTCCCTTATACCTTTCCATTGGCTAGTAAACCTTGGGTCCAGGACTGTAGACACAAAAGGATGCTTCCCTTTCACTTAATCCCAAACAGATACCACAAATCAGTGTGTGGAAGTGGGGGCAAAGGGGTTTTTGGCACACCTGTCATCCTCCTTAGCCATTGCATCTGAATTGATATGGGAATATCATAATTTATAATAAGAATAGGCTGACAGCAAATTGCTACTGCCTTCCCTTTTAGCAAGAAGATGGATTGTGATCCAGGAGGTGTGTCACAGTGCCTCCTGGGTTTATCTTTGGGGTGGAGTAGCCTGCACTTCATTGCTTGCCCAGGGCTATGCTTGAAGTCAGAATCCTACATATGTATGTTTTAATAGTCAGTTTAAAATTGACAAGTTTGGTAAAGTTGGTCTGTGGAAATGTGCGTGTGACATCTTGTCTGGGTCCCATGTAGTATGCCTTCAAGAAGAGGCACCACCACTTCTGAATAGCTCAGCACTTTCAGTGTTCTCAGATTCCAGCTTACCCCAATACATTAGACACAAAGAACATTTACTTTCCCAGACACACAGGCAGTGATACACATAAGTCTTCTTCTCACCATCCAGGGAATAAACCCTTGGGTTTGCAGTTACCAGACTGCAAAGATGTGGCATTTAAGTTCTTTTACTGCTGCCTTTAAATTGTCGTTTAGATTTATATCCTTCCTTTGTTACAGGGAATCTGTGGCAGTCTGTCCGGAGAATGTCACCTCCATTAACTTATTTCCTTACTAACATAAGGTGCCAAGAGATAGTATTACAGAACTTGCCATTTCCCCCTTTTGTATCCTCTTTTCCATGAACTGGAAAGGGCACGACAGATCAGCATCAAAACTGCTAATAGGTGAGTAGGAGCACGTCATAGCATGTTCTTATAACAGGCTTGGTAATCACTTTGCATTGATTTCAGGGGGCTCTGGGTCAGGCCCAAACTCCTCTCCAAACTTTGTACTCATATAACAAGTCCTTTGACTTTCTATAGATCATCATGACTGGGTATGGACATGCAGTCAAACTTACTCACTTGAACATGTGTCAACATAAGCAGATATCCATCAGTTTGCCTGTCACCACACTTTCCCACGTACTCTGTATTCTTGGAAAACACCTCTCTGCTACTTTCTTCTTGGTAAAGTAAATATATCAGTTCAAATAGGCCTCATTCTGTTTTGTCACTTCTGTACCACATGAACCAAATCTGACAGGAATTGTATTTACACGAGAATTAGAATCTAGACACAGGGACTCTGAAGAGAGGGTGGGGAAGGAGTTCATATAGTGCAAGGAGCCCTCGTAGAGTGAAGTGGAAGATACTGGGATTAGAGAAGAAAATTATTTTCCTGCTTCTGAAGTTTTAACGTCACTGAATCTCTCAGACAACCAGTTTTAGTTCAGGGAACAATATTAGATCACTAGCACTTTTATTAAGAGTGAATATTCAATAAGTGACAAGATCATTTTCTAACATCCCATTCTACCAGCAAAGGAGAAGCAGCAAGAGAGAGTGAATGGACACACACACACACACACACACACACACACACACACACACACACACGAGGGTGTGCAATTTATACAGATCTGACTGTTACAATGAAATACAATGCATATAACCAAGCAGGTGCTGGTTTCTGGAAGCTTATTGACAACTTTCTATAGAGTACCTAAAGGATTCATTTAGAATCACTGGGGCAGTGCACATTTTGGGGTTTGGGCTGCTCAGAGCAATTTAGGAGTATTGCAGCTTTTAAAGAAGTGTTTTTCTTCCTGACTGCTTCGGTTTGGAAGCGATTTCAGGCCCAGGGCTTGTGTGACATAAAGCAGTCTGCAGTAATTGGAAGGCTGCAGCCTTCCTTCCCTCAAACATTCTCATAAACATTCTCATAAACATTTCCAGCAAAGTAATATAACAAGGAGGCACTTGCATTTCCAGTGCCCAGATTGCAGTGAACTATCACTGCTGAAATCTCGCTTCAAGAAAGAAGACAAACAGCCAACCCAGTTATCGATACAATGGTGGAGGGGCTGGTCCAACTTTAATTGAAGTTAATGGAAATCCTCCCTCTGACTTTGATGGATGCTGGATCAGGCCTTTAAAGTGATCTATGTGTTAGGATTGAAATACCTAGACTCCCTGGAACCACAGGTTCGATTCCTGACAAGGTGACTCAGCCCTTCATCCTGTTGCGGTAGATGCATTGATTTCTATGGTGGTCTTTTAGGTGACACCTTAAAGCTTACTGTCTTGTCTGCTCATTATGGATACTAAAGACCCCATAGCGGTTTTCAGAACAGTAGAGGTATGCCTTGGTGTCCTTCATCAAACTTGCCACTCCTCACACAAACGGCAACAAGCTATACATTAGTTCCCTGTTTGGCTACTTTTGTAAATGGTTGTATTTTATTGGGAGTATGAATTGTTACACTTTACATATAAAAGGACCAAAATCTACCTTGTGCAAAGCTAGTCAGTGGAAAGTTTAATCCAGAGTTAGTAACATGCTTTGAGATCTCCTGGCATGAACGATGTTATGCAAACATAAGGTATTCTTGTGGAAATATTCACGGCCCGAGCCTACCAATGAGAATCCAGCAGATTTACTTGCAAATTCCAGATGTCCCCTGGCCTTCATGCTTTTTTTTTTTGTTCTGCAGAGCAAAACAGAAATCATCCTAAGAAAAAAAGTGTTGGTGTTTAAAACAGACTGTAAAACCCACACTCGTTAAAATCTGTATTAAAAAAAGACTTGTGTTGTTCTAATTCTTCACACATGTGAAATGTCATGGGTGTGGGCTTTATAGCTTTCATATTGCCATATAATAGCCAGCAGTTTCACACTAGAAATTTCTGCCATCACTGGAGCAAGAGGGCCGGATTTCTGTAATGAACACTAATGGGGGCTGTTCTTCCGAGAGAGTGATTTTATGGGACTTACGTGACAGAGAGGGTACACAGTCAAACAAGGAAGCAGCGAGCAGGGGCATTGCTGATATGCTTTGTAAAGAGCATCAAGGCTTTTTGACAATTTAAAGCTGCTTTCCCAGTTTACTGCTGACAGTAGACTCCTGCTTGGCTCTAAATGCTTCCACAGGCTGGAACATGTTCATGAAAAAGAAGCCCTAAACAAAACAGCAACCCACCACAAGAGTTTCTCTTTTACATAATATTTCCAGTGCTTGTGTAACTCTGTAAATGGTCATAGACTCCTCTTGAGCCTTCTGCCTAGGGAGCCTGGTATAAAACAAGCAGAGCAGCCAAAAAACACCAGCTGCACAAGAAAAGGAAACTGGGTGTGGGCTTGTATTTCTCTCTGCAGGGTACAGCCTAAAACAGAACATATTGTAAGGGGGCTCTTCTTTCCCTGTTTGTATGTATGTGAGCGAGGGAGTTTCCCTGAAGTCTATGTGTGATGTACAAAGGGCTCTGGTGTAGGACATGGCATGCGATATTCAAGTGCTTTAAAGATGTTTTTAGAAGGTTAATTGGACCTTGTCTTCAAAGTACTGCTAGGATTCTCTAGCTGCACTGTGCCATCGGTTAGGGTGACCACCCATCCTTAATTGGGTGGGACAGTCTTGGTCCAGGGCAGCATTTGTCGCAGATTCCCCTGGACAGTCAACTGTCATCCCAGTATCATGTGCAGGGATCTGTATTTTCTATTAACTGCAGAAAAACATGACAAACTGTACGTTTCCCTTTGCAGACTGGCAGAGTTCAAGCCTGCAAGGGACTGCGGGGAGCAGGAGGAGGGCTGTCAGTTAGGGGGTGTCACGTGCATGTGTGCCCCCTGCACGTGGCTGGGAATACAGCCAGGGAGTGGTGCAGAGCAGCTCCTCCAGTTGTCTGTGAGTAAGTCTATTGGGGGAAGGGGGCTTGGGCGACATGGAGGGTGGAGGGGCAGAATGAGGCCTCCAGGGTGAGAGATGGAGTGGGGCAGAGTTGGCGGCTGGGGCCACAGCAGAGGGTGCTGCCTAGCTGGGGTGGTGCATGTGGCCTGGGGTGGGAATGCGGGGTCCCACCTGCTGGCTTGCAGAGGACCCCGGGGCGGGCATCAGGGCAGGGAGCTCTGAGCCCCACAGCAGGCAGCCTGCATCCTCCCCTGCACCCCACAGGCTCCTCTTGGCTCCACTCTGGCTATGCCACCCACAGTGGGAGTGGGGGATGGAGGGGGTGGGCATGTGTCCTGCTTTTGCATTTGCAAAAGCTGGCCACCCTATCATCAGTGAACATACACAATAGGCCAGAATGTCCTCTTATGTAAAACAGTCATGTAAAACAGGGGTCAAAGCCAATGGAAATATGCCAGTGTTGGGGGAGAAGAGATTCCATATTTCCTGCTCAAGGAGCATTATGGATACAGGATCAGCAGGGTGTTTATGTAGGGGGTTAGATGGGGTGGGCTGCATGGGCAGATGGCTGATATGTGTGTAGAGATTTACTCTGCCAGTACCTCTGATTAAACTAGATGGACAAGAGGAACAGTTTTTCTTCATAGATCTTTCTTCACAATACAACGGTACCCAGTTTGGCAAAACTCAGGTGAACTGGACACAGTGTTAGATGGGATTGCATTCAGTACTTGTAAAATCCAGCTTTCAGGAACCTTTTCAATGAAGGTAAGGTGCACAGGAGATTTTAGTTGTAAGTTTTCCACTGAAAAATAATAGTTCAACAACCCCCAGAAATTTCTGTGAAATCAAATTGGTTTTGATGAAATTCCTGAAATAAAGATTTGAAAAATGATCTATTTTATTTTGGTACATACATGCTTGTACCCATCCCTTTTAAAATAGCAGCTTTACCAGTTAATAACAGTTTTAGCCTTTAATCTAATGGAAAAATATAAGCCAACAGATTTAGACCTTTGTATCTGTTCTACTTTTGTACAGACTAGAAAATCCCAAATACCTGGTGCTTGCAAACACATGAGTTTGGCTTGTGCACCCTGATAAATGTACTCACAGACTGCCCCATTAGGGATTGCTGTCACAGCGATGGTTGTGTGGGTTTTTGGGAGCACACTCTTAAATTCTGGAGTTAGGAACTTTTTTTGCCAAATAAGTTCTTGTACCAAGCAACACAATTATCCTCTCATTGTTCATTTCAAGGTGTATTTATTTGGATTATCTTATAAAGTGGCATACCCTTTAATTAGCATTATACTGTATATTGAGATTATTTGGCTACCCGGGGTTGACTTTTCACTTTCCCTACCTTATTTAGTAAAGAAGTGCTAAAGGAAATACTGCTGGCCACAGTGAATAGGCAGTACAGCTTTTGTACTTCCCTTCTCTCTCCTGCCCTTCCCAGCTCTGTTGACATGAGGATCAGAGATTTCCTGAGCAGCTGTTAGATGCTACACCTTTAGGAGTTCCACGTTTTAGCTGCCCCACACCCTTTTCCCTTTAGCATAACTCACACATACCATGGATTAAAAAAAAAGGGCCTTGTCCTGTATAAATGACTTTTTATACACTGCGTGTGTCTACACGTGCACCAGACTGCACAGTTGGTACTGTGCAGTCATCTTAAGCAAGTATTACATGACTATACAGTAACTGCTGTTACTGTGCAGTCCTGGCGCCAGACGGGTCATTTCTGACGCTACTGCGCAGTAGGACCAGCATCCTGGTTCATGCCTGTTGATCCTATGTTGCTGTAGTGATGAGCTATGCTGCAGTAGCCCATTACTATGGCAATGTAGTGTCTTCTGTAGATACATCCACTGAGACTAAGAAAGAAAGAAAAAAGAGGAGTAATTCAGGACCTATGCTAGCATAACTGAGAGCTGTGTAATGCAGACAAGAGAGTGGCCTCTGCTGGTTTCATTGGGACTGCTTGCTAATAGGTCTGGATTTATGTAGCTTCCCAAAAGGGGCCTCTATTAGAAATAAGAACCTTAATGAATACATAGGATCCTAAGCATGTTTTCCCCAGCCCATCTTTTCTTAAACCTTTCTTTTAAATAAACATTAGGAATTTGATCCTCTAGCCCCTCTGCATGTAAGGCACCTGCAGAATCAGGCCCAAGATTTTTTTCAGAAGACACTTAAAATGCTTGTTGATACACTCTGAATCACGTAAGTGATGGAAGCATTTATTCACCAACCACTGAGAAAGTTTGGTCTCTGTGTGTGGGATATACACACATGCACCTCTTAGCTATTTAGCTTAGGCTCAGAATTCATCTCCTCATTAGCCAGATATAATTACACCTGACAAAAGTACTGAATGCATTAAGGCATAAAAGGAAAAAAAGACAGAGGGATTAAACTGATACAGTCTGTCAACCTGTGATATTACCACCCCCCAGCAAGCATAAGAAGAAATAAGATGAATAATTGTTTAAGGATCATAACCATGATTACTGGGTGTGATCTCATATGCTGCACCTGAAGAGTCAGATAATTATGGAAATTACAAAAGTAAATCAATTTCAGTGCTAAGACAGGGACAGAGTTTTTATGGCAGATCACAGCATCTGAAATGCAACTTAGTACAGCACTGAACCTTGCATTACAGGTGGGAGCAGTGTTATCTCAGTGCTAAGCACATACAAAACTTGTTTTCTATAGGGTTAGGTGGCGGCATGCACTGCTGTATTTGGCCTAATCATTTGGAAGTGCCTATTCTGTGCGCTCAAAAATGCAAATTAATTTGGTGCTTGCATCGCTGATGACTTCATGGGCGGTTGTTCACTATGCAATTTGGTATAATTTACAGAGACAAAGGTCTGCAGTGAGTCATAATTCTGGTTTATGGGAGGCACTTGTGGATTGGGACAGTGTTGCCAGGGCTTGCCTGCATTATGCTTGGCACAAGCCAAGGTCATTCAACTTTCAGTTCGCTTTCACGAACACTGGTCTCTCCAAAGTTTATTCAAACATTATTAGGTTTATGTGGTGTTGAAAAGTTAGAAAAGATTTGTGGGAGGCAGGGAAAAGTTTCCTGTAAAGATTGTGCTGACCCATTCTAGGAAAAAGAATTCAGAATAGCACATCAACCTGATGGTCTCAGTCTGAAACTTTCCGTTCTTGAGCCTTCCGTTCTTTAACATTTGAAAAAATTAGTCAGTATCATCTTGTGACTAGATGTATGGGAGAAGGGCAGGAGAAAGTGTAAACTGGATATGTGGAAAATACACCCCCCCCCCCCAAAAAAAATAGAACAAAACCCTGGAAAGTCCAAAATCAAAACGCTTTGTTTCAAAATCCAATTAAGGTTGCTAGGTAACAACAATGTACTTACTTATCAGATCATTTACAAAATCTAAGCACTTAAAGGCAAAGACATTAATAGTGGAGGATGTCATAAATCTTACAGTGCCTACATAATAAACGTACATGTATTATTCTTACTGAGTACAAAGAAAAATAAATGCATATTTCATCACAACACAAGCTTAACACTGACCCCAAATAAATGGCTTTCTTTCATTAGCCATCTCAAAATATAACACAAAACAAACCCTTTCAAAAAAGGACTATAAAGATTATATATGTAGACACTAATGACATATATTGATCAGCCTTAAATGAAAGTCCATATGCATGCATAATTTTTCCATAAATCAACATGGTTATGTGTTTTTCCTTTGGAATGAGATATACAATAATATTCTCAAGAAACAGCAATTATAAATATTGAACTGTCATTTTGATAAATATATATGCAGACATTGGATTTTTCAACTTCCTGTGTCCCTTTAAAAGGTACTTAGCCATCTCAACTGAGATATCAAAATAACATGCGCTTTCAAAAGGGTCAGAGTTAAGGATACTGTGTTCTGGTTACATGTATTTGTTTTTACTGAATAACAGTCAGGTACAGAACTGATGTAAATTATAACAGCACCCCTTACTCCAATGGAGTTATGCTACTCGACACTACCTAAGAGTCTGGACTAATCAATTTATGTTTATTAAAAGAAAAAAAAAAGTACTGTACTGAGCTATTATCCCCCAATACAACAAAGTACTTAAGCATATCCTGAACTGTATTAATGTATTTGTGTCTCAGTGATTTAAAAGCACGTGCTCGGTGCTCATGTGCTCAGTAGGATCCTGAATGGCATCAGTCATATACTTAAAATTAAGCAGATGCTAAAATGTTTTAGCCTTAATATCTGTTCTTTCAGGTATTCTGTTTATTTAAAAAGAATATACTGTCATTATCCACCCAGATCAGTATGAGCAGATATGTGTTTCTCTGAACCACCCTGCTTGGTATGTGTGTGGTGGTTTAGATTGTATGAGATATATAGAAGTTGTGACAACCTTGTTGTCACATAGTTAGTTTTAAAATTAAACCTTTGGTTCCGAGATAAACCACAAGAGTAGAGCGCATGTCAGCATCTCAGGATAGAATTTCTTCCATGTGGCTCCCTGCAGCTTATTTGACTCTCTTCTCCCTTGAAGTAAAGGCTGTTTTTAAGTTACAAAACTTTTCACACATCTAAGACATGTTTCAATGCAAATGTGCCCAAAAAGCTGAAAACTAGTAAAACAGTTGCCATAGAAGACAGATTTTACTAGGGGAATACAACAGTGGCAATACTCAGATCTCTGCCCTTGCGTGCACTGATCTGTTATTCAAGGATCTAAAAATATCTATTTGTATGAACAATGACTTAAGTTTATGTGCACAAACTCAGGCATTCACAAGTGCAACTGGTGCACGCACATTTTTGGAAGCACAGTCATTTGAAAATCTGGTTAAAGAAAAGAGATTTTTAGTCTTTTACAGAGACTGGACCAAGTTTGTCCCTGAGGTAACTCCATTACTTCAAAAGCCAGGATAAATTTGTCCTAGGGTTCTTAACCAAAGTCATTTGAGCTCCAGTTCCCAGAATGCCCGTGGATCTGACATGTCTGAATGTTCTAAAGTTATCCCAGTTGATTTTTCTGATGTCAGATCAATGGATTGTGACTTTCTGATGTATGAACAATTGATTTTTACTTTTTAAAGGGAGTGTTTGCTCTGCTGTTGTTGTCACAATATACTAAATCTTAAAAAATTATTACTAAGTGCATTGAGGATCACATAGTAACTAAAAGGAACTTCTGAAAACTCATAAGCAATACTGAAAACCATTGAGCTTTGAGCACTTGAAAAGCTAATCAGGCCCCTTTCCTAAAGCCTTGAAGTGTGTGCTTTGAAGTCCCACAGAAGCCAATGAGGGCTTTCTGAAACAATGGATTGCAGAACTGGTCCCCGAAACATGTCAGGTTTGGTACAAATATTAGAAGCAAAAAATAGATTTCCCCCCCCACACTACCCTACGCAAATTTACAGATGTGAATTAACTGTAAATATATAATGCTTATAAGCCAGATTCAGTAACTCGTACTCAGAATGATTAACAAATGTATGAGATGTTCATTCACTTCAGTGGAACTACTTTAGTGAAAAAATATTGCTCAACATCAGTAAAAATAGCAGAGCTGAAAGATTCATGCCCATTGAGAAGAGAAGTACAGCTAATTTTTTTATGGAAAAAAACTTTTCAACAAAAAGGATTTATTTAAATGAAAATGATAATTCATCAAAACTGTGGAAAAATGTTTATAGGCTTTAGTTTAGACATACTAAAATATATGGAGTATGCTATGCCTGGATCCTTGTGATCAGACCTGAGGAAGAATGTCTTGCATTTAAAAGCTTGTCTAACCAATGTTAGACAAGTTGGTCCAATAAAAAACTGGTCCAATAAAAAATAGCGCTAAAAAGTTGGTCCAATAAAAAATAGCACTCTAGGAAATTCTTGCCTCTCGCATAATTTTTGGACCGCCATGGCTACATCACTCTTACACTACTAAAATATTTTAGTACTTTTGAACTGGGAATTGTAGAGGAGTCTCTGCCTTCTTTTAGATTTTACTGTCCCCCCAGGAGAAAAAAAGAGAGGGAGGAGGGACAGGTAAAAGTGACAGCTCTATCTGGGGGGAGAGGGAAGGAATCATATTTTCACATTTTTAGCACAAGGCAAGTGATTTCTTTCAAAGTAATGGTCTCTCCTTTAAAGAGCTACTTTAAACTTCCCTTTTCACATTTTTTCAGCTGTGTAAAACTGGTGAGATAGAGCTAGAAAGTGGGGAAAAGTGTAAGAAAGTGGGTATTTCTCATTTTTGCTCCTTTTTCAAATCCTATTTCCACTGAATAAGCTCAAAGAGGTTTAAAATGAGAGCATGAGAGAAACCCTCCCCCATCCTTTTCCCCCTCATTTTTAATGTTTCCTCCTCTCCTACTCAAATCTCTTTTTTCCCCAATCAACAAGAATGTTTTTTATATATATATTTTTAAACCACCTCAAGTCAGAAGTGACCATTATGGTCACTTAGTCTGACCTCCTACATAACACAGGCTAGAGGATTACTAATAAAGCCTCACAGCATTCCTATGAGTAGTACAGTATACTCCATCTGCCACCCCTGAGTGCAGCTGCCTCTGAGACTGAACAGAGATGCAACTTCATGTGCTACAGGACAAAATAGATTAAAAGGAGAGTAACAGGACAAAATGGGTGTGAAACAAGTTCCCATAACCAGCTGGAACTGCAAAGATTAGGTAAAATTAAAAGATGTACATTCGGCTACATACAAGTCCAAGAAAAAGGTATTAAAAATAACCAAAACGTAAAATCATTTTGTACTGGCCATTTGGAGAGACGACATTTGGTAGTAATTTGTCTAAACATTTCAAGAGTGATACCATTTCTAAAGAGCCATGTAATACAGATCTAACTCAGGAGCTAATCTAAGTTGAATGATTTTTTTTTCAGTTTGATTTACATGCTGAAAAATGTATAAATTACATCAATCTATATTCACTTGAATGGATTTAGATTCGCTTACAATCTTTCTCTTAAATTGTTTATATGTGGTATGAGTAAGTAGCTATTTTACACCTGCCAATATATGCAAATGAATACTTTGTATTACTGAGGCTCTGCTTATTTTAAGCATTTTTAATCACTTTAAGAGGGCACATAACTAATTTTTAGCTCATTATGAAGGTAATCTTCCTTTGCTTATTTGACTTGGGCTGCTTCCATAACATCTGCTTTCATGCATAGACACTACAGTATATGCTATGTACATGTAAACAGTACTATATGTGGTTATATTCACATGCCATAAACTTAATGAAATGTTGGAGATGGTCCCATGGCAGAAACACATCTGAACCATGGAAAACTGCTCAACTTTGTCAACATCTAGGAACCTACAGAGGAGAGACATGACTTTGTCAGCTGTTTCTTAATGATGCTGAGCTAAAAATATAAGAAGAGAGAGATTTTATCTTTCTCTCTTTTTTCAAGAACAGTAACTCCTGGGGCAATCTTAACATATGTGTGAGAAGGTCTTGCAGAGCAGTGATTAAAGAGAAGCAGCAAATATCTTTGCCACCATTATTTGATAAACATGTTTCTTTTTCATTGGTTTCCACAGATCCTCCTGACTCCTCTCCCATTTTGTAAAACCTTTCTGCCTTGCACAAAAGGCTATTTGCCAAATTCATATACAAAAGTGGAGAAACCTGTTATAAATCCCCAGGGTTTGCTCCTATCCAATTTGAGGGCCTTGTCAGACTCTCTGCCTTTTATGCAGATCAACCTGACACTAAGCTTCTATATGTACTTGCATATAATCTCACTGCGGTAGCTCTGTCACCTGCAATATGCTTTCTGTGTGTATACACCTCACTGTTTTTTTCCAGATCTAGTTTTCCAAGGTGGTCTGTGTAAGTGTCAGAGAAGTGTTTTAATTAAAACTATGGGCATATTGTATGTGCCCATTTTATGAGCATTTAAAAAAAACAAAACAAAAAATAAGTTAATTCAAGTTTTAAACCTTTAATTCAAGTTTTAAACCTTTCCCCAACAAGGGGGCACATCTGGAGTGTTTTTTTTCCCCCCTTGACAATGTCTCCACTTTTAAATAGCTATTTAGTAAATAAAATAATTAAAATGAATGTGTCTTCCCCCATCTCATGAAAAAACAGACTCGGGGAGATGTGTTCTGACATGAAACTTCTTTTCTGTCAATGCCAAAATAGAAGCTGGGTTTCAAAAGCTCCATCAGTTCCTCACTGCAATACGCCTCGTGTCATATGTTGCCCGTTAGTGTAAAGATATTTGTGCTCTGCAGATACATAGCAGAGATAAACTGATTTTTTGAAGTAGGAACACATTCTGTTTGCACACTGAACCCAAATGCTTATTTAGGCACTTGTTTATCATCTGCTGTTATATTGTAGAGCATACGAGAGCCAGAAAGTATTCCTTTTTGTTAAAAGGAATTTTATGCTGGTACAAATTATGTTTTTTGAATAAATCAGTAGTGAAAATATAGGAGTTGGCACCATTAGGGAATTCACTGGGTCACTCAAGAAAGGAAGCTTACAAGTGATGATGGGGCATAGAGCAGCAGATGAAGAAAGCTTTTCAGGTCTTTTACTGTCAATCTCATGCCTAGATGCTGCTGTGTCACCATGCAATAACGCAATCACTATCTTGCATCAGAACATTACATCAATACCAAAAAGAGCAGGGATCAGCTGGCATTAAGGTGGAGCTTCAGTCTCTGAGTCAGAGCAGAGAGTCAGCAAAGAGAGCAGAAGTGACACCTTTTCCTTTTTGGAAGATGCTAAGCCTTGCTCTGCTGAGGTCCAGCCTGAGTTCCTTCATTGCATGCACAAATGGTTCTCTGGTGCTGTCCTGTTCCTAATAGGGACCCTTTAGCATGTGGGATGCCAATAACATTTGTTTCAAATTGAAACATCTTCACCTTATTCTATGCAAGGTAATCAATATGTAACAGCAGAATCTAGTGACATTGATGGGAGTGTGTCCATTCCCATATATACCCTTTTGCCATACCAGTCTCTTTTTCCTACCCAAGATTTCTTCATAAACCTAGAACCTCAACCGAAATACCACTCACATTTATTAAAAATATTAAAGCCCCTGTGTGATATAACTTGGATTCCTTGCACTGGCTATTGTGTTTCTTAGGCTACTAGGATGATTTTCTTCATTGTTTTCAGATTTTAAAAGCACCTAAGACCAAGTCATGAGCTATTCATGTGCAATAGCGTTTGGGTACATGGAACAAAAAGTCAGTTATGATCCTCACAGACTTTTAGCATAGTGGATATACATTAGTGCTAAGTGTTTCTGGAAAGCTTACCCGATGGGATATGTGACAGAGAATCTAGTTTGCATGATGGGTGCTGAGCCCTTGAAAATCTGGCTTTAATGTCCTTTATCACCTAAATCAGGATAAATATTGCATATGTGACTTTCTGTACATATTAGAGACAGGTATTGAGAAATGCAAGAGGACACTTACCCTTTGTTGTAAAGTGTTCTCAGAAGACAAGAGGATTTTTCCTTTTTCAGTCTTCTAATTGATTTTAATTATCCAGAGCTATTTTTCTCCCTACAGAAATGCCAGTGCAATACCATGTTGCTGTATACATCCCACTGCCTTTTAAGATGATTAGTACATCATGAGAGGAATAAGATGAATGAATGAGATACACCTGTTTCACCACTGCATATATGTAGAACCTTGCTATTAATAGGAAAACCAGCTACACTTCAAACCAAATTATTTTAACAGCTCTACATTTTTCATAAGAATTCATTAAGTAGATTCCATAAAATACTCCAAAACAGCATAAAATGAGATGAGAAAAGATTCAAAAAAGGGAAAAGTCACACATTTAAAGGAAATGTAATCTCATTGTACTATTATCTAAAATCAGTGCAAAAAAGAACACTGCGGCACACTACTGACCTCATTTGCAGTTTTAAATTATGTTTATCCATTAGGTATTATGTAGGAAAATAACTCTGTTTTAATCCACTGAGATCAGAACCTATTGACTTATTTGATCCGCAATCCAGGCTTTACTTTCAGAATGTCAGAGACACCATAATGGACTATATGGGCACATCCAGACGAGCCTGCACGTGCCTCTTGCTGCGTCTCAAAGCAGTTTCAGATGCAGCAAGGGGCACGCTGGGAACAAAAAAACCCCCCATTCACTGCACTGCATATTTGCAGTGCAGGCTCAAAATTTGATACCTGGATATCCAGATATCAAAACACAGGGGGAAAAAGTGGGACAGGGCACAGTTCCTGACTATGTTCTGATGCCAGGAGCTGGTCCTCCAGAGAGATGCTCTGGTTTCTGGCCAGAGCATCTCTATGGTGCTCCTGCTGCCCTGGCACATGGGGCATGAACTCTTAGTGTGCTTGGACAAGCAGAAGCATGGCAAAGATTGGGACCTGGGTGCTGTCACAGGTAAGTAGGCGTGTGAGGATGGGGGGTGGTTTATGGGTGTGGATGGGTGTGGGTGGGTGTGAGGAGTGGCAGGGGGATGGGTTGTGAGGAGTAGTGGGGGGAATGTGAGGTTTGAGGGTGGGTTTGTGAAGGGGCTTGAGTGGGGGCTGCCACAAGCCTGGCCTCCTCATATGTCCCCAGTGCTGGCGGAAGCAGCCAGTGTGGCTGTAGCCCAGCTGAAGGCACAGCTGGTGGTGATGTGTGTCCCAGGCTCTGCACATGCTGAATGGACCTGGAGGTGCAGCAAGTGGCCCAGCACCGCCTTACTGTCCTGGAGAACCTCCGGCTACAGGTCTGGGGAATACAGGGTGGCCACTCTATGAAAGGTGGCCAAGAGGTGACTAAAAAAGACCCTGTCTCCCCACTCCAGCTGCCAGCTAGGCTTGTCAGCTGGAGTCATCAGGATCTGCAAGAAAAGCAGGGGGTACCCCACCTCCCAAAGGAAGGAGAGCAATTGGCATCTCCAGAGACCCTTCCTGCAGCCGTGGACATTGAGGGTCATGATCTTAAATGACCTCATGGCTGCGGGGTTGGCAGGGGCCTCATAGGCCTCAATGCCTGATGTGGGGCCCTCTGGCTTGTGAAGCATAGAGGGCATCTACAAAACTGTGGGCCTGCCTATAGATCTGGGTGTTGGAGCGCTTGGGCCTCTTGCCTTCCCCTGCCAGTGCCCTCATTGTGTTGAGGACACTGTCAAAATCTCCCTATTGGTCCAAGGTGAGCTGTACCTTGCTTGCAGACTGTGAGGTGTAGTGTACTTGCAGTCAAGGACAGCAAGTAGCTCACCCTTAGGAACCATTGAGACTGAGAGGTCTGCAGCCTCCATGGAGCCCGCCAGTTCTCAGGCATCTTTCTTCTGGTCCTGGGGCTCAGCACGCTCCTTGGGCACTGCCTGAACCCTCTGCAGCCCCTTGGCATGGGGCAGGGGTAAGGGTGTGGGTGAGACTCTCTCCCAAGATAGCAGGGCAGACAGAACCCCAGGGGATCTGCATAGGATCTGTGACAAGATTGGCTTGTCAGTCAGGGGACCCCACCTCAACCCTGTCTAGGTTGGGACCATAGGGTGGGCTGGTAGCAAGTCTATTCTAGGAGTGGGAGGGGGAGAAGACCCGTTAGGCACCTGGGTGGCATCGGTGCCTGCCTTGGGTTCTGGGAGACAGTACCTCCCCCCTCAGGACTCACCAGGGTGAGCCCCAAGGCCCCCATCTCCTCCAGGTCATCAGAGGGGGAGGGCTCCACTACCAGACCTACTCTTGGGTCAGCTGAGGTCTTAGCCTCAGAGCCCATTGTCTTGGGGGGCAGGCCCTGACCAGCAGAGCAGGGGGCCTCCTCCATGGACTCCTGCTTGGGACTGGCCAGCAGCCCCAAAGCCTCCTCCACTGGGATTACTTGTTTCATCTTTCCTGGGGGTGGGGTGTTGTGCACAGCTTGGGATGCCCCTGAAGCTGGGTTGCTCTTTCCCCCTGCATGGTGGTCCTGGCAGGGGAGGAGGGAGGGTGAGTCATCTACCTCAGAGGGCTCCAGCTGCACCTGGGCCTTCTGCTTGGCTCTGTGCCCATAGGAGACCTGCACCCACTCAGCCATGGGGTGATCCTTGGGTAGAGAAGAGTTGACAGGAGAAGTTGAGGGTTGCAGGGTGGGACAGTTGCAGTGGGGACATGGCTAGGGTTGGGGGGGACCCTGCTCCCTTTCTCCCATCAGCTGCTGCCTCCCTCCCTGGAACCCCGCCAAACTTGGTTGAGTGGTGGGATCCCCTGAGCTTGTTGGGGGGCTGGGTGTTGTTGCTGGGATGCCAGGGGGCCCAAGGGGGGAGGGGCACTGGTAGCAGAGGTACTCCCTCTCACCAGTGGGACCACAGATGTATTCCCCACCTGGCCCATGGGGGACTCATGACACAGGTCCCCCAGCATATAAAACATCCTCACCACGCAAGGCACCTCTCAGCCTCCAGCTGCACTCCCACTGCCAGCTGGATCATGACTTGGTGGCGGAAAGAGTGCATGGGGCAGAGTCCAAGGTCTCGGCACCCCAGCGGGAGGGCCATCTCTGGGGAGATAACTCTTCCCAGTTGGGGACATAGGGTGGGATGGAGATGGGGACCACCAGGGTCCCCAACTCTTCTAGAGGCTCAAGGGGGATGTGTTCATTCTGCAAAATGAGCCCCTTCTCCACCTCCTTTTGTGTGGAGGCCTCTGAGGCAAGGAAACAACCCTCCTTGCCATGAAAGTGGAAGGCCACCATGATCTTGGGGGCCCCAAACACCTGAGCCAGGGTCTGCACCCAGGTCTCAAAGTGCAGGCTCTCTTGCTTGGGTAGTTGGCACTTCACCCTGTGCCTGTGGGTGAGTGCCAGAAAGGGGGCCCTGCTGCCTGAGCTGGAAGGGCTGGCAATGGAGGGTTCAGGCCCCACAGCTGTGGGTTACCCCACAGCTGTATGGGCATAGCTGTGGCTCCCTTGCTGGGAGGCCACCTTGGTGGGGCTAGGTGGGGCTAGGGCTAGGGCCAGGGACAGGTTGAGTGGGCGTGCTGGCTGGTGTAGTGCACCTGGTATGCTCAGGTGCCAGTTATCTAGGTTTGGGGTGGGGACCTTGCTCTTCCCACCCCCAGCTGTGGAGGAGGCCAAAGAGGAGCCTTCCCATTACTCTTGCCCTGGGTCCTTGATGGTGGTGGGAAGCGTGGCGAGGGGGGGGAGGGCTTGGGAACCCTTCCAGGGTGGAGGCCTTGCTGGGGGAGACCCACTGGACCTGCATGCCTTCCCACTTGTCCCCACAGCAGGGATCACAGGTTGTCTACCCCTGGAGGGGGTCAGTTGGACTCTGCCCCTGGGCTGGGGGTTGCAGGGACATGCGTCCCCTTGGGGGCATGGATGGAATCTGTCTCCACAGCAAAAGCTGCAGGAACTTCTGCAGTGGTGTCTGCTCCCCACAAGAAGGCTCCTATCCTGTCATTGCTTAGTATAAGGGAGAGGGAAACCAGAACCCCCCCCCAAAACACAAAAGGGCCAGTGAATCTAATGGGGCAGGCTGTGGCTGTGCGGGGGGAAGGGGGCAAGGAAGGGGTCTGTAGCTCAGTGAGCTTCAACCCCACAGAAAACTGGGTGGGCTATACTTGGGGAAGGTGTGGGGGGGCACACACACAAGGCCTGGGGAGTCTCAAGATGTCTCACTCAGTCACACAACAAACACCAGGGGAAGGGGAATGCACCACAGAACTTACCATGCAAGGGCAAAAACACACAGGGGAGGCTGCTGAGGCAGGTGTAAAAGATTGCAGGAGCAGTGGAGCGGCTCCGTTGGTTGAAGGTCAGTCCAGGAGCCCCTCAGGCCTCCAGCCAGGCACTTAGCAGCAGGGCAGGAGGCAGGAAATGAGGCACAGGATCAAATGTGGTGAGGCAGCTGTGACAGTGCAGGAGCAAACAGTCAATTAGGGAAGTTATCCAGTGGAGGTGCGGTGCAGGGCAGTGAAAGGCAGTGCAGCAGGGAATCCCCTCCCCCTCCGGAGGGGGGGCAGTGGCAGCACAGGTAGCAGCAGCAGAAGCAGCAGTGGCGGTAGCAGCCATCCAGGTCAACCACCCATGGCATGTAGGTGAAGGTGAAAGTGAAGGCAGGAGGTGGTTTGCCTGAGGCAGCTGGGGCAGGCAAGGCACCCTTAGGCACTGGCAGTGGTTGTGGGGGAGGGGCCTGCAGACAGCACAGGCCCTCTCCCTGGGCACAATGTGCCCCGCACCAAAGAGCTTTTCCAGGCATGTTCACAGAGGCAAAAATCCCTGGCTCAAATTTGTGTTGCTTTTATTTGAGCTGCTGCAACCGCACGTGCCTGCACGTATGGACGCACCCAATGGCTGTATCCAGATGGGCATGGGTGTTTTGTTTCCCGGGGACAAGTAGCAGTGGCACAGTTTGAAGCCTTACCTGGGGTTCTGGTGGCTTCCCAGCGCTGCAGCAATGGCACACAGAACCTGGCCAGCAGCTGCAGTACAGCTCTGGGCAGCCCAGCTCTGCTTTTCAGCAGTGCGCGCTGCCTGTCTGTGACCTTTTTTCCCCCAGGGGTAAAAATAAAAACCTATAGAAAAAAAGTGGAGCATTGCATGTACGGGCAGAACTCCCTTGCAGCATGGAGAACATCTGAAGCGTGGAGACCTCCAGTGTGGAGACCTTTGGTGCAGCAGAACCTATTGACTCCTTTGGGTTCAAGTCAATGAAAAAGAACTGTTATTTAAGGAAATGGGACCTCTTTGAGTTTAAATCTTATAGCAGCATTGTAGTACAGAATGAAAACATTTGAAAACTGCATGCTTTCATGTGCTTCAAAAGACTCATGGCACACTGGGTTATTCCTATAAATCACATTCAGGTAAGGATTTCATATAATCCATTTTTGTTGCAACGCACAACAAAGTACACTGAATCCTCACTCAGTGGGCATCTCTACATGAGACGCTTAATGCGCAGAAGACTAATTCTACTGTGCATTAGGGTGGCAGGCAAAACCCATGCTAATGCACTAATGCACAGTAGATTTAGTCTAATGTACATTAACATCAGAAAGCATTCATTTGCGCTAACATGCAGTAGTGCCTATCACAGTGCATGAAGTTAATACTTGTCATTACAGGTACTAAATTTAATGCGCCATAATTACAGCACATTAATGCATGGATAGATGTGCCCACTGTGCCTCCTTTAAAAACCTTTGTTGTAAATTATATTGAAACTGCCTCTGCTTGGGGAAGTGTCTGAAAACTTCTCAAAAAGTAATGGCGGAGAAAGATTGAAAAACTAGGCCTAAGCAGCTGATGGGTTTCCATGACATATTTAAGTATACTGACCTGAAAAGAAATCTGTAATAGGAGTGTATCGGGGAGAAAGTTAACAAAGACTCTGGGCATCAAAAATGGCAACTGAAGTAGTGTTAGTCATTAGCTAATGCTTTAAAGAGGTGTTCAGTACCAAGGCATGATGCTGAAGCAGCTTGGCCCAACAGGACTCACCACACCTAGCTAACCAACCGAGCTCCTTGTGTTTCTTAAATCTAGGTGTTTGGCTCAGTTTCTCAGCTTTAGAAGCCAGAAAGTTCTTTTTTTTAACCTTTTAAAGCTGAGCAACCTCTACACTTGATATACCCTGTGTTTCTATGGATGTATTTGGCCTCAGTAACTTTTCCCACAGCTTGTGGGCTTCACACTGTCTGCCGCGTAACTCATGCTGGTGTTGCTTTGGCCTGGTGAAAAAGCCCAGAATGGACTGCTCCATCACTGGATCCTCTTGTGCCTCTCTCTGGTTACATTCTAGTCATCATTCCTCCGGCCTTTAGTGTCTCAGTTGCTGTTCCATTTCAGAGAAGTCCAGCTTGTTTTCTCCCCATATATCCAATATTGTTGTCCCGACCATTCTGCTTTTATTACACATCTCCCTGGGCCAACACTCTCTTCCCTCTGGGTATCTTTATAGCCTTTATTCCTATGAACATGATGATGTACCTGTCTCTTTTGACTTCTCTTTGTATGGCAATTACAAGAGTCTTCTCCTGCTTTTGTTGTTCTCTCTACTCAGCAAATGTTCAGGTTTGCTTTTTATAATGTCCTTGTGCCTTCTGTGTATTCCTACTGCCCAGGGTGGATTAACCCTTTAGTGGGCCCTTGGCAAACAAACCATGCACCTAGTTGCTTTGTACAGGGCAATAGCAGCAGCAGCAGCCGCTGTCACGTTGCTGCCGCTGAGGCTTGGAGCTGCAGTGTTCAGCCCCAGAAGGGAAAAGGAGCCGGGCGGAACTGCAGTGAAGTGGCAGCAGCACTGCCATGGCAAAAAAAACATAACTGGGCCTTTTCGTCACTTATGGCACTAGGCATGTGCCTAGTTTGTCTATGCATTAATGCAGCCCTGCTACTACCGCTTGTTCTTCATACCAATGTATAGTTTTAGGGAAAACCAAAGGGAGGGACTCCCTGTGCTCCATCTGTACCGAACCAGCAATGTCTTTTTTGCATTGATATCCCCT
Organism: Crocodylus porosus; assembly: GCF_001723895.1. Taxonomy (NCBI): domain Eukaryota; kingdom Metazoa; phylum Chordata; order Crocodylia; family Crocodylidae; genus Crocodylus; species Crocodylus porosus. Next base: position 6,229,779 of record NW_017728922.1, read on the forward strand.
GACTTTTAATTTTGGCTCAAGCATTGACTCTCTCTGCATCCTTAGGCAAAACATCAGTGTGGCAGTCATGGCAATAATGACCTATTGGCTGTGCATTTCAAGAACCCTTTGCTGAAACATATCATTTTCTGAACTCACTTTTTTCTCACAGAAATCCATACGGATATCATGACTCTGTTCATGTGCAGAGGGACCAGTACTCAGTCAGAAGGCTTATACAGAGTACTGCTTGTATTCTTCTAGTTGTGGCAGGAGCCATCTTTTTCAAAGATGTTTGTGGAGCACGTGGCCCAGCTCGCCTCTGATATTACTTGGGGCCATTAGTTGCAAGGATGGTACAAATGACAAGGGGTGATTTTTTTTAGCCAAAGTTACTTGTAAACAATTCTAAAAAAATCGTTTTTTCCAAATCACTGAGGAAAAGAGAAGTGGACAGGTAAGAACCAGAGTTCTAACCTTGGCTCAAACATTGACTTGTTCAGCATCCTTGGGGAAATCATGCAGCTTCTGTTTACTTCAGTGTTTCTAGCATGAAGTGGGAATCATGAGACAACAAGAATCTTTACTGTGGAACCAATGAGCATTGAGAAGGCTAAATTCACTAATACTTCTCACTTATACAAACAAAGTCTGCAATACCCCATATGATCTGGAGAACTAAAAACAGAGATCCACACAACTCGTATGATCTATAGTATATTGAAAGGAAAATCATTCACCGGTTGCGATATGTAACCAGGAAGATTTATTCTAAAAACTGCCCCTCTTTATTTAAGTTTTGGGCGTCTGAGATATACGATTTATTTTAATGATATACAATACTTTACTTTGTATTTGTGATTTCAAGACCTCAAGATTTGAAGCTTATGTAAATATCCAGCTGTGAAGGCACAAGATAAAATCGTGGCTCTGACTTAGTCTCCTAAAGTCAAATAGATGTGAAAAATTGAAAAGTTGCTGCAGGCCAGCATTGTGGTGATCTCTGTAATCTGCATACCTAGCTTTGATTTGGGATAATATCCTTGGCTAGCATGTAGTGGGGAATAAGGATACAATATTTCATATTATCTGAGATTCTGAAAACATGTCCCTTCACTATTTCAGTACTTGGGACTTTAAAAAATAATATGCAGCAGGTAAGCATTGCAAGCATATTAAATATTCTCAAGGAAAATCAAAATGCTCAGAATGTTTGTGGGACTTCGCACATAATTCATAATTTATCCTTTTACAAAGACCATTTAAGGCTAAAAATGGTATCTTTTCTGAGTGAAATTATCTGCACTATGGAAACTTACACCGATTTAGGATTTTCCTTGGTTTGTAATCACATCTCTTAATTTTGAGCAGAGTAGGTTAAGAAATTGAGGAAAAAACATGGAAGACCAAAATGATCTATACATAAATATGCCTCAAAGGAAGTTCACATTTATTAAATGGGAGGGAATACAGATAGTTGTTAATACTGGGATAGTGCTGCAAATGTAGTACATTAACCTGTCTATTACTGTCTATTACATCAGCCAATCTCACCTTGTCTCCGCTGTTTTCTCTTTTGTGAAAGGGAGCTAATGCTCATGTGTGTGAAATGCTTTGAGATCTTTGAATGAAAGGAGCACAGTACATTCAAAGCATCATGATTATTCTGAGTTATTCTTACTATTTTCAAACATTACATATATCATAGTAGTGCTTTTGACATGGTCACTTTGGTTTCCAGCAGGGGTTGTCAACCAGGTGTATGTGTACCCCCAGGGGTACTTGGGGAGGCCTTAGGGGGTATGTGTGGGTGACTGGGGACAGAGCGCCACCACCTACCACCCCGTGCTACTGCCTCCCAGGATCGGGCCAGGGCGGGCCCCTCTGCAAGCTGCACAGGTGCTGCCCAGCTGGTTGGATGTGGGAGAGGAGAGGGGAGTTTGCATGTGGCAGCAGCCACCGTCCACCACCCTGTGTCCAACCGCCAGAGGTGCGTGCTATGTAGGTACAAAATACCAAGAAATAAGAACACCACTTCGTGCTAGTGGGGAAAAGAAGGGCAAAGGAGGATTGGGCCTTACTAATTCTTCATTTTATTTGGTTTCACTGAAAATATTTCACAGAGCTCTTCTCATTGCAGTTATTGCAAATCTATTGATAGCAGGTGTTGCTGATTGAGGGATATATCCCATTTGGCCAAAATAATACTCCGCCCATAAACTAACATTATCTTACAGGGACAAAAGGTGTATATACTGGGAAGGTTTTAAAAAATATTTGTGCAGTACATAAGCATGCACACATTTTTTCCCCTCTAGCACATGAACATATTCCAGACTTACCTGCTGAGTGAGTCTAGGTCCAAAATGACAGGCAGATGTGAGTCCATTTTTACTTCCATTGAAAACAATGCTGACTGTCCAGTTCACCTAAGTAACACAGGAAAAACGGATGTTCGAAGATAACTTAAGTGAGGCTAAATAGGCTATATGACAGATTGAAAGAGGGTATAAATTAAAGTAAATTAGGCTTTCTCAGGTTTACCTCTGAATTTGGATCACTCTTTGTGATAAGACTACTCACATGCTCGATACCTGGTGACAAACTCAAAGCATTCTGCAAAGGAAGAGAGAGAAGAGGGGGAAAGAAAATGTGATTATGAAACATCAGAGTAGATCTGATCATGTCAAATTCCTCTGGAGGAAAAGACAGAGAGAAAAATTACCAGCACGCAGCTCTTGAAGTCAATAAATGAAATTTACCCAATTCAGCAGAGGCATCAGGGAAATCACTCTTGATTTGTCTTTGATAGGTTGACAAAATCTCTGTTAAAGCTGTTTTAATGCTTTTGTAACTAGGCTTCCAAATACATTGAACCCGAGCCAGATCTCAGCTTAATAGAACCAGCCCTTCATGTCAATCAAATGTGTAGCTGGTGAGAAAAATGGACTTTTTTTTGCCCCTTGTTCTGAAGTTGGGCAACAACCCAAATGCCTCAGTTCTGCTTTGCCAAACTCCTAAAAGAAAATTCACTTACAAGAATGAATAATTCCATGGCTTTTTGTAGCAGAATGAAACACATCAGGCTAAATTCTGCCCTAGATTATTTTAAGGCTCCCAGTGAAATCAGTGCTAGTATTGCTGGCATATCTGAGGGCAGAATTTGGCTCATTTTGAATCAGGCATTATAAAATGAAGGCAGTCTGCTTTCCACAAGTGGGCAACATTTATTAATTAATTTACAAATAATTTCCGTTTCCATAAAGCACAATTGGGCAAATTAATCAGAGCCTTGACTTATTGCTCAAAGGTGCACTACATTCTTCTTTTTTTAATGGTTCTGTTTGATGTGTCAATTGGTATGTAATTTGAATGCTAAACTGTTAAGGTATAAGCATAAAAATGGTTGCTGTTGGGCAGTGCACACTTTTGAAAATTTGATCCTTGGTTTCCAATTGCACCTCCATTCAACACAGGTCAGAAATTCACCTTATGCTGAATGAGTTCACAGGAATTCCAAGATGAATTTTTCTGTCCTGGAAAGGTGGCCAAGTACTCATCTCATTCTGATTTGCATGTACTATACAGATTTGAGAAATAAACTATAAATAAATGACTGTAGGAAGCCAAAAATGTTAGAAAGAAAAGATGGTCCCTAGCCAAAAAGTTTGTGTGGGATCTAAACCTGAACTTTCCCAAATTTTAGAAAAGTCTATAAGGGACCTGAGTTAATAACAACACAAAATCCCTGCTTGCTGCTATTATAAAATAACCAACATTTCTGCTTCTGAACAACCAAACTTTAAGGCTAGGTGCAGACATTTGAAAAGCCCAAGACAGATTTGATCTAAGTTACATGATTTTCTGTAAGAGGTGTAGTTTAGATTGGTAGCGAGCTGAACACATATTTACCCTTTGGTGGTGGGGGAGGTGGGGGCAAAACTTAGACTGGGTTCTGCCATTTAAAAACCATTCTATGTGCGCTGAACTTCTATCTATTATGGGTATAGACCAGTTTGGTGTGCAGAATTTCTGTTCTGTTACATGTACAGACCAGTTTCTGATCACTTATACTAGTAAAAGTGTAATGTCTGTACCTGACCTCTGTGATACTGGCTACTGAACTGGTTTCAAAAGAAAAGGTATCTGTAGAACACTATTTTAAAATCCAGGGGTCTATGCAAGTCTTTGGCTTGGTTTTTGCTTTCTATGAGTTCGTTAATTTAATTTTTTTAGTTCATACAAATCCAAAAAACTTCAAGTGAAAGTTACGTGAAACCACTAAGTTTTACCCGTGTTCCATGTGAAATAATAAATTAGGCCAGGTTTGCCTGAAACTGAATGCAAAATTTGCTCAGACTGGTTTAGCTGGAAAGTATGCAAAAAGGTAGTAAACCTTTTGAGGAGTTTGTGTAAGTCGAATATACTGATAACAAAATATGAAACCTGGTGATTGTAGCTTTCTATGTACTTTGAGAACATACATTTCAAACAACTCTGTGGTTGTGAGTCAAAACTTCTTGACTCCTAAGGGGATCTTCCTAGGGATTTCAGTTGATTGCTATCTGGTCCTCAATGAAAGCTATCTTAGATTCTATTACCAGTTCATAATACAGCAACATATTAGGGGACTATTGCTGATAATGAGTTTGGGGTTTAGGCCAACGTGCAAATATGATCATAAGAACTTTGTGCTGATTATTTTGTAAATCTGATGAAATTTCACACATGCAACTCATGCCCATGTAACTAGGCACTTATTCTGTGTAAAAAATTCCTGTCTCTAAATGCACAATAGTTTCCTTTGCTGCTTTGAAAATGTCAGCCATTATTTACTAGCAGAATCAAACATGCAATTGCACTATGGTTGGAGCTATATACCACTATGAGTGTCATGCATGATCAAGAGTATGGCATAACCCATATATCTTTGAAAACTTAACTCATAGGACTTTCTTGCTCTGTTTTACACCAAAAGGCCAATAATCACCTTTCACAGTAAATCTTCAGGTGAATCAAGGTCCATTACAGTTTTGAAAGAATACCATATTTCACAGAATATTAAAGTTGAGTCTGAATGGATGGAACCTCAGCAAGAAAATCAAGTGCTACATGTCCAGATCACAAATGGACTGATACCAAACCTATTGAAAGTAATGAGTCTTCCTATTGATTTCAGTGAACTTGGACAGTGCTCAAGGCTGAAAGGTGTGCGTATATTTTAGAATTTCTTAGAGATCTAAGCATAGGATAAATGAACAGCTGCTTAACACAACCTCATTTAAAGACAAAGAACTGTAAAAGAAACAAACAATCTCATCCAGTCAAAGGACTGTCAGTTAATTAGACTCTTCCATGGAAAAGAAGTGTGCAAATTACATTACAGCTTTGTAGGCCAGGGCTCCAGGTCATCACTTGTGTCACTGGAGCACTTCTGAGTCATACAGAACCAATTTTTTTCACACCTGTTTGCAAGAACTCATGAAATGCAAGGGATTTGCTATGGGGTTGTCAGACTGAACTTTTGTGTCTGTGTTCCAGTAGTAGAACAATAGTTGAGTTCAAGAATACAGTAAAAAATATTTCTAACATGCAGGCATACAAAATATTGAGAAGCTTATTAAAAAGGATGGACTGACTGTTCTTCTGACTTCTAGATTGCACCAGGGATGGCAGGCAGCGCAGCTGTCCCCCATGCTAAATCACGCCAGGGGTGAGAGGCAACCCAGTTGGGCTGCTTCCCTGTTCCCTGTGTTAGATTGTGCTGGGGTGGAAGGCAGCCCAGCTGGGCTGCTTTCCCATCCCCTGGGCTAGATCATGCCAGGGGTGAGAGGCAGCCCAGCTGGGTTGCCTTCCACCCCTGGTGTGATCTAGTGTGGGGGACAGCTGGGATGCCTCCTGCCCCTGGCATAATCTAGTATAGGGGACTGGGAAGCAGCACAGCTGGGCTGCCTCTGACCCTGGTGCCATCTAGGCTGGGGATGGGAAGTCAGCCCAGCTGGCTTGACTTCCCATCCCCAGTGAAACGTCAAAACAGGGTCAAAACAGCCTTTTGTGTTTCGATGGAATGGAACGGAACAGCTGTTTCGACTCTAAATGAAATTTGAGATTTGAAACACTGTTCCATTGAACGGTCGAAACTGACAGTGAAATGGAACACTGCCGTTTTGTGCAGCCCTAATAAGGACCTCTGGAAATTCCCCTCCTGGCACCTGGGGAAAGCATACAAACCTGATAAGGACTGGAGAGTTCTCATGTGCTCTTGTAGAGATGGTGGCAGTGCCTGAGTGGCAGCCCTGCTTTGTGAAGACCTGTTCACTCCACATTGAAGGATGCCCGAGAGCTGGCAGTATAACTGGACATCCAGCATGGGTGGAGGAGAGCAAGGCAGTGGTGTGGAGGTGCTGTGTAGAGCTGCAAAATGGCAAGAGAAAGCTGGATGACAACCAGGTTGGTAAGGGAAGGACCTCCTTAGCCTGGGTGTTTGGAGGAACACCTGGCACCAGGTACACAGACCCCTGGAGAGGCGATGAGAGGGTCAAATTCTGTGAGTGGGACATACTGAGGGTCAAACTGTCCAGTCCAAAAACTGACACCCCAGGGGTTGGATTTCTTGTTTATTGTGGCACAGGTCATACTGGCAGCACTGCTCATGCATCCATACCAGAAGAAGGATAAATACTTAGAGCACCAAAACTGTGTAGTCTAGAAAAAGCCTTACTATAGCCTGAGGACTAGAGGACTCAGCTGATATAACTCATTTCAATGGCTCAGCAATGATTTGCACCTGCAGAATACCACTGGATAAATGCCATACTGACCTAGAACTGTGAGATCTCAACTTGATGCTAACCAGAGCATAAGGTATTTGTGGTTCTACACAGCTGCAAAAAGACCTTCTGTAGTCCAATGTGAGGAATCACACTTCATATTTAGGTTCTGTTTCTAAGTGGTTTGTAGAAGTCCATAATTGTTATAAGCTAGTCTAGTAAGTAGTGTGTCTTACAGAGTTACAGGCACATTGGTAAAATGTATTGTAGATAGTTGTAAACAACTTCGTGATGTTGGACTCTAAAAAATGGCAACGATTCATTAAAACATCTAAGAAATACTTACGAATCCCATACAACTTATTTATAAATGGAACACAAATCCAAAGAGTGGTCCTTTAAGAAAAGGAGTTGTAAGTCTCACACTCAGTTTCTGTTCTACAAATGGGCAAAGCATAAAGGGAAAAAGGGGTTGACATACATTGGTCTTGTTATGACTGGCTAGAGGACAGTCATGCAGAAGAAAGAAGCAAGGTGTGGGGGAAGACGCAAAGGCAGAGGCCATCCATCCTATTTGGAACCTGCTGTGCTGTTCCACATACACCAATGAAAGTTGAACCATGGAGCACCTACGTATTTTGAAACCCTAAATTGTAATGTCACCAAAGTGCCCCTGTGTTTGATTAAAAATCATCTCATCAGGAAGGTAGTCTGCCTATTACCTGGTGGACAAGGTGGGCAGCAAGAAAAGACTGTGTTATTTACTTGAAAAGTTCTCTGTGAAGAAGCAATGACTTTTATTTTGATGGGTATTTTGGTACCCTGAAGACATTCCCTTTTGGATTCTCTGGGCTACATTGTGCCATCGATTGATGCATTCAACTCTCATTGGTGTCAAACCTATTTTGTCAAATCACTATTTCAGAAACACTTCCCCCAAAAGATGTAAAAAAACCACCCAATAAAACCTCCCAAATCTTCTGCAATTTCAAGCTATTAGCAGGTTCAGAACTAGTGATGGGTAAACCTCCAAAGGTCTGAGATGTCTTTGGGAGTTGGTTGTCTGGATCAAGGGCACAATATGAGTCAAATTTATTTAAGGTACAAAGGTAGATCCAAATGTGGGTCTAAGATTCTTGCAAATATCACTTTAAGGAAGAGAGGAATGGCTTTAACACTTCCAAGGAGTTCTGTTGATGTTCTTGTGTATTCTCTTTGTTTTAAAAAAAATAAATACATTTTTCATGCATTCAAAATTCCAAGCTGCAGAAAATTTCCTCTTGTGATGAGAAGCATTCAAAACAAAAACATGTGGCCTGATTTGTCTTTTATAGAAATCAAAGGCTGTATTCTAAAGAGACTTCCTTTACCACACAAATGTAGCAGATGTTTTTTAAGATTATAGCTGCACAAGCAATCTACGATTTAAATCTAAGAAGCATTTAACTTTTTTAAGAGGAAGGGTTTCTGTGTTAAATAGAAAGTTACTACTAAAGGGATTGTTCAGGACAGGTAAATATGATGGCACACTGTAGGTTTGATCATCATTATATTCAAACAGAAAAAATAAAGGAAGAATGATCATGCTGTTATATTTACAAGTTTTGCTATGAGGTTAATCAAGACCTTCACTGATGATTGTCAGAAAATATAAATAATATAGTTGATGGAATCAGAACAATACAGTTAAAATATGTATATGACTAAGGTTTATGAATATGTAGATCTGCTGTTTCCTCTTCATTGTTTTACTGTTGGGTGAATTCTCAAGTCCTTTTGAAGCCAAAAACATCCTAAAAAGTAAGCATCTACTACTATGTTCATTGAAGTCAGTAGAAACGTTATCGTTTAAATAGTTGAGTGTTGAAGGAAGGCTTTACAAATCAGGTTTTAATCCTCACCCTTTATTGTTATAAAAACATTTTCTTTTCTCCTCAAATGATATGGCCAACAGGATACACACAAAACATCCCACTTTTGGTGAAAGATTGGGAGATTTTTCTCTCAGTGCTTCTATTAGCAACCAGTTCACAACCTGGATGTGGTTCCAACATGTCATTTCTTGCATTGCTTTGGTGGGATGAGCACATCAAGGCACAGCAGTGTGAGACTGTCAGTCAACTACAACATGGGACGGAGGTTATGTAACGTATTATTTGCAGACCTCTTGGTAAGTCTAGGAGATTTGGTACATGCCAATGAGAGCGTACCGAAATGAGGGGAGGTTGGAGTGAGGAGAAACGATGGGAGAATGGGATGGTCAGTAATAAATGTAGTAGAGAATTGAAAGGTCAATTTCCATAACTAGAACTCTGCATCCAAATATGTTCTGACTTGTTGTTCTTCACATTGTCACAGTTCTAGGACCACAACCCCCTTGTGCTGAGTGCTGTACAAGCACAGAATAAAAGTAGCACTGTTGGGTATAGCCTCAATATAAAAATAAGTGCATTCTTCCTAATAACCATAGGAAATGTAGGATGTCAAGATGTTTGTCAGAATTGCAGCCTTTTGCTGCCCTGGTAAACATAGAGAGTATTGTAAGAGAAAGAGGAAGTTTGTTATTCCAGGACTGCTCTACTACCATAGGAAGAATATATTGATTTTTGTGAACTATTAACCCACTCTTTTCAGGAATGCACAGTGATGGATGGTGATGTGGGTTAATTCTATTTCTCTCATGAAATCTTGTGAGGAAGATATTGGGCATTACATTACCATGGGCTTACCGCATCAATGAGCCATTACTTCCAGTAGGAAAATCATGAACAGTCTTGTGGCAGATGGGATATAAACTGCTGTTGCTTCCCTGCCTGTTCCTTGGGAAACTTCCTGTGTCAGGTTATTTCTTTCTTTGTGCCTGTCCAACTCTGCAACTCCCCTCAGATTCTTTTTCAGTCTGAGATTTCTTTCTTTTAAGGAAGTTGTCAGATTCTTGGTCTGAAAAAAAAAATCAAGAAATATAAGGGTTCCTTCCTCTTTTTAGAAATCCAATTGTGATTGGCTTGCTTGGTAAGAAGAAAGAGGTGGGGTGAAGGAACACTATCATGATATTTGAACCTAATATCTCAGAAAACATTTTTTTTCAAGCAAGTAACCCATGATCTGTGGCGGAAGTATAACTTTCATGTTCTGCTTTGGCCATGCATTAAGCAATCTCTCTGCTTATTTTACCAACGTGCATTCACCCCTGTTTGTGCCACCATTACAGATACATACATACATACATAAATATATTATTATATATACATAAATATATTATATATATATATATTCATTCTGGTTTTAACAGGTCTGAAAACGAAATACACACATACACGTTTGTTTTTTCAGACCCGGGAGAACCAGAATTATTTACATATGTAGGGAAATGTATCAAATGCATCATCCCTAAGTGCTAAAATGTTTTGTAAAATATGAGTGTGGTTTGTTACAGTGAAAATGAAATGATTGGTGAATCTTTAAGTATGTGGTGATCATGGTGGGGTGCTGAAAAGCATTCCCACAAAAGGTAGTCCTTTCCCACAGTGAAAAAAAATCCACTGGAACATACTTCTAGCAAACTGGAAGATGAGCTTATAGAAACTCAAAGCATGTGGGTGCCTGTGGGCATGAAAGAGCAAGCAGTAGAGAAAATATGCATAAAAGATAGATAGTGTTGGTATGTGTGTTATCAGATAGGGAAATGTTATTATTCCTGGAGAGTGTCAAGGGAAAGTCAAATTATAGATGCATGGTAGATTTCCATGAGTGAGCTGTTCCATGCCCTAACAATTTCATTGCAATAACCTCTTGTGCTTAGAGGAGCATCTTTCCTGGAAAGCTATTTGGTGGGTTATATAGTTGGTTTCCATGTTGTGTTATAACAATATCCTGCTTAAAACATGTACATTGGCATTGACTCTCTCTAAGCTACTTACTGACTGGAGAAGACCTATTTTTGGCTATTTACTTCCAGATAGTGAAAAGCAATGTAACCAATTCTGGCACATTTAAAGAAGGTTTATCTAATGGATCCTAACAAAGAGTCTTCTGCAGATGTCACACAGGTAGATTGGTACTACTGGTTACCATCGGTGTAGTTCTTAAAACTAGCATGAAAGATTTATTAGCAGGACTAGGACCAGAGCTCCATTTTTCAGTGCCCACTTTGAGCTAGAGGGAGTCAGTGCTAGTTGTACATGCCAAGGCTTTCTTTGGCATAGATATGACTTTTCTGTGGCCCCCATTCACACACAGGATCATGAGCCAAGCCTCTGCAGTGAGAGATAATGTATAGCACTGAGTCATTGAGAGGTCAATCCAAAGGCCAGCATACACCTTGATAATAGATCACAGTTCATACACAGTTAAGTAGCTGTGGGGGAGGGTTTGTCATGACTCTGGCAGAGGCTGGAACTGCCCAGAGCTGACATCTGGTTAAAAGACATCTCCATTAACTCAGGCCAGCCAGAGTCCCTCATCTGTTTAATTCAGGCTTCCTCACACTTTAAACTAGACATTTACTGGAAGACTTTACAGTAATGCTTGCAGGCTGGTGAGTGCTGAGAGACTGTGTCATGGAGAGTAGAGGCACTGCAAATGTAAAAGGAAGCAGAAGACTCTCTGAAAAGACTGTTACTGGAGGATAAAATAAGAGCACCTCTAAGCTTTGCTCTTTCGAAGTCTTTGCAGTGGTGGTACCAGGTTGTATCCAAAAATTACATAAAAATACAACTTTGCGTAGTAAAAATATATAATAAACTAGGACAAAAATGGATGTTTGTACATTTCATGAACCCCAGTTGTTTCAGGTAAACAATAATCCAAGAAGGATGCTAAGGATAAAGCTTGAGGGGAAACTAGTAGGGCTGTGCGAAACGTCACTGTTCTGTTTCACCTTGAGTTTCGACTGTTTGACGGAACAGTGTTTTGTCTCAAATTTCATTTAAAGTGGAAACAGCAGCTCTGTTCCATTCCACCAAAACAGAAAGGCTGTTTCAATGCTGTTCGTGTTTCACTGGGGATGGGGAGTCACACCAGCTGCGCTGACTTCTAATCCCCAGTGCTAGATTATGGTGGGGAGGCAGCCCAGGTGGGCTTCCCCACCCCCTGCCACACTAGATTGCGCTGGGGACAGGAGGCAGCTCAGCTGGGCTGCTTCTCTGTCCCCCACGCTAGATTGTGCGGGTGGGAAGCAGCCCAGCTGGTCTTTGCCCTGCCCCAGTGCAATCTAGCATGGGGAAATGGGAAAGCAGCCCAGCGGGGCTGTCTTCCATCCCCGGTGATCTCGTGTGGGGCATGGGAAAGCAGCCCTACTGGGCTGCCTCCCACCCCTACCGGGTCTTGTGCTGGGGATGGGAAGTCAGCTCAGTTGGACTGATTTCCCATCCCAAGCCTATGGTTGAAATGTTTCGATCAGCCTTGTTTTGTTTCAAGGCCATTTCGAGGGCCTTTGTTTTGTTTTAATTTTGGTGTTTTGACCTTGAAATTGGTTGAAACAGTGCTGGAAAAAAAAACAGCCGGCAAAATTTTGCATAAAGATCTTAAATGCAGGCCAAATCAAGTGCTATACTGTAGTTAGGCCTGTGTGAAGCAGCTAATATTTGCTTTGGATTCAGATTCAGCCAATTCAGAGGACAGTGACTCCATTTAGTGATTCAAATCACTGTCCTGAATTGATTTGGCTGAATCTGATTAGGAGATTTGGCTGCTGCTGAATCTCTGACTCTCCGAATCAGCCAGGCCCATCCCCACCTGCTCTTCCAGCCCAGTAATGGCTGCCCTGCCCACCCCAGCTCTCAGCTCTTTGGAAAAAAAAAGCCCCGGATCACTGGGTGCTGCTGGGCAGGGGGGTGATCCCCACTGCCCCCCACTGGACCATGCTGTGTGGGGGTTCTGCCACGAGCCCTCCAACCCACCTCTGCTGTCCCAGCTCTGGCCTTTTAAGAAAAAAAAAACCCCAAACCCCAGACTCACCATTGCTGCCCAGCAGGAGGCAATCCCTGCTGTCTCCCGCTGCCCCATGCTGTGTGGGGGGCTCTGCACAAGCCCCCCAGAGTCCCAAGGCCGCTGTAGGAACAGCGGGTCCCAGGCTTTTTCTTGTTTTTTTTTTCTTAAAGGGCTGGAGCTG
>NW_017728922.1:6242759-6292036 GCF_001723895.1 Crocodylus porosus
CCATGTGGGTTGGGGGTGCTCAGGGGTGCTGGGGGAGCAGGTGAGGTCCCCTTCCCCAGCCCCACCTCCTTGCCCCTATTAACTTACCAGCTCAGAGTCCAGCTGCAGCTCCCTGCTGCAGCCACCAGGGACTGCCCGAATCATTAACACTCTCCAAATGATTTGGCGAGCTTTGAATTGATTTGGACCTTTTAACTGGTCCCCTGATTTGCTTTGGATTTGGAGATTTGGCCACTGAATTGGGCCGAATCTCCTCCAAATTGAATCAGAACCCAAGGGTTCGCACAGCCCTAATTTTAATACATATCTTAGAGGATAAAGCATTGTTAGAAGACTGTGCTCAGTATCCCATGGCTGGGAAGCTATTTATTGGTAGAGAGGGCAGATAAGGTTTTTACTGGGATTTCCACATTTTCCTGCTTCATGAATCTCATTGCAGCTGCCCATTTACCAACCCCATAAAGTCAGAAAAATTTCCTCAAACTGTAAAAATGGATTTCACTCTTAAAACAAAAAGCCTTTAAAACAGATACAGGACGGCCCACCCAATTCTATCCCCAGGGAAAACAAAAAGAGAAAATCTCTGCTTTTTTATATGAACAAGATGCCTTTTCATGGAGGGGGATAATTACCGTCACATACTATCCTTCACAGGATTCATATTCCACAACAGCCTCCCTTTTATTTTACAAAAATCATAATTGTTTAACTGACACAGTTCTAAAAACCAGCGGTACACATGCTCCCAGCCTTCCAACAGCAGAATACCATGTTGTGTGTGTGGTAGGTTTGCAAGGGGCATCGAGTCAATGATTGGTTCTTGAACTTCTGCTTGAATATGCATGTGGTGGAAGTCATATAATACATGTCTACACATAGCTCCTCAATTAATTTTCCATTGATATCCTTCTGTACCTTTCTCATTCTGTTTGCATTTAGAATTAATGTTTGCAGGATAAATGGAACCATCTTGGGCATCAAAGTGAATGGGAAAAAAAAAGAGAGAAAGAGACAGAAAGGGCTTTTCAAGCTTCTTCTTGGAGTTGTGTATAAAAACAAGGGTTGTGTTGAGCATCCATTCTAATTAATTTGGCACAAGCAAACTTGGATCTTTGCTCACACTTTTTATCTATGGAATAAGATGGTCCCCCTTAGAGTTATATTAAGAGCAACACAGGCAAATAAAAAAAAATTGTACTAAAACCCCATCAAAACATCACTTTCTCTGCAGTTCTTTTAGCACCATTTCTTTGGCAGAGTATTCATGCCTCTGCTTTGCAAAGGCCACCATTAGCCCTTGTTATTGGGTCCAACCTCCCTCCACCCTGCTTCATTCAGAAATTTCAAAATCCAGACCCAAACTGGATGTACATTACATGGGGGGTGTGTGTGTGTGTGTGTGTGTGTGTGTGTGTGTGTGTGTGTGTGTGTGCGCGCCCCACTGGGTGTTTAATTTCCACATGCATTTGCCATAGTTGTCCATGCAAGCATCAATAATTAATTGTGGGAAGGACCCATTTGATTTTCTTCCATGTGCAATAAACTAACTTGTTGGCACATCCTAAGTAATTATGTTAGTAAATTTGGTGCTTGCTTGGGCATTATACTCAAAGCAATTTTGAGTCCAAAAGTTTTTTATATATTCACAATCCTTTGCCTGGTACCAAAAAACACTGACCAGAGCATCACTGAATAAACCAGTCAGAAAAAAAAGCAACCAATTGCAAAGATGAGACATACATTTTGTATGGGAAAAGCCTGATTCCCAGACCCTTTTTTAGGGGTGCTGGTGGTGGGGGGGAATGTTTAAATTCTGCAAAGGAGTGTGGTTTATTGCCAACATAGCAATCTATATTCTAGATGGGAATGTTGCTAATAGGTAGACTAGACTTGTTCATGCCTGAAGTGTTATCTTACCTGAAATCACAGAGTTACATTATTAATAAAGCAAGCATTTCTGGATGCATTACATGTCATAAACAATCATGATTAACACCAGGAAGTAATTCAGAAGGAAATAAATTTTCTTAGAACAAGATACATCTTCGAAGTCGGGTGAATGTTTAATCAAGGCTTTAGCAATCTGTCCTCAGAGACTTGTGTGTGTAGAGCAGGTCCAGATTAAAGAGCAAAGGCAGAAAGGTGAGGAGGAAAGAAAATGGGAGAAGGAAGGAAAGAGCCTGGAGCTTGACACTGGGCCTGATTTCCATCCGGCCCTTCATTTGGTTTCTCATTTCACAGATGCAATTTAGCTTGTGCACATAATTGCACCCATTATTTTGGGTTTAAAGCATAGCACAGAAAACAGTAGTAATTAGACATCCTGGTCCGGATTTTTAAAGATGGCTTTAATTTATGCACTGAAGTCTGTATTCTAAGAGGTTTGGTGATCTGATTGATCAAGATAAATAAGCCATTCTTAGTGTCTAATTACCTGTTTATGCCTGCAAACCAGATAGTTGGATATCTGTTAACTAAGGCTTATGCCCACAAGGAATCATGGGTGTGAAAATATGGTGAAATAGAAATATTTACAAGTGAAAAATTGCACCTGCAAACCCAAAGACCCCACTGATGTCCTAACTAGGAAAGGAGCTCTAGTGAGCACTTCTGCTTACAGGTCCTTCCATATTCAAATCAATTAACTGCAGGCACAGAACAGTGTCCACTATTAACAGCCAGTCCAAGATATCTTGCAGAAACTCCCAGCATGCTTTAGGACTGAGAAAGGAATATAGCACTTCAGTTAAGCTGAGCAATAGTCCTCTTACTTTTTAATTCTGCAAGTCATGTTGTAAGAGAGGGATCTAGGAGAGGATCTATCTCCATTTCTAATCGCCCAATCATCCATTACCTGATTCTCAAAACACTTGCAGGCCAGCGGCATGAGCCGCGTAGAGCACTGAATTGTAAAGACTACAATTTAAGAAGCACTACTGTGAAAAGCATAATGAAATTCGTTGCTGTTTCCTGTTCAATTACTAACTTTGTAACCTATCTTGCCCTGTGGAAGACGTATTCATTTACTGCACACAGGATGTTAGTCAGGATGGTGAAAAATCCTTCTGTGCAGCGGCTGGATGTGATAAAAGAATACTCTGGCCCAGATTCTGCCATGAATTCAAGCCACTTTGCACTCTGGTGCAAGCAAGAAGGCCCTCAGGCCTCTCTAACTGATACTGGGAGACTTGCCTGGCATATAGCCAGTCTAAGGTAAAGATAGTTCAGAAATGGATTAAAGCTACCTTCTGCCCTCACATCCACACAGTACCATGACCTCTTCAGCTACAGCCAAAGACCTGGCCTTTGTCAAAGGCTTAAAGAAATCATCTTGTTCACTTGTTGCCTGATGACTTCCTGAAGTTCTTTGATTTTTTTGACAGTCCAGCTGACTTCACTGGATATCTTCCTGTGCTAGAAATGTGTCGCCCTCATCCTTAGCTGGTCAAGGTATGTATAGAGCAAGAGACAGAAGTATCTGTATTGCTGGCATTGCTTAATAATCCTTGCTTTTAAATTTTCTGGACGCAATGAATTTGATTAGTCAATGTGTCATGCTATAGGAAGAAGAAGGAATAGCTGCATAATGATATATCTATCTTAAAGAGCTGATTTATTGAACTGATGTGAAGATCCCTGTAGTTTCAGGGTGAAAGACTGCAAAATGGGAATCGCTTCCTTGGCAGCATCGGAGCGGTACAACTAGTTTGCATCGATAAGTAATCTTATCATGAGAAGCAAAGGTTAATGGCTAATCTGTTTACCTGAATTCCATTAATCAAAGTGTTACAAGAAGTCAGATTCATATTGCTGCTCAGGGCACAGCATTACTTCCAGGTAAAAACTGCACAATTTATGAAACACATTACAAAGTGAGGCTCTGAATATATCTGACAAAGGGAATGTCAAAGAGAGGAAGCCCTCCTTCTAAAGGATGAGATTTCTGCAGCCTCCATCACAAGGGTAAAACCTTGATCTCTAAATCATATATGTGCATAACAGGCAAAACATTCAGCAATACAATTTTTTTAACCATCTGAAACTATTTCATTTTGTAGATCATGAAACGTTTCTAGATTGTTAATAGCATTTTAACATATTAGTCACAACACTTATTAAGACCTAAAAGAAGGCAGAAGATTGCTAAGAAAATCTTCTTAGGTTAAATGATCAATTTGGTGGACTGAGATACAGGACTTCTATCTGCTGTTTCATAGAATTACTGAGAGACCCCATCACCTAACCTGTGTTTTTGTTAGTTAAATACCATAGTAAAACTTAGTTATTTCACAGGATTTATCAGCCCTGGGAAAACAATTTGTTAATTAATGTCTGTGACAGGCAAGCTTCTTTGGATAGATGTGATATCTTTTCTTACACCAAGTAGTTGGAAAAAGGTTCTTTGCAAGCTGTCTGGCACAAGCACCCTTCTTCAGGGTGGGGTTCTCTGCTGTTCTGAGATCTCCAAGGAATGAAAGAAGCTAAAAGTATGACAGGATGTCAGTGAGACTGTAAATAGGTAGAAATTAGGAAAACAAAGGGTAGGGAAGGGTGTGGGGAAACCAGGGGGATATAATGCCAAAGGTAAGTATTGGAGACTCTACTGTACTTGAGTTCTCCAAGGTAGAAAAGAGGCAGTCTGTGAAAATGTAAATAGCTGGAAATTAGGAAGACAACTGGTAAAAAAGGAGGGGAGGGGCAGAAGGGAGGGAAGAAAAGTGTAAATGGTAAGGTCAGGCGGGTACCTGGTAAATTAGATGTCAGGCAGGTTGTAATATGACTGTGAAACATTCATTTTCCTGAAGTTAAAAGCACTATAGGAGACTTGAGTACAAAGTTGACTACAGGTTCTTTGCTCCCTATGACTGAGTTCACTGCACTTATAGAATCTGAATTCTACTTTGTTACCATTAAGTCAATGCAGACTTGTTCCAGATGGTACCCGGAGAGCCAAGATTTTCCACTTGCAGCTTCATTCTCTTTCTCACTTTGTCAATGGATCTAAGAGAGAGTGAATATATTGATAGACTTGATCTTTTTCAAGTTGAGAAATTTTTTCAAAGGTGAACAAATTATTACTTTGGCAACCATAAAGGAACAAATAACTTCATGCAAACATAAGTGGACCATTACTCTGCTCCACCAAAGCTAAGCAAGGAGAATTGTTGCCCATATGAAGCTAATTCATAGAACACAAGATCCACAATATCCCCAACTGGGATGCTTTGCAATATGACTGCTGTTTGCATACAAAGTTTATGTGTAAACTAAAACTCTTTCTGCTTTATCTGTGCCCTATGAAAAGATATCATCTGCAGGTGACAAGCCTGACATTTTCCTTCTGCTGCTGCATGAGAGGTGGTCCAATGAGACAAACTCTGCTTCTCACAAGAAACATTTTAGCTAAAAGTAACAATTCTCTCTTCCCTGAGAGAATTATTGGTTTGATGCAAAGTTGCTTTGTGCATGTACCAAAGAGAAGCTGTAGAACTGTATACATTGGGAACTCCCTATAAAGCAGGAAAAAACAAAACAAATACACAACCACAGATGCAACTTCATGCCAGAAACTATTTTTGAAGACATAACTTCCTTTTTTAAATAGAAACATTTGGCATAACTTTTATTAATTTTTTAAAGTTGCAGCTGAGACTGCTTGCAAATCCATAAACCCCTTAAACCAAAACAACATTAAAAAATAAAAAACAGTCAAACATTTTTTGGAATCAGATGAGTATTCGGAAAAGTATACGCATATACATGCATGTACTTTAGATACATCCCCCCCATACATACCCATTAATAATTATATGCATATTTACACACATACTCATATATCTGTCTACATACTAAGACACCTACAGTCTTGGTTAAATGTGTGTGTGTGCGTGTGTGCTCACCCACACCCACACCCACACCCACACCCACACCCACACGTGCATAAAAATAAATGCATCATCTTCCTTATGTCTGGCAGTAGGGATTAATGAAGACATTGCTCCCTCGTAAGTCATGCAGCTATATTGATACACAGTGGTAAAGTATCCGAACCTTGAGTTCAAAATATTTCAAATGCCATTAGGGGAACAAAATATAAATGAACAAACGTACGCACACAAAAAATAGAGCTGTGTGAAATTTCGCCAGCAGTTTTGTTTCAATGCTGTTTTGACATGTTTTGAGCTCAAAACAGCAAAACTGAAATGAAACAGAGAGCTTTGAAACAGCCTCAAAATGAAATGAGACAAGTTGAAATGTTTTGAAATTTTTTAAACGTTTTGAGTTTTGAAGCTCAAGCTCAGCTTGCCTGCAGGGAAACAGAAACTAAAGTAAGGAGAGGAAGGGGGAAGAGGCAGGAAGGGGAGGGAAGGAGTGCTCTCATTATTGACTGCATAGCTGGCCAGTGACTGTTATCCTTCCTTGAGGTGCCTTCCAATCCCAGGGCTCTGGGGGAGGGATGGAAAAACTGCATAAAAGGCAGCATTGTTTGAACTGCCCTGCCTTCTGCCTTGGTGTCAGCTGAGTGAGGGCGCACCTTACCACACACACAGTGTCACGCACCCATGTCACGAGAGTTGCCTGTCAGCAGCTAGAGGTGCAGGGCCCCAGAACCCAGACTCCCCCTGCACCGATCTCCTGGACAGCTGGCAGGCTTCATAGCTGCAGCAGGGCCTAGCAGGCCTGCAGTTTTCACCCTGCTTCACCTTCATACACACACAGCATCACCCATGTCATGAGTTTTGCTTGTCCGCAGCTTGAGGTGCAGTTTCCCCCAAACCCCTGCACAGATCTCCCTGAACCTGGGCAGGCATAGTTGCCTCAGCAGGGGTTAGCATGCCTGCAGTTTTGACCCCACTGTGGCTTAACATGTACACATGACATGAGTTTTGCTTTCAAGACTTTGAGGTCAGTTTCCCTGAAACCCCTACATGTATCTCCTTGAATTGTGGGGCTACCATTGCTGCAAGTTTCATTCAAATCAGGCCAAAAATGACAAAGTTATAGGCTGTTTTGAGCTTCCCCATTATAGCCTATGGGCAAAACGTCAAAACAGCATTGAAACAATGAAACTGTTTTGACAAAATGAAATGGAACAGAGGTTCCGAATTGAAACGAAATATGAAACGAAAGACTTTTTCTGTTGAAACATCAAAATGCAAGTGGAAATGGAACAGTGCCGTTTTGCACAGCCCTAGGAAAAAAGGGAAAGCATAAAAGAAACTTTCAAAAGTGCCTATGTAATTTAGGAGTAGAAGTAGGCAGGAAATCATTTTCTTATACCACAAAAGCATTCAATATGTTCAAATTAAACAAAAAAACAAACAAAAATTCAGCTGGCATCATGACAAAAGCCCCACTCCTAGCCTAGTAAAACTAATCGTCCTGTGGTCAGTGCATTCACTTGGGATACAAGAAATTCAAATGCCTATTCTGCCTGATATAGACTGAATAGATTTGACTGGTGATGTTAACAGTGTCCCACTCCAGAACAGCCAATTGCTGGCTGTTGAGGCATTGAACTTGGATGTGTGATGCTGAGATTTATGTACCTGCTCTGAATGAGAGGGCACAGTAGGGACTTGAACAGGAGTCTGATACATCTGAGCTGATTGCTTCTATGCATTGGGAGGCTTTGAGTAAAATCCAGCAATGATAGACTCCCAGGGCTGATTATCCATTTCCTGGAAGAGCAGTCAGCAGCATTCAA
Organism: Crocodylus porosus; assembly: GCF_001723895.1. Taxonomy (NCBI): domain Eukaryota; kingdom Metazoa; phylum Chordata; order Crocodylia; family Crocodylidae; genus Crocodylus; species Crocodylus porosus. The sequence goes on from NW_017728922.1 coordinate 6,250,468, forward strand.
GTGTGTTGGGCTGAAGGAAAACTCTGTCAGAGACAGGCCAGTGTTTCAGTCCCGCTCCCACCACCTCTGTTTCTCCCCATCGCCAAATTGCCACCAACATGCAAGCTACCCATTCCAGAAAGGCTGCCAATAGCCAACTTTGCAAGCCAGATTTAGCACATGGGCAACAGGTTGCCAGCACATGGACTTGCGTGGTGTGCGAGGGTCAAGTTTACATCTGTGCAAAAGGATTATGAAATGGGTGTTAATTTTACTCTCCTGATCTGGTAACAGTTTATACACTTTTTTGGACATAATGCAAGGAAGGGGAGAATCTAGTCACAGGAGCGATTGGGTGATGTTGCAATTACAACCTGACAAAAGTCAGCACAGCGACCAGAGTTTTCTTCTGCTACTCAAGATATTTTATATGGTTTAATGCTCGGAAATTCAGAAATGAATCTGGAGAAAGATGAAGTTTATTCCATGTTGCTGATTACAATCAGTTGCAGTATCCTTACAATGCTGATAATGTTTATTTGTTTAAGTAGTTGTGAAATGATACGGTCCAGATATGTTGTTTTAGTTAAATGTGCTTAAAAAGTTTTATCATTATTAACATACAAAAAACTTTTAATAAAAGTAATAAATAAGATTTTTTAAAATCTTTAAATTACCTGTGTATGTTTGGTCAATCTCTTGTCATTATTTCTTATAGTTTCACTGAGTTCCAAAAATGATCATTACATTTTATAAAAATAAACTTAATCCTGATGTAAGGCTGTAATTTTTCAAATGGAGCTATTTTGGTCTATTATTATGGAGCTCCATGTTGTAATGTTGAAGATCACTCCTTTTCTAAAACAGAGCCAAGAACCTATGGATAACATAATTCCTGCTAGACTGATATTCTTGAACTCACTGTGGTTGGTTAGGTTTTTACAAAACTGATATTTTAATTTTTGTTCCTTTGCAAATTGTGTACTGTCTACTGTGTACCTCACATCCTTGTACTGGTCTTGGGGTAATGCTGAGTTGCTGGTATTAATTTATTAAGAGACAGCGCTGAGACATTTTTTAGTTTGATTCCAAAACACAAAAATAATTGGCAGATACCAGAAAAAGTTGATCCAAATTTTGGCCCACTGGTATTGACAGAGTCCCTTTAAGTAGCATAGAAGAAGCAGTGTTCATATCCCCATGGGCCACAAACCAAAGAAACAAAGCAGAATTTCACAACTAGTTGTCTAGACAGTCAAGGGCCTTTTGCTCAACATACGTGTCAATCTGTGAAGTGGCCAAGCTGCTAGAGTGTCTGCATGAGCCTGTATGAAATTAGAAAAGGCAAAATTCCACAGAGTGGTAAAAGAGCAATACAATGTAACGGCAGAACTCTGAGAACAGTCATAACTAAAGGAGGCAGGTTTCCTCATCAAGTATATCTTCTGTTATGACTTACCAAGAGCCACTTAGGCAAACTGATATATGGATCAACAATCATTGATAATGAAAGGAAAATTTCCTAATAAACTCATTTCATAGAATCATAGAAAATTAGGGTTGGGAAGGACTTCAGGAGGTCATCTAGTCCACCCCCCCTGCTCAAAGCAGGACCATCTCCAACTCCCAGCCAAGGCTTTGTCTAGCTGAGTCTTAAAAACCTCCAAGGATGGAGATTCCACAACCTCTCCGGGTAACCTGCTCCAGCATTTTACTACCCTCCTAGTTGGAAAGTTAATCCTATATCCAACTTAAACTTCCCTTGCTGCAACTTGAGACGATTGCTCCTTGTTCTGGAATCTGCCACCACTGAGAACAATCCAGCTCCATCCTCTTTCAAACATCCCTTGAGGTAGTTGAAGGTTGCTATTAAATCCCCTCTCAGTCTTCTCTCCTCCATACTAAATAAGCCCACTTCCCTCAGCCTCTCGTCATAAGTCATGCCCCAGCCCCCTAACCATTGTTGTAACCCTCTGCTGGACTCTCTCCAATTTGTCCACACCCTTTCTGTAGTGGGGGGCCCAAAACTGAACACAGTACTCCAGATGTGGCCTCACCAGTGCTGAATAGCAGGGAATAATCATTTCTCTTGATCTACTGGCAATGCTCCTACTAATGTAGCCCAATTTCTCTAGGTCTATGATTCTATGAAATATGTTTATTAGGAAACTTTTCTGTCATTATCAGTTTGCGTAAATAGTTCTTGATAAGTCATAACAGAAGATACCTTTGTTAGTTACAGAAATGTAGCACTATCCAGTGAAATAAGAGATCTTAAGGATCCAGAGACGATCCTTTGGAAAGCATAAATATCTCAGTGTTCTTACGTAAGGTATGGTCCATATTCTCTCTCTTTCAGTATACAGACATGGCTTTGAAGTAATACTTCTTACAAACACTGGAGTTGCAGTAAAGCTACTGTGGACCAAATTTGCACATGAAGTCCCGGAAATATGCCTGAAAAATGCTGTCCCACAGTGAGATCTGAGTTGCCACCACATATGTAAACATATCAAAAAAGGAAGAATATTATGTAAATGACACCCTGAATATAGCAATGTAGACTCACACAAGGACAAGGAATCTGTGTTAATTTTTGAGGGGGTGCACAATAGTCCCCTCAGCACTTTTTAGATCAATGCTTTTTTGTAAAGTGGTTTTCAATTGAAAATGAAGAAAGACCCACTGACCAAGACTGGGCCATTGAAGAATGCAAATATGTCTTTATAATGTTATAAAACTTATAAACCTATATTCTCCGCTTGCCACAGGAACATCCCAGGTTAACAGAATCCTGAATGCAATGGATATGGAAACAGGGACAGAAGTCCTGTAGAGAAACTCCAATAAGCCTTTTGGGTGTGTGTTGGGTTTTCAGCTGTCTGCCATGAGACTAAAGTAAATTGCAAAGACCCAGTACATCTCAGCACTGTGAAAACTTCTAATACTTGCCTAAAATAATACATTACTGTTGTAATTTTTCCCCCCAAAATCTCAGATTTTAAATATTTTATACAAAAAAACCGTAGCGTATGGTGCAATTCAAGCCGTAGCATTCTTTCTTCAAATGACTATATTTCAGTATCCAAAATGTTATAGAAAAAAATGACTGTTAATTGGCAATTGATCTCTGGTCTCGTTATACAACATTCTGTTTTGGGTTTATAATATAAGTAGGGGTTTTTTGGGTGGAAACCCACTTCAACTTCTACCCCCTCAGCCAGGTCTTTACCCTGAATCTGGACAATGATGAATCCCCTATCAGAATGTAGTTTACAAGAAATACTTTTGGGTGCTTACAGAAGTTATATTTTTCACACGATGAAGCCCCTGAAAGTGCTTCACAGCCATAACATAACAACCATTCATGGCTGCAGAGTACTTTTAAATGGCTGATTGCATGAAAATTCAACCCTCATCTGATGAAGTATCAGAGAGGGGCACTCTAAGGCAGATCACCTTAGGGTTAATTTTGGGTGATTCCACCCACATCCTATGCAGCTTTGTGGGGCAGAGCTGGGCTTGTGCTCGCACAGGCAAGCACCAGCTCAGATCCACTTTTGGGGCTGTCACAGACAGGAAACAGACTCTCCTCTCCATGAAAGGGAAGGGTAGGGGAAGGTGCTTCCCCCAGCTACCCCTGCAGGGATCTTGCTGGAGCTAAGCCAGGCTCATGGGGCAGGGTGGAGCTTGGCTTTGTGCCCCTGCACCCTGAAAGGGTGATTTTGCCAGTTGGCTTTACCCATTGGGTCCTCCCTTGGAGATAGCCCCCTCCACAATGGGAAATCCCCAGGAAGAGAGAATGTCACTACCTGTCCAGGCACTCTCCTGTAGCCTTGGGAGCCTGCGGATCATGCTGTGCAGCATGTGACAGTGCCCCTGCTCCCTGGCCTTGGCCAGTGCATGGAGGCTCTGAGCTCCCACCACCAAATCCTGAATGTCTGTTAAATTTGATTGTGCTATAACTTTCAGTGCCTTATGTAAAGCACAAAAGTTACAGTGCAATTGGAAGCGCTTTCCAAACACTTGTATAAGCACCCATTGAGACTTTTAACTGATGCAAAATTTGTTCAATGTCCACTTCAGCTTCTTGAAACACTTTACCTGTGAGGGTGACTTGTGAAAATATATAATGCTAAAGTAGCACACTGTACAGGGATTTACAGTAGCATGTTTTGTGAGCCAGCATTTGGCATCACCGAGTTTTATTTTCTGTGCATCTCTTTAGGTTGCAATAGATGAAACTAAAGGGTCACAACCTTCCAGAAACAGTTTGATCACATGTTAAGCTTGTAAAATCCCAACACTATGCCAAGGCCATGAAAAAGGATAAACATTTTGAACAATGCTGTGCAAACTATAGCTGCAATGCAACAAGTCACAGCACAGAATACAAGATTCAAAGACTGCGTATTCATACAACAAAACACTTCCTTTTGTTAAGTTCCTGAATTCCATTCTGAATTCTGCCTCTCAGATTTGTCTCATTGTCACAGTCCTGATCTCTCAAATCAAGGAGATGATCGTTTATTTTAACTGTCGGAGGAGAAATGCTGTCATTCCAAAACCACAAGAATCTCTCATGTTCAAAATCCAACAATATATTCTTTGATTGTAACCATCACCTTCTCTCACACAGTAAGATGATTCTTCTGCAGAAGCAAAATTTAATGATCATTTACTAATGCGAAGAATAACAGAATAATACATGGTAGATTTCAAGGCAGAAATAATTTCCTTCTTGATCATATTTTCAAGACTTTGAACAGTTTCATACTGAACATTTTTGGTTAGAATACGGATCATGAATTTCCTGTGAGGTAACTTGTTGGTGATAGTCTTTCGTCACAAGGTCATATTTCCCAAGAAATCGTACAAATTAAAAAAAAATTCCTCTTGTGAGATGAAATGAGCTTTTCCATTGAACCTTATAATGGAATGGTTTAATTTTTTTTTAATTCTCTGCAGCCTGATCAAATCAGAGCTGTTCCAAAACAGCTTGCCAATGTTCTATCAAAGAATTAATTTGGCACTGGCTTTCCTTATCAATTGTATAATCTTCTTTTAGACTAATATCTAAATCTCTCCAGACTTAATAAATGTTAATATGATCTGCCAATTTCTCATATTTTACTAGCATACACAATAAAGGTTTTTGAGTCTGGACCCTGATTCCCAGCTAAAGCAAAATCTTTGGCGTTAAACAACTTGTAGCATAAAAAAACAAACAATCAGAAGAAGTGGAAAAGAGAAACCAATCTCACTTCTCACATTCCCCATTTGAAAACTGTCATGAAGAAAGGAAAGTTGATTTTTCACTTCCATTGCTACCCAATGGAAAATCCTTACAATTTATTTGCGCTGGTCCAGGATTCACAACCAAAAGCTAAACTGTGTCATTGAGTACTGGTCATTTCATAGAATCAAAGAAAGTTAGGGCTGGAAGGGACATCAGGAGGTCATCTAGTCCAACCCCCTGCTCAAAGCAGGACCATCCCCAACATGATCATCTCAGCCAAAGCTTTGTCTAGCTAGGCCCAAGGATGGACCTTCCACCACTTCTATGGGTAAACTGTTTCAGTGTTTTACTGCTCTCCCAGTGAGAACTTTTTTCCTAATATCCAACCGAAACTTCCCTTGCTGCAACTTGAAACCATTGCTCCTTGCTCTGTCATCTGCCACTGCTGGGAACAGTCTAGCTCCATTCTCTTTCCAATTTTCATTCCATCTTGATTTTCTGCCTTTGGGTAGTTGAAGGCTGCTATTAAATCCCCTCTCAGCCTTTCTCGTTCTCTAGACTAAATAAGTTTAGTTCCCTCAGTCTTTCCTCATAAGTCATGTCCTGCAGCCCGCTCACCATTTTTGTCGCCTTCTGCTGGACCACCCCCAATTTGTTCACATCCTTTCTGTAATGGGGGCCCCAAAACTGAACACAATACTCCAGATGTGGCCTCACCAGGGCTGAATAGAGGGGAAGAATCATTTCCCTTGACCTACTGGCAATATATCTACCAATGCAGCCCAGGATGCCATTAGCTTTCTTGGCAACAAGAGCACACTGCTGGCTCATATTCAGTTTATTGTCCAATGTAAGCCCCAGGTCCTTTTCTGCAGAGCTACTATCCAGTCAGCCCCCAAGCCTGTACTGGTATATGGGATTGTTCTGTCCTAAGTGCAGGACTTTGCACTTGTCATTGCTGAACCTCAAGAGATTCCTTTTGACCCAATCCTACAATTTGTCTAGGTCACTCCGAGGCTCTTTCAGGACATTGATGTGGCAGGTTTCATCACTGAAAATTCCCCCACATTCCTTGATTATTCCTGTAATTGCATCAAGTTATTATTGCTCAGAGACATACCCACCACCATGGATGAAGCTGCCTCACCTTCTCATTCTCTTCTTTCAGACCCATCAGAAGAAAGAAAATCTCTATGAAGTCATAATATCTTTTAGTGGAACAATGTAGAGTAGGAAGAAATGTTGAACAAGATTTCAGGTATAAAGTGCTCTTCCTCAGGTCCAGAAGGGTACTTTGTGCACTAAAAATTGTCTGATGTCTCCTAACTATACAGTTGGTCCAATAAAAGATACCACAAGGAAAAAAACCTAACAACTCTTGGCTCTTGTGGATTTCCTGGACCATCATGGCTACAACAATGCTCCAAGTATACTACATTTATTATAAAGGCTATATTCAGAAGCAGGTAGAGTAATGTCTTAGTTGGATGAACATTCACAACTGGAAAATCTCAATGCATCAGATGCAAATGAAAAAAAGAAGCCTGAAGTTGCTTTACGTTGCAGGTTTCTCTTGCAGCTTTTCCTTTGTGATATTCAAATCTAGGAGAAAACATTTCTGTTTTTTGTAAAAGATTGTCTCTGTTGCTTTAAGTTTAATCTATAATGATTTATCTTAACACTAAACACTGTGAGCCAGCTACACATGTGCAAACCCAACACCTCTAAAACTGTTAAGTATCAACTGACACTTCCAAATAGAAAGTGTTGCCTGATTCAGATATAGTGCTTGCAGGAGCAACTGGTTGTAATATCTTCAGCAAGTTCTGCTGGTTAACCCAGAAGTTATTCTCATCTAGCACAGGCTGTGAAGTTTCAATCAGTTCAAGATATTCCGTTAACACTGTTTCCTGAAGATCTCTGTTTTTAATAAACTTTCAAATGATATCACTATACTTCTCTATTTTGTTTTGCCAGAAAGTTTCAGTTTTAACACTCAATTTGTACCAGGCTTTTATTCCTTCTCCTTCTTAAAAACTGCAGGCCTATAAGTAGTTTTTACGGACTTTAAAATTTCTTTTGCTTTTCTATGTACATTTTCCATTGGGCTTCATGAAATCAAGAACCAGGGCTGGGCCACGAGAAGCACAAGTTATAGGGGTAATGCGCAGCCATTGGCCCATTGTGTTGTCCCAAATTTTTCTCATCACTGGCATTGTCAGTCAGCACAGAAAATATTTTCCCCATTTTCAAGTCTTCTCAGTATTTCACATATTTCACTACAATGTACTCAAAAGCATGTCTGTTCTCTCCTGTATCAATCCTCTTGTGAAAAATTGACTGAGGTGTTACCACAGTGTTTAGGATACCTTCTCCCTGTACATTTTTCCACCCTACTAAGTACTGTGAGACAAAGTGCTTCATTGATTTTTTTCCTTGCACAGTTTGCATCACACACTCATATTCTGAGTGCAGAAGAGACTGGCTCAAAGAGTGTCTGCTAGGTAACTGATATAATGGCTTTAATACTTTAAATGCTGCCTGCCAATAGCTGTTTTCATTGACTGACAATGGAGAACAGAAAACACAGAATGCTGTTACAGAAGGTGGTCAATTTTTGTGTTGATATTCAACTGTCATCTTGCCTATAACTGAAGTTACTGTTGAGAGTCTTTGCATGTAGCTAGCTGAAAAGACTGCTGTTTTCCTGATCATTGAAGACCTGAACTTGAGTACACATACTTCCAGATGCTGGTGTCACAGAAGCAGAAGAACTTTTAAATGCAGAATGTTTAAGTACAAACCACTTTCAGTGCCACTTATATCAATCTCTTCTTCTTGACTTTCTTTCTCACTCAAGAGAGAATTTTTAATGTGCGCAGAATATTTTATACATGCAAAAATATCTTTGGGCATCTTGACAGTGTTTGGAAATCTCTTTATCACAGGAAAATTAGGGTTAAATGGGACCTCAGGAGGTCATCTAGTCCAACCCCCTGATCAACGTAGGACCATTCCCAACTATATTATTTCAGCTATATCATTTGGCAGTACTGGCTGGGGTGGGGGGGAGGGGAGGGCGATGAGGAAACTCCTCTCTGGGTGCATCTAACCTGCAATTGTGGTGCCTGAATAAACTGAGGAGTGTATTTCTGTGGAATTAATTGCTCCCGGATGCACCATTTGAACATGCACCCGGGAGCAATTAATCCGGAGCACTAAGCTCTGTAGTTTATTCAGGTACTGCATATGTATCCCAGGCAGAGCAGTCCTGGCTGGGAAGAGGCCTGGGGGTTCAGCCTGCCAGCCTGGGGCTGCTCTAACCAGACTCAATGTGTTGCAGTGGGGCTGGCTGGAGAAGGAGGGTGCTTCAGTGCAAGCTGGCAAGCAGTCCCTGCACGGAAGTAACCTCCTGCCGCATCCAGACAGGTCAGCATCTACATGTACTCTGCTGAGCATGAAAAAACTCTTCAGCAGGGTAGCACTTGTATTTACAAGTGCTACCCTGCTGCAGAGTTTATTAGTTTCCTGAGCCATAATGGGGGTGCATCAGGTATTTATGGTGTAGCTAATTAGTTAGCTCTGCAGTAAATGTTTTGTGTAGACACCCTCTTCATGAGTTTCAGGTCAGGACTTAAGACAGGTACCGTTCCAACCCCTCAAGATTTTCCTGCAAGACCCTGTAGGCACGAGGCTCCTCCTGTTACCTCAATAACTCGACACAACCAGACAGGCATATAGACAAACTGGCCCCTGCAGACACAAAGTATTGAGGCCTCTCAGTCCACTGAGATGAGTGCTCACTAGGGCCAGTCAGTAAGAAAGCAGCTTCAGGATAGCAGCTGCTTTTGCCCAGCTCATATGATCTCCATATCATACTCCAGTCCTAGGGCAGAAGTAAGTAGTGGCAGGCAGGCAGCAACCCACCACTATATTCACTTGTGTTCTAGTAGAGATGACAGCACCCTCTACTGACTGGGGGCTGTGATAATGTGTCTCAGGGGGTTACATACATCCTATGTTATGTAGATATGCAAACTATATAGGCGCTGCAATTACTTAGTAGAATATTTCAAAATAAAATAGTGTAATCTGAAATACTTGTCAATTATTCAAAAGCATTTTGAAAGACTCATGTTCAACATTAACATATTTTTTTAGAATTCTTACTTTTTCATTTTGAGAGACAGCATTTCACATGAACAGGTTTCTTTTAAATATTTTCCCAACATTTCCAGTTTTTGCATACTAGACCTCAGAAAAAAGGTGGCAGGGGTAGCGCTATAATACCTACAGCTCATGGGTATTGTTACACATGGGGAATTATAACATTTTGTTTTTAGCTTGCCATGTACTTGTAGTTAGTGACTAGATTTTTCACTGTTTCATATTGGTCACGTCTACACGAGTTGTTTAACTGCACCTCATGTAGCATAGTTTACTGCAAAGTAAGCATGTGCATATGCTTACACACAGTAAACCTCACTGATTGCAAGTAAATTTGCTACCTGGAAATGCAAGTAGCAAATTTACTTTTAATTAGTAACAGCGCAGTAGCTGATTGTGTAGATGACTGACTAGGAGAAAATCTGCTCCTGGTCAGCTGTCCATCAGGGGGTAGGAGATTGCTCCCTGCCCCCAGGAGCTGCCTGCTGCCAGGGCGGGCTCTCCCATCAGAGCCTGGGCAGGGACTATGTCTCTCTGCCATGGCAGCACCCTCCTTCAAGATTGCAGTCAGGGAGCAGGGGCTAGGAGATCCTTATCTTCCAGTGCCAGCTCCCTGGTCTCAGAGCCTGTTCCCCACTCAGCTTCATGCTCGTGGAGCTGAGTGGGGAACAGACTCCCCAGCCTCCACCCCATGTGGGGGTTGAGAACAGTCCTGGTCAGAAGCAGGTCCTAGTGCCATGCCCCAATTGGGTGATCAAGGCATGGGGCTTGGAAAGAGCTGCAGGGATGTGGTAGGTCCCAGTCCCCTGCCTCAACCAGAAAACAGCTGTCTCCTGGTCTGGTGCTTCCTGCTAGCCCTTGGGCTAGCACCCAGGGGGACCTAGAGCTGCTCCTGGTGGTAGCAGGGGCCCACTGTTGGGCCCCAGGAAGTGGGAGCAGTTTGCCACCATTAGCAGCAAATCTGCTCCTGCTTCCCTGCATGTGTAGATGCCTGCCTGGGAGCATTTACTCACAAATAGTTTACTCACAAATAAACTGATCTCAGATCAAATGCATGTGTAGATGTGCTCATTGCATCTTACCATCAAATCCTTGAAACTTTTATAGACAGTTTCTGGGTTTTTTCCAGACCCTCATACACCTACCTAACAGGGAGACATCAAGAGGCAGGACACTTCTCTCCCCCGCAAAGATTTTATAACCAGTCCATGCAATGTGCAACTGTTTCAAGAAAGGGGCCAGAGAGAGCTTTCCCCTGAAAAAACTCTAAAGCAGTGATGCTCATCCTCCAGCCTGCAAGTCAGATCCAACCTGTGGAGCCATGTCATCTAGCCCATGGAGGGGTCTGTGGGACCATAAACTTGGTAACAGGAGACTGGTGGCAAAATTAACTGCCACTCCCCTACTACTAAATTTCTGAACCCATGGGGAAACCTGCAGGCCGGACAAAATGGTTTATGCACTAGATTGGGCTGGCATGCATTTGAGCCAGTGTCTGGGGTCAATCTATGACTGGATCCGGACATGTGGGGCCAGTGTACAGCTGCATATGGCATACAGGTTTGGGCCAGTCCACTGGATCTCACCCATAGACTGACCCCATAGAAGTCTCCTGGCAGGTGACAATTTGAACTGTTGGTTCATTCATTCATCAACCCTGCACAGGTCCAGGCAGGGTTCACTCCTGCATGGACCTGTTCACAGACAGGCACACAAACCCTCATCAGCCTCAATGGGGCTGTCAGCACGTAGGACCAGAGATTAAATCAATGTAAAACTTCCTGCTGGATCTGGGGCTTCATTTTCAGATGTAACTTAGTACCTGGCAATACTTGGCAAGAGAGAGACTGTTTTTTTTTTTTTTTTTTACAATCTTGAACATTTAAAAAGCAGTAATAAATAGATGATAGCCTTAGAGGTGTGATTTATTTGTTTTATGAATCACAGAAGAGCCCATAACTTATGAGAGATTAAGGCAGAAGCAAGTTGTATGGCTCTTGCATTACAAGTGGAGATTAATGTCTTATCTCATGAAGCACCATCATTAACCAGTCTACATTACAGTAGTTTAATGATAGTGACAGAAAGAATTGACTTTTAACATTTTTTAAATGTTCTTAGTTTCTGTTTGTTTTTACTGAGGTCAGGGAAGGTAGTATTAGAGGCCAAAAATCTTCCATTGTTTGGAGACCTTCCCAGACCGATTGTGTTAAAAAGCTACGCAGGAAATACTCCTGCACCCAGACTAATGTTCTAGGTGACCAACCAGATAATAAAAAGCACCTTGACTCCAAAGGTGCATTTCACTGAAGACTTCGAACACCATAAATCGCATCACATTTGGTCACTGCTAATCAACTTCATTTCGCCAAAATACCACAGTTTATACCTTGTTCATTCACCAAGGCCACAAGTCTGTTCCTAATTCTCCTATAGAGATTTGTTAGACTGATTTGCCCTGGCAGTGGCTACTTTTATTTGTTCAATTCCCTGGGAATGGTTTTAGTTTGGTCGATTGTCCCCACCAGCAGAATGAGAGTGGCCATTATTAGTTAAATTACACAACTCAGCCGTATGGTTGTGCTTAAATGTAAAATTTTATTTTCAGATTGTATTTGTAATTAGTGACTATATTTCCCCTTACTGTATACCATATCATAACATTACACTCCTGAATACAATGTAATGGACCAAGATCTATTAAAAATTCCCTTTTTAAAAATCTATTACAGGCTTGCTTGTCATTAGTGCCATATCTGAGAACACAGATGCAACAGGAGAATTAATGTGATGAAGAGTCCTGCAAATGCCCCATTACAAGCTGCTTCTAAAACATCTTTCAGGGTTGCTCCATCAGCTCATGGATTCTCTTTGGTTTTCTTTCTTTTCTTCTTTTCCAGAACCATTTGCTGGTTCTTAGTTGTGGTAAGTGATTATTTGTGTTTTAAAACAAACTCCATGAAAAACGTTTTTCAAGTGGAGATCAAAGAGCAAGGCAAACTTAAAAGCGGCCTTATAAAAACTGCATATTAAAAAACCTAAGCTACATCCATATGCCAATTACATCCAAACCTCATGACTCCTTCTCTATAAGGCTGTTTAAAGGAGACAGGAATGTTGCATGTTATGGAAAAGTCATGCGTTATAGCAGAGGAATTCATCACATAGCTGGGAGCTTGCACACTATAACCTTACTGTGCAGATATATTAACTTTAAGGGAAGAAGCCACTGTAAAATGCCACCTCATCCCAAACTGTGACCTCATTGTAGAGCGTCTCCTGGGCCTGTGGAACTGGTCACATCCATTTCCCCTGTGCATTCAGATGTCATCAGTATCAATTCTGTAATGTGGAGGGTAAAATGGCACTTACAGGGTGTGTCTTCACATGCAAGTTTGATACCTGTAATAACAGGTACTAACTTGATGCACCGTAATCAGCGCTACTGCGCATTAGTGCTGGCGCATGCTTTTCTGTGATGCTAATGAGCAGTCGACTAATTCTACTGTGCATTAGCATAGTTTTTGCCTGCTGCTCTAATGTGCAGTAGAATTAGTCTACTGTGCATTTAGTGTCTCATGTAGATGTGCCCTGTTGGGAGCAGATTTGGTCCCTATAGGATTAAGAAGATCCAGGCCTGCTCCTGCTCTGTTCTGATCTCCTGCAGCAGCTACAGGGAGCTGCAAGCTCCAGATGCAGCTGTCTGGGTGCCACGGGTCTTGGGGCGGGGGGGAAGGAAGAGGGGCAGACTCAGGTTTCTTTGTTGGGAGACAGGCTCAGAGGCCTCCAGAGGAAACAGGCTCAGGTTGTCAGGGGTCTCTGAGGGGACAGGTTCAGGCTGGCAGGGGTCCCTTGGGGGGAGGGGGAGGAGGCAGGCTGTCTCTGGACCTTGCCCTTGCCCCAAATCACAGTGAGGTTGGTAGTCTTCTCTGCTGCTCAGTTAGGGCCTTGGGCTACTTTCCCCAGAGCTGGGGATGCTGCCATCGTCAGCGCTGCCTCTGGCAGGGACTCTGGGTGTCATCATGTTCAGGCACATACTCACAGCAGAGAGGCATGGTGCCTAGAGGCCAGGCAGCTGCAGGCACTGATCCTGAGGGTCTGACCAGTGGCCTGCAGAGCTGCTGGAGCTGGCATATGCCTGCAGTGCAGTGACATGGTGTCTAGGGGCCAGGGAACAGCTGGCAGGAGCCTGGGGGCTGGGGTTCTGCAGCAATGCTGCAGCCAGCACTCCAGCACACAAGAGCCGGCCCAGCCCCAGGGGTCTATCTAGTCAGGGGTCTAAAGATCAGCCAGGGACTACTAAAAAGCTGCCCCTGCCCCATGGCTGGAGGGACTCCCAATCACATTACTCCACTCCTGGCAGGAGAATGGCCACCTGCTGGTCTGGCTGACCTGGACCAAATTTGCACCCTGTCAGCATCCATATGTGCACTACTATACCTTAACTACTGTGCAGTAAATCTATTATCTGTATATACAGGTAGGAGATTTACTGCACATTAGCCTATTTTACAGCACAGTAAGCTCAGTGCACAGTTACGTAGTGATGCTTTATTGCTGAGTAGATTTGTTTACTGCACAATAAAGCAGCTTGTGTAGAGACACCGGTTATCTGTCACAGCATTAGCTTAAATGACAGTTCAGGAATCAGGTGTAACTACTTGGTATCATGCTGCATAATCCAATGTTTTGTTACAGTGTTTAAATACTACTGGACTTCAGAAAGTACATATATATTAAAACTCTGTTGTGCTCATAGTCCAAATTCTGTTCTTACATCTATGTAACTCTAATGACTTTCTCCTGATAGCCTCCTTTGTATCCCAGATTAAAGGGAACTCCCTGTAACAAAGCCCTGAGACTTGAGTGTGCAGTACATAAAGCTCTGTTGATCATCTCTATGAGTGCAGAGGCAGGTGCCAATTTTCATCTGATCTGGCCACAGTAAGTGGTTTATAGTCATGACCAAACAAGTGCATAGCTGCAGACCACTTCAAAAATGGCTGATTGAGTGAAAATCTAAGCCCTCATTGAATGAGGGTTCAGATGAAGATATTTCAAACCAGAGCATTTTCTGTAACTTCTGTCTGCACTGCCTGCCACTGTTTTCAGAAGGGAGCAGGGGAAGGGATTGGAGGGAGTTTCTTTTGGGGGCTTTTCAGCCCCTGCTGGAGGGTGGGATGCATGCATTGGAGCCCTCCAGAGGTGGGGGGGGGCTCCAATTCACCCACCCCACACTCTAGCACTAGCTGGGGAGCCCCAAGAACAAGCTCCCTCTTGTCTTTTTCCCCCCACCCCTATTCTGAAAACTTTGTAGCCTCACAAGGAGGAGAGGCCATGGCTAAGGGAAACGGACTATTGTCTTGCAACCAGCAGTCAGATTCCCCTCCCCCCTGGGACCGAGAGTGAACTTCTGTTTGGTCTGGGGGATTGTTGTAACTCAGAACTCTTCCTGCAAAGTGTTCTCAGTTACAGCATGGAGCTGCACTTCTGTCTGCATGCTTTATTGCCTGAATATACCCACACAGCACACACTCAGCACCCTAATTTCTGTCCCAATAGGGGTTGGTAGTAAGTTCATTTATGGCCAGTATTTTTGGTGACTGTTTCAAAGCCCTTATCAAGAATACAAAAAAGAAGCCAAAGGACACAATAGCTTAAGCTTTATGTTTCACAATATATCCAGCATATCCATACACCATTGGTCAGAACTTTGCATGTAACTAGATGTATAGATGAATGTGAGCTTGGATTTCCTGCTGATCTCAGTGGACTTAATTCAACTTTCTGTTAAATAAATTTAAACCAACTTGGTGCCCTAAGAGTGAGTGGTATGCAATTTCCTAGACCTAGTTTTTGGCCCCTGGATCACGTTATTGCTTCTGTTATTGCCTTTACATCCCTAAGAGTAAAAAGAGTATAATGACAGAAACAATGGAAAGATAAATGAATGCAGAAGAGGCCCAGGAATTTTACTTGAAATAATTCTTGCTTTGCTTTTAGATGATCAAAACCATCTTTCCTACTTAACCACATTAAAAAATAGTATTTTGTATCTGTGCCAGAGGTGGAGTTTCTGAAGATCCATGGAAACAAAAGAGTGAAAAATTAATGAGAAACTGGTAACTGGCAGTTTTTGCCCTGTGAGAGTAATGTTTTATATACTTCTGGAACAGTAAATAACTCAATAGGTGTAAATTGCAGTAACTTCAGTAGGAGAGACACTGATTTTTTTGAGGGTGTGATTTTGAACATACAGTACAGCAGACCATCAAATAGAGAGAATTTGGGAATACCAGAGCTCCTAATAACACTTCTTGGTTCAGCAGAGCAGGATATATTTTAACTATGGAAAAGCTACCAAACAGGGTACAGCGATGTCTACAAATAAGTGGCCAAACCAAACTCTCATGAACTTTGACTGGAACTGGACTGGGCCCTTGGCTGTCATTTTTATGTTATGGGAAAGAGAAGACAAATGAAGCAAAGAGCTTCAGGAAATATGGAGAACTCTTTTACAATGGACCCTTAGTAAATTCACTTTTGTTATTTACATTTCAAAGTTTAAAATCCTTGCTAATTACTCCTGTACTTGGGGATAGTTTCACCAAATATGGACAAAAATACTCTTTTCTTCCTCTTTCCTCCAGTTATCATAAAATAGAAATGTTGCCATTTTTCTTGAGAGGAGCTGGGAGTCAGGAAACATCCAAAATAATAATTTACAACAATATTCTTTCACTGTTGCATATATGCAAAAAGAAGCTGCCTCACACTTAATAAAGAACCAGTGATCTTGGGGAATTTCTTTATCTAGGGTCTTTTCCCATTTATTCATGTAATTGCATTTTGTCCTCCATATCATATTTAATAAGTTCACTATATAGTTTTGAAATGATGCCTTTGGAACCTAGAGAGTTCATTATCACCTTCTCTCTGTAAGTGGTCGCGCGTACAAGCTCACCATTTCTTGGGAGTTAGAAATATAATGTTTTAATTGTGCATCATTAAATATGGGTACCTTCTCTAGACTGAATGCTCTTTGCGATGTCTATGGGGCTATAATTTCCTCCCTTTTAATTAACCGTTTTACTCCACATGGGGCCACTGTTAAAATGTAATCAGTGTCACCTGGAGGGAAGTCTGCAACAGATCCAAGTGCAGCCAGCTCTGACTGGGCTGATTTCCAGTGCTCTGTGGATCAGATACAAAACTTTGCGTGGTAACACACAGCTTAACCCCCAACCCAGAAAACCTATGCTGCATTTAAACTGCACTTCTCCTCTGTGATCCTGACCCCCCAGTCTGAACTTAATTTATGACCTTCTTATCTCAAGCCTGAACACAGGCTTCTGCCATAACTTGCCCTATAACTCCCATCTCAGGCACATTCAGCCTCTTTTCTCTGAGGAGCACAGTAATTAAACCTCACAAAGCTATCCTCCATTTTACAAAAAGAACAATAGAGGCACACACAGAAATGACTTGTCCAAAGTCACATGGTGAAACAATACTGGAGCTGAGGAAAGAAGTGGGAAATTCTGGGCCTTTGGACATCTTAATGTTATATCTTTGCACATGAGCTGCAGTAAGTTTGTGCATAACTCGACACACACACACACACTACCCTGACCTAATAAAACTGGGTCCTTTCAGATCTTTGGCTATGAAATCAGTCTTTCACTTTGGCAGTTTTGGTTTGCCATTTCTCTCTCCTGTCCTCATCTTGACAGGTCTGATCCATTTCTTTCGGGGCACTGAAATATTCTTTTAAAAAAATCTTTATGGTTGATGCAATGCAGTGACACAATCTTTCAACCTTATACTGCAGCCAAATTTATCCCAGGGGGAAAAGTCAGAAAGGAGATAAGCCTACAGGGAACTGACATGACATTGCTTCTATTTATCTACCCTCATTGCTCTACATAATAGAGGGTAAAAAGAGTGTTATCCAGCTCTAATGGGTCTATTCTTCCCTTGAAGCATGAGACTAACTCCCATTAACATTAATGGGAATTATGCGTGTGCACTGAGAGTAGAACAGACTGTCGGCCTATTCTCATGAAATATAATCTTTGCACACTTGCTGCAGAGAGACACTTGGATGCTATCCTCTAAAATATCTATCAAGAAGTTCTGTGAATATAAAAAACCTTTCAGTTCATCTTTGAGGCCTGGGTCCTGCAAGCCCTAACAAACATGCCTAACTGTATGCACTAGAGCTACCTCACGCTGAGTTAGTTTTACCTTTGTTTGGTTTAGCAAAGAGCCTAGGATACCTCCCAGAGCTAGTGCTGCAATAAGGGCAAGATGGGAGATCGTTTCAAAAGAAACAATGCTCAGAGCTAGTTACAGCAAAATATTTTTTCTTTTCTGAGAAGCTGAAATCAACAATAGACAATTTTAGGGGAAGGGGAGAAAAAGCACTATCCTGAATCTCAGTTCAGCTATTTAACCTTAACAGCAAAACCTTACCCTTTCTTTTAGCCTTTCTCTTCTACCTGTGCAAGCAGCCATTTTGCACTTTCTCTCTTGCACCTGGTCAGGTGAAGGGCTGAGGGGGAAATGAGTTTAACCACTTGTTCACCAGGAGCCTGACTCTACTTTTCACACTGTTCTAGTGAGGGGTGAACAAATCAAAGCCATGCCACCTTCTTGCCACATGAAGACTAAGATTAATGTCTGCTCTATGGAAATGGACAACACCTAATAGAAAGTTATTCTGTTTTCCAGCAGCTCGTGGTAATGGCCCCAATGGTTTTTCACTACTTTAAAGCTCAATCTTGGGTCTTAAATGGGATCAGAATGTGTCTGATACCTTTAAGCAGAGGGCCCATCAGCACAGCCCTGATCTCAAAGTGGTACAGAAGTACCTTGACAGTGAACACAATAAGTGTTGTTTTTGGAAAAAGCTCATTGTCTTCCAGAGCACTGGAGTGCTTGAGGAAATGTCTTGCTGAATTCCCTTCTCTATTAGTTTATATGGTGTATGACTACCCTGCCAGTGCTATAACTTTCATGACATCTCATGAATCTCAGGCCATTTGGTGTTTAAGAAACTAGACAGATCTTGGAGTCACGTGATTAAGTGACAATTTGAACTTTAATTAAAAGAGTAAGTTTCTGGCTGTCTTGGTTGCAGAGAAAAGGTTGACCCTCAAAGGGTTTAAAAAATAAGGCCCATTAAAAGAACAAACATGTTTTATTTTTAAGAAAATCTCATGAAACTGAGAGTTTAGGGGGGTTGACTACTGAAAGTTTAGAGGTTGGAAATTTGGGGGCGCTGAACATGTGCAGGGGCAGATCTCAAAAGTAAAGGCCAACAGAATAGAAAACATTGGTATTGCTCAGAGTTGGTGTTTTGTTTTCTCATATTTCTTTGACACATAGATTCCAATAAATTAACCAAATTGGCAACACTGACCAGCCCAGAAACCAATTCCCCTAAGTCATTGATAGATCCAAACCAAACAGTGGCACATTTTTGAGAGAGGCTGGACCTGTGCCCTACTCAGTTAGACATAGAGAACCTATCTGTTACAAATGGGAATATTAGGGTAACAGATTTTTCTCTTTGTACTGCTGCCTCACAAGCCCATGCAGCATGGTAATACAGTAAGAGGCACCCAGGCCTCAGCTGACAGGCCTTTGGAGCAGTGGCACAGTGGCCCTATCTGCACAGCTCTAAGGCAGCATGTGCAGCTTGTGGCACCACAAACCTCTTTCTGGTGCTGCAAACCCCACATGCTGAACATTAAAATGTGTAGTGCGCTGCTAATTTGTGGTGTGGTGTCAAAATATGCTACTGGGAATCCTGATAGTAAAAAAAAAAGCACCAGAAAACCCCCGTGGTGCAGAGCATGTGAAAAAAGCATGTGCTGGGACAAATGGAGGCCTGGTCCTCCATCATGATGCTTTGGCTGTGGGGCACGTGTCTCTCCATTAGTACCCCTGCTGCTCCAGCTGCCGACCATGGGCAGGCTCCATTTGTGCCCCTGTTGCTCCAGCACACTGCATGGCATGCTGGGAGCAATCAAAAGTGTGGTAGGGATCTCAGCTGCTTCCTGCTGAGCCTTCTGGGCATCCAGGGTCTGTCCTGGCCCCACAGAGTCCAGCTAGGCTGCTTTAGAGCTGGGCAGATGGGGCTGCTGTGTCACTGCTCTAGAGGCCTGGCAACTGAGGCCTGGGCCCTGGGAAGCAGCCCCAGGACCTCTGCATGAGGGCCACCCCAGCAACAGCTGCATGCACTACTAAGCAGCTGGGGACCCAGGGACACTGGAATAAATGTATTTACTGGGCAACTGCTGCACAGATGGTCAAGTGGGGGCATGCCAAAACATGGCAGCAGTGTAGGAGCAACATCAAGGCATTGCACAGGTAATTTCATGCTGTGTGCAATGCCAACCAGTGCTCAGGGATGAGGTGATGCACCATGGCCCCCTATGAGGAGCTGGCCAGAATCCTTGGCTCTAGTCACATTCCCACCCTCCCTTGCCCTACGCCGATACTCCTTCACTACCAGGGAAGGAGCAGAGCCTGCAGTAATGAGCCCTCTGCCCTGGCTGGAGTCCCCAGAGGCAGGGGGACAATATTGCCTTACAGCCATGTCATGAGTGATGGTGAGGAGGAACTTACCCCATAGGCAGGGCCCACTGCCACAGCCAGGCCAGAGGTGAATACATAGGAAACAGGAGTAAAACAAATGGGAGTGTGAGGCCATTGCTCAACAACTCAGGAGAGCTGGTTACTGGAACCCAGGAGAAAGCTGAATTTCTGAATGACTACTTCATCTTGGTCTTTCACTGAACCAAGGGGAAAACAACACCAGGCAAAGTACAGGATACGTGGTAGGAATAATCACCTTCCTACTATTGCTGTAGAATTGGTGTATGACCAATTAAAAAAAATTAGACATATACAAGTCAGCGGGACCAGATGATCTTCATCTGAGAGTGCTGGAGGAGCTGGCTGAAGTCATTGCGGAACCCCTGGTGAAACTCTTCCATAACTCATGGTGCTCTGGAGAAGTCCCTGAGGACTGGAAGAGGGCGGATGTTGTGTCCATCCACAAGAAGGGCAGGAGGGAGGACGCAGGTAATTATAGGCCAGTCAGCCTAACTTCAATCCTAAGGAAAACCCTAGAGAAGTTAATCAAGGAGTCTATCTGCAATAAGCTTGCAGAAGGTAAGATTCTGAATGACAGCCAGCATGGCTTTGTTGCAGGCGTGTCTTGCCTTACCAGCTTCATCTCCTATGACCAGGTAACTCACCACCTGGACATGAGAGAGCAAGTTGACATTGTATACCTTGACTTCCACAAGGCCTTTGATCTAGTATCCCACAATGGCCTCATGGGAAAATTGGAGGATTGTGGACTTAACTCCGAGACAGTCAGATGGGTGAGAAACTGGCTGCAGAATAGGATGCAGAGAGTTGCAGTGAATGGATCCATGTCATCCTGGTGAGAAGTGGGCAGCGGTGTCCTGAAGGTGCTCGGTCCAGTAGTTTTTAACATCTTTATTAATGATTTGGATGTGGGGGTGAAGAGCTCACTGGCCAAGTTTGCAGATGACACCGACACTTATGGGGAAGTGTGGTCATGCTTGAAAATAGGCTACGGATACAGGTGGACATAAACAAGCTAGCAAGTTGGGTGGATCAGAAACTGATGAAGTTCAACATTGAGAAATATAAAGTGCTCCACCTTGGGACAAGCAGCCCTCAACATACCTACAAGCTTGGCACCACCAAAATGACTAGCACCACGAATGAAAGGGACCCGAGGGTAATAATAGACCACAGTATGAATATGAACCTGCAGTGCGATGCTGTAGCCAGTAGGGCAAATAATACTCTGACATGCATCAATCATTGCATCTCCAGCAAAACCAAGGTTGTGATTCTTTCGCTCTACTTAGAACTGGTGAGACCGCAGCTGGAGTAATGCGTCCAGTTCTGGACACCACACTTTAACAAGGACATGGACAAGCTTGAGAGGGGGCAAAGAAGAGCCACCCATATGATCAGAGTCTTATACAGCAAACCATACAAGGAAAGGCTGAGGGATCTGGGACTCTTCAGCCTGAAGAAAAGAAGGCTGAGAGGGGACCTGGTAGCAGCTTACTGCTACACTGGGGGAGTACATCAAGGGCACCCAAGGGGAAAACTAGGAGTAATGTCCACAACTCCTGGAAGACCGATTCAGGTCTCCGCATTAGGAAAAACTTATTTAGAGTCAGGGTGCCCAGACTGTGGAATAAGCTCCCTCCATGGGTGGTGCAATCACCTACTCTGGAAATCTTCAAGAGGAAACCGGACAGTCACCTTTCTGGAGTTACCTGACTCCCAGTTACCTTTCCTGCCTGGTGCAGGAGGCTGGACCCTTCTGGTCTTACAATCTATGAATCTATGACACTAGAGTGGTAGGTCCTCCAGCTCCTATGTGACACCAGTGGAAGCAGGGAGGAGTCTGAGGAGTGGGCTGGGGTGTCTCTCAGGTCAGCAGAGGTGACATCCCACTGGCCTCACTCCCATCTGAGGCCAGGTCCAGCTCTGACTCCCCATCCCAACCCAGGTCCCAGGAACCACAGTCTCCTGTTCAAGGTGACCGTCTGTTACCACAGCCTGGTAAGTCCCACACAGGGCATGGAGCCAACCACCTTTCCCTCCCTTCTCTCCTGGGCTGCTCCTACTTGTGTCCTACATGCACCCCAAGCCCATGTCTACCACCTCCCTCCTGTCTGACCCCCACTCCTCTGCCATGCAGGGGGCCCTTCCAAGCAGGGGCAGGACAGCTTCGTCCCCTTGCCAGCACTCCCAGGTAGGTGGAGCTGGTTCCAGCCATGAAAGCAGAGGGGGAGGCGGTGGTGCTGCCAGGGCCACATGCCCAATGGATCTCAGCTTCACACCCACTGGAACCAGTGGCTTAGGGCCCGAGGCTCATAGAATGCCTTATCTATTTTGGTAGGGGGAGAAGCTGGGTTCCACAGCCTGGGTCAACTGTGACGCTTGTCCTTGGGAGGATCCCTCCAGGCAGGACCCTGTGGAGGCCATGCATAAGTGTGGGAACCCCCTTTGGGCAGCAGGCTGCCTGGACACACAGTGGGAGGACCATGCATGGTCCTTGCCAGGGTGCTGGGACCACTTTGCTCTGGCTTGGGGGCTGTCTGCCTGGTTCCATACTTGAGACTGAGGCTGCTCCCTGGGGACTCTTGTCAGTTCCTGTTCTCATCCCATGCCATGTTGATGTAGCTGAAGATGGCCCTCTGTTTGCTCGCTCTACAGACAGCCCATCTGCCAGGGGAGAGGCTGCCATCCAGCACCTAGTAGCTGCCCACTAGGCCTGTGCAAAGTGGTTAGTATTCACTTTGGGTTTGGATTCGGCTGCTTTGGGGGACAATGATTTGATTCAGTGATTCAAGTCACTGTCCTGATTTGAATCTCCAAATCAGCCAGGCCCGGCTCATCCCCTACCTGCTTTCCCAGCTGGACAATGGCTGCCCTGTTTGACCCAGCTCCCGGCACTTGGGGAAACCCCTCCCAGGCTCAGTGGGTGCTGCTGGGTGGGGGTGCTCCCCACTGTCCCTCACTGCCCCATGGTGTATGGAGGGCTCTACATGAGCCCCCTGGTCCCCTTTTGCTCCCCCAGCCCTCCCACGGGTGCCCTACCCGGGCCAGCTCTGGCACTTTAAGAAAAAAAACCAACCCAATAAAACCCCTGGATCCACCACTCCTGCTGACAGGGGCTATCCCTGCTGCCCCGCACCATGTGGGGGGCTCTGCATGAACCCCCAAAGGCCGCTGCAGGAGCAGTGAATCCTAGGGCTTTTGTCGGCTTTCCTCCTCCCTGTGCCTCCTCCCCGGTCTTTCCCCTGCCCCTAAAGACCCTCTCTTTTCCCCTTGGGGCTTGTGTAAAGAGTTTCCATTTATTTCTGGTTTTGAATGGGTTTGTGTAAGGTTGGGGGTGGCTGGGTGAATGGTGGTGGGGTTTTGGAGGGTTTCATGTGGGGTAATGTGGGCTTGTTGGTTTGCTGGTGTTGAGGACATTTTGGGTAGAAGGAGGGGGAATAAAATTTCTTTTGTTTTCACAACAACCATACTACCTATATTGTTGCAGTCCTGACAGTGGGCGGGGATGGAGGCCCTGG
Organism: Crocodylus porosus; assembly: GCF_001723895.1. NCBI lineage: Eukaryota > Metazoa > Chordata > Crocodylia > Crocodylidae > Crocodylus > Crocodylus porosus. The sequence continues at coordinate 6,274,000 of NW_017728922.1, forward strand.
GTGGGCAGCCTGGCCCAGGTGACGAGGAGGCAGGTGCCCTACTCAGGGGGGTGAGCCAGCAGATTGGTGCTAATGGTCTCATGCACTCTGGCTCCCACATTCCACCATTGGAGGGAGCGGTCTTCACTTGCAACAATATTCCTGGCTGGTTGGCTCTGTTGCTGCTGTCACTGGATGTGTCATGATACACGTATGGCTGGATGCCACCATGGGACCTCAGGCTTGAGGGGCAGATGCTGTAACAGGTGATAGCGGGTCTCAGCAAGGCAGCAGTCCCTGCTGCCAGACTGCTGCAGTGGGTACAAGATGCAGGGGCCACGCTAGGTCAGGGCCGCTGCAGCAGTCCAGCTGGCACAGGGGGCTAGATTCCCCAGACACCAACTGCCTGGGTCTGAAAGGCTCCTGAGGACAAGGAGCCCTGAACTGCTCACTAGGCCACCAGTTTATACTGCTTTGCCAGCACAGGTGCTGGCTTCAGCCTCCAGCTCCCCCTGGCTGGAGATCCAGGAGGAGCTCGGCAAGGGCAGTTTGCAAGTGGCACAACTTGTCCTACAGACAAAGCTTACGTTAAGTCAGGTGTATGTCCTGAGGCACAAATTACTGGGGCAAATTTGTACCATTACTATTTGTGCCACCACAAGAGCACATCTCTGCATGTGTGGATGCAGCCAAAGAATCCTTTATTTCTCCCTAAAGTAGATCCTGGGGACTCTTTGGATGTCACAATAATTTAGTGGTTTATCTTCAACCAACCTATTTTTAGGTGGTCATCATGTCTAAGGGGTCAGATTCTGGTTATAGGTAGCCAGTGAAGAATTTCCTTATCAGAGGAGAGGCCCAAGTTTCTTTCCTACTTCTCCTATAGCAGAATAACTGTAAGGCCAAACAATGCTGCCCTGCGAGAGAAATGTGTTGGGTGATCTGTTAAAGCTTTCTTTATCTTCTGCAATACAAAGATTGTGAGCTGGGGTTTACAAAATTTTTCATGGTTTGAAGTCCAAAATGAACAGTTTGGCTCTGGTAAATGCAACAGAGCCTCCCAGCAGACTTACCGGAAGATTTGCCTCAGTAGTTGAAAATAGGGTCCCATGTTTACAATTTGGGATCCCTTGCAAAATCACATTCTGTGTTTCAATTGTTTGCACTAATCTATCACTGCTTCATACATATTTCCTTACTGACAGCTGTGTGCTTATGTCTGCTCTTCTTTAACACAAAAAGAAGGCCCCAATTTTCACAGCTGTACAGGAGCAAACATGCATTCATTTTCATGCCAAGGGCCTGATTTTCTGCCATTTTGTATTGGTTTTGTGCCATTAACATCAGAGTACCATGCAAGGATTGATTTGATTTTGAAATTATCCTGAACACGTTTCCTTCATTTAGTTTGTCATTAATTTTTTTCTGCATTAATACTCAGCTTTTCATAATTGCATATACAATTAAAATGTTGCACTAACAACCAATGACAGACACTTTAGATGTTCCTAACATAAGTATAGGTAAAAAGGACCAACCATTTATCTGTCCAACCAACTGCACATGCATTGACTGCAACTGTATCTGCATTTGGGATAAGAATCTATTACATTATGCCATTGTACTTCCTTTGAAGCCATCACTCTGGTGCAAAACAGGGGAATGCCAGTTGCTGGGGGTAATTTCTATTATTTTCTTAAAGAGCCGCTCTAGTTATAGAACTGACAAAATGCGCTGTGCTGTCCCACTGCCAGTAATAAAAGGGAAATGATCTTTAGTATACCAGAACAACTTACTTCCCATTTTTGGCATTCTTATAGGCTGATAGCAAATCAGAAAATAGCCCATCGTACCTGAAAATAAATAATTTGAATAATTTACCTGTGCAAATCCCTCAGCTGAAGAATGGAAGACCAGTTAAGTGACTAATTACCTGCAATGCATCTGCACAGTTTAAAAGTTGAAAATGCACCCAGAGGTCAGCTGCTATCTCAAATTGCACTTAGTTGCAAAATACTTTTGCCATTTAAAGGCTACCAATTGAAAATGCTACTGATTGTGCAACTGTCTCTCTGAGAAGGTGAGCAACTGCTATTTTTACATGTGCACAGCAGATGGGTATTTTCAAAGAAGCAGGCAAAAAAAAATCATAAGCAACCACACTGATTGAGGTAGGTTTTTTGCATGAAAAAAGGAATTTTCATATACAAATAGATATTTATTTCCCTCTTAAAGAGCTCTGACATCATGTGTTGTTTTTTTCTTCATATGGGAACTCTTAATGAAACATGTATTAATAAGCTCGCTTATATAGGTTACATCATCAGCTGGTGGAAATCAGCATAGCTCTATGCAAATTTCTACTTGCTGAAGATCTGCTTCAATATGTATTAATAAATACTATTAAGCTGTCACAGATCATCCTTCATATTGTTTATGTACATTGTCTTATTGATTTCAGTAGGATTGCTTATGCACATAAAATTGCTGAGTTTTGGCCAATGGACTTTGTTTGCACAATTTTTTCCCATTGTTGCAGATTATTGACAATTTCCATATCAAAAAAGACCTCTTTCAAACTCTGTCTCTTTCAAACTCAACTTTGGACCCCTGCTATGACCGCCTATTTTGAGGTCTCAGTGCAGGGCCTGAAATTTCAGAGTGTGTGGCTGCCTGACATTTAAACTGAGGGCATAAAACTGAGGACTTTAGCTTGTAATGACTTGACTGGGGCTCAACCTGAACATCTAGAGCCCATAGAATTCTACTCTTGTAATTCATTCTGTAAGAGGAAATGCCCATGTAAACACCGTACCTGATGAAAGCTGAAGGAAGATGCCTGACTGAAAAATGTACCTCTTAAAGTAAACAGTGGCACATCCATAATGTGTATGTGTTGTGCTCCCTTCTAGTTTGTATACACAGCTATTACAATTGACTGTCCGGCAAGTATGTGCATCAGTATTGGAGGCACTTTTGCATGTGACATGATCTGATTTCTATACACTGCTATGAAATCTTGATGTAAATAATGCATGAAATGTTAAAAGAAATTTGGTGCAAGTAAAAGTGAAGATACACTAACAAATTGGAAAAGAGAAAGGCCAGGTGCAGACATTATACTTTTACAGGTATTATTAAGTGCTATACTCATAATAGAACATAACTTTGGCACACAATGCTGGTCTAGGCCCATAACATAACAGAATTTAGACACACATAAACTGGTTTAAAAATGGTGAGACCTGGTCTAAGATTTGCACCGCCTCCCCTCCCCCACAACCAAAGGGCAAATCTATGTTCTGTTCACTACTGATGGAAACAACACTGCTTACAGAAAACCTCATAACTTAGATTGATTCCACCTTGGGCTTTTTGAGTGTCTGTACCTATCCAATGTTTTATAGACATGCTTTAAAATTTTTCATAATAAGAGATGACAGCAAAGGAAACACAGAAAAGAACCTGTGAACATTTAAATAAGACTTTGATAAAATATACTTTTTTCATATTTTCCTGATTCTGAAAATAGCAAGACAGCACCTTCAAATAATCCATTCCATGCTCAAATGTGTCCTATATTACTTCTGTGTTTAAAAATATTTTTATATTCCAAAAGAATTTTGTTATGATACTATAGCAAACCCACTTTGCATTCCCATACTATCTTCAAAACTTCTTTAAAAACATGCACACGGTAAGACTCACAATACTGTACTGATGTGAGGAAGAGAATTATTATGCTTACTATGCAGATGAGGAAACAGGCCAAATGGTATGGATGGTATGCCCACATTTGGAACTGCTTTGAAAATGGAATTTCCATCCTGCAAAAAACTCCAATTCTGGAATATTGTTAATCCCATGCTAAGATAAATAATACATGGTCTCAAAAATTGTTGTGACATTGTGTTGCTAAAGAAATCATGTTTTAGAAATACTATAACATTCATTTAAATGATTTCAACACACGTCTGTTAGAAAACATTGAAATGCAGCATTTGACGTTAAGACTGTCTAACAAATTTCAGGTATCCAGGTTGAACAAATTTCACTCACTTCAAAATGGTTTGTGTTTCACTGAAATATTTTTTTTTGGGTGGGGCGGAGATTTTGTCAAGAATGAGTACTCCTCCACTGACCATTTAGATTTCAAATTACAGTGCATCACTTGAGAGAAGAAGGGGCAAAGCGAACGTAGGAATACTTCAGAAAAAAATGCTGACACAGAAGTAAAACTGGAAACCTGGAATAAAATTCAAGATCAGAATGAAATGGGAAACTTTGGAAAAGTCCAAGCAAAATCAAACATTAAAATATAACAAAATGAAATACTTTATTTTATTTCTTGGTAATTTGGAATTTTTTCTTTTCAGATTTGATTTAAATCAACAAGCTTTCAGCAACATTTTTCAGTCTGATGTATTGGGACTTTCCAATCTCCAAAAAAAAAGAAAAACAGGTGTTGATAAAGCATACCTGACCAGTTCTTCCCATATGTATGCTGTGAGCCATTGGGACCAGAACTACTGGGCACATCTACACATGCAAATAATGCGGGATCAGTTTACTCAAGAGTAAATTACTCTCAAGTAAACTGACTGGGGCAGGTATCTACACATGCAGGGTCTCAGGAGCAGATTTGCTGCTTATGTCCCCAACTGTCACCGCACCAGTCTTCTGCAGCAGCCAGGGGGAAATCTAGGCTCCCCCTGGGTGCTAGCCCAGGGGCTGGCAGGCAGCACAGGGCCAGGAGACAGGTGTCTCCTTGTGGGGGCAGAGACATTGCTCCTTGACTCCAGGATGCTGCCTGCTGCTAAGGTGAACTGCACCACCAGAGCCCAGGCAGGAACAATGCCCACCTGCCCTGGTAGCAGGGAGCTCCTGACCCTGGCTCCCCAGTCAGGGGCAGGGGACTTGGAAAGCAATCTTGGAGAGGGCTGTAGGGACATAAGAGCAGAGCTGTGCTGGCTATTGTACCACCATGTTGAAGTAGCAAAACTCTGATTCTATTGTGCAAAAGGTCTAGAGATATGGTGTATAATCTGAGGGCCTGGATGCTGCTTTTTCTCATCACATATGTAGTTACTGGGTGTGCATCTACACAAGACATTGACTGTGCAGTAGCTGGAAAATAGTGCAAAGTAATGCATCACAGCACGGACAGTGCTAATATGCTATTGTGCAGTATTATTAGGCTACTGTGCAGTAGTGTCATCTAAAAGATGTTTGCTGCTGCTACTACACAGTAACTTGCTAATACAAGTACTAAATAAATGTGCAGTAATGACTGTGCAGTAGCGTCTCATGTAGACATGCCCATTAAGTAATTAATGTTTTAATCTCATATATTAATATACTGGCTAAATGTGCAATTTGCAACCACAGGAACAGTAGCTACTCAAGTCTTCCACCTGAATGATTATTCTTTGTACATCCCTGCAAACCAACTATTCAGAATTGAAATGCCAGCATAGACTTAATGAATGCAGAGTGAATAGGGCCACTCTCATCAGATGGAATATTTATAGTTATTTTTCCTTCAATGTGAGTTTACACCAGGCTATATGGAAGAGTTTTGCAAATCTGTGTCTGGTTTCACCTCTAAGCAAAAGCTGTCCTTGTCCCCAGGGACCCAGATTCCATGCCACTAAGTCACGTTGTTCTCCTTGAGCTTCACTCGCTACTTCATATAACCATATGAAAACCAATATTGAAAAAGAGTTAACATCTCAGCATGAGACTAAACTTTATGGCAGCATATGCTTTTAACATTAAAAGAGGAAGCAGTTCTGGGAAGAAAGATGCAGACCTGGCAAATTTCTTTGTGGAAAAAAAAGAGAGAAAAGGGTAGAAGGGTTTCATCTCTCCTTAGATGGAAGGGGTAAGTACAACTGTTGAAATACAGCTGGCAAGGGCTGGTAGACTCATTATAGATAAAGATTGATAAGCATGCCATACTGGAAAGAAGGTTCAATTTTTAGGAGTAAGGGAAACATTGCTTTCACTGTCTGAGGATGTTTTGGTTTATACCAGGCTTTTTTATATCATACACTGTATACCAGCTAACTACTTTGGGCCCAATTCTGCAATAGTTTCTGCATGGGGGACAGCACCTATTTATTTAAGTCCAATGAAGTCCATGTGAGGAAGGAGTGTTGCTCAAGATTACACAGTGTAGTGTTGCCACCTCTTGCAATATCTGATTTTTTTTTTAAGCCCAAACTACTGGAGTTACACGGACAGTACTAGGTTCATTTTGAAAGTAAATTTCTAGTTTTTATGGCTGCAGAGAAAAGCTTAAAAATACCAACTCCGTAGGCTTAAAAAAAATAACAGGTGAATAAAAGAGCACAACATATACTATTTATAATCCCATGATTTTTAAGAAAATATTATTATTTTAGGATCACAGTTTAGTGATTTTTAAATGTTTGGGTTTGTCAGTAAGCAATGGTTCTAAGTCTGTAATAATATTGTGCTACATTGATTTCTCCATTGTTCAGTGGAGTTCCTCTGGACCAACCCTGATACACCCAAAAGAAGAGTTTGGCCAGCTGGAACAAGAGTATGGCTACTTTGAGCGATTATAAGGGCACTGGAGCTGGAAGGCCTAGTTCCACTGGAAATGAGCCAGTTTTTGTGCAAATGATAGTTACATCCCTAAGACATCCAATGTTCACTATGCAATGGGGAGCCAATGGCACATCTTTGCCTAAAAGACAGCCTTATGTTTTGGATCCTTTGTCCTCCCTACCCATCCTTCATTTTCTGTCTTGTCACATTCCCTCACCTACATATAAACACATATTAGCGCATGCATACAGGCATAGCAGTTCAATATCTACAGCACGCCACAAATCAGATTTTTAAAGCTTGCTCTGGAAAATAACATTAGTATATATTTATCTACACCACGCTGCTAACCCAGGTAATGAGCACTTGGGTCTGAGCACTGGGTTGGCCAAGACCTAGTACGAGGATCTCTGCTGTAAGATCCTAATATATTTATATGTTCCCATAATTTCTTCCTAGTCAATGCTGAGTGTAGAAGCAGCTGTTTGTCTTTTGGGAAGACATTTGAGGACTGTCAGCATGACAGCCTGTCCTTAGTTCACTGTCGGTGAGTTCTAGCTTGGGCTGATGCTGAACTAAGGCTTTCACCCATACTCCCAGTAAGCAAGCCCAGGCTCAAAGTGCATGTGATTGAAGGTTGTTGTTGTTGTTGTTGGTGTGTGTGTGTAATGGTAGGGATATGGGGCAAAAAAGTCTCTGTAGGAGCAGGAACTAACAACATCAGCGTAGCTATGTGCAGTAGTACCAAGGCCTCCCTTTCCTGAGTAGAACACTTTGTCTAGAGGAAAAACTGCACAGGACTAAATGTGAAGGAAGGACAGCCAGGCCTGTGGGTTTTTTCCTTCCTCTCTGCTAATGTCAAGTCCATTGAATGGAAAAATTGCGAAAATGAAGCTCATCATAAAGTTATATGAATCACTCAAAGGGGGCATTGCACAGCCCTACCTCTCCTAAGTAATGTTCCCTATTTCCTCTGAAGGTGTCACGTGAAGGCAAACCACAGCAGACTGGTGCCATTTGCTTGCTCAACTCAATTATTTTTATCCAATAGAGAGTACCCCCTGCTTCCCCCTTCTCAACAGATCTTTGACTCTCCTGAAGCCCCTCATTGCAACAGAGCTTCCTGAGAAATTAACCATTTATGGGCCAATGATATCTTTCAGAGGGAAATAACTACTTCTCTTTCCCGATTTTTTGCGGTTGTTTGCAGCACAGGATAACATTGAAAACCTTGTAGAAAAGTATTAAGGTGGGAGAAAAATGTTTTGCTTTCACCCAAGAAAGGGTGGGGATCAGGGCTGTACAATATTTCTTTTTTCAAAATTCAGCCAATGTGGAGTGGCTCAAGTCCTTAGGTTCTTACTCAGTTCGAATTCAGTCTTTACACAAAATTCCTTTGAGCCTTAGTGAAAACTTTTAGTTAGCAAGGACAGTGAAAACTGACTAAAGGTCTCAGGATTTGCTCAAAGTTTTTAGAAGTATTGAACTGGTTTGATTCTCCTGTCATTTCATGATGATATAAGCCAGGAGCAACTAGCCTGTAGCACGGCACTACTGTAAAATAGCTCAGAGTCAGAGGAGAGTTAGACTGACAAAAGTACAACGGAAGAATGCACATAGCACACATCTTAAAAGAGTCTGGCAACAGGCAGGTCAGCACTGATATCAGAGGTGTGATTGCAGCACAGGTAGTCATACCTGAGCTAGCAATAATTTTTTCGCAGGGTATTGATGGCAGTGTAGCTGCCGCAGCACAGACTCTCGTGCAACCTACTCATTTAAATATGTATCCCAGGTGGCTTCAACACCCCATCCTGAGTAAAGAACTACTTAAGCTAAACAATAACATTGGTACAAGAAGAAAAGGTCATCAATTGGCCATAAATAACATCTGGTAGGAAATTAGATGATTAAGGATTTCTAACCCTTAGAGCAGTGAGATTCCAGGACAGCCTTCCACTTGGAACAGCAGGATCAAAACCCCCAGCTACTTTTAAGATGCACCTGGATTAGTTTATGAAACGGATTATATGACATGGTTGTTTGAGATTTAAAAGGAACTGGACTCAATGGCTCAAAAGGCCTCTTGCAGTCCTATATTCTTACTACTGAGTCCATTCTTTACATATGATATGTATTCTGGGAGATTTGAATTAGAGTATGAGAACTTTAGAACTAGGACTGCTTTTTTCTTTGCATTTGTACAACACCTAAATTGAAGGGGCCTCTATCCATGCTAGGGCACAAGGGTAACACCACACTTTATGATATGCAGACAACATACTACTTAAGAACTATACGTTCCTTTTTCCTACTATTCACCTCCAAATCCAAACATTACAACATCATACATAAAAATCACACGTAGTGGAAAGACATGTGATATGTTAAAGGAGCTTTGTTACTGGTAGGATTCTGAATTCCTGGAGTATGTATTGAGGGGTGGAGATTACCTGTGACATGTTAATGAACATGGGTGTATGAGCTTTCCTGCTACAATCAAAGTACAAGTGCCTACTAGAGACTTCATGCCAGGCCATGTTTCAGCCACCTCTCTTTGTACGATAGAATCCTCCTTCCCCTCCAATCCTAGCCAGAGTTATTTCCAACAAGAACCTTAAATGTATGACTGAGGGATCCTGTGAGCATTTAGGGACATGGAAAGAGGGTCAAATCCCATAATACAAATTAAGAAATTGTTGTGAGATTATTGCAAACAACTGAACTGCAATGCCAGTCCAGTGTGGACCTGCATCCCACTGGTTCTTTCACAGAACTTGAAATTAAAACTGCCATAGCCTCTATTAAACCCCAGAAAGCTGCAGGATTGAATAATATCTACCCACAATTCCTGATGAATATGGGGCTGTGCCTAAGAAACTAACTGATAAGAGTTCCTGTCATCATGTATGTGAAGAAACAAAATATCTAAATTCTGGAGATGCGCTCAATGTGATTGCACATCCAAACTGGGCAAGAATGCTGACAATCCTGCTTGCTACAGACCAATACCTTTACTATCATTTGTCTACAAACTGCTGGAAAGACTGATCCTAAATAGGATAACTGACATAATTGATCCCCAGTTACCATGAAAACAGGCAGGGTTCTGCAAAAATAGAAGCACCATTAACGAGGTAGTAAGGCTTACTCAAGACCTTGAAGATGCTTTTTAAAGGAGGGAAAAGGCAGGTACTGTGCTGGCAGATCTAACCACTGCATATGATACCGTCTGACTGAAAGGAGTAGAGTATAATTACTCAAGAGGATCCCAGCTAGGGGTAAGGTGGCCTTTATCACTAAAATAATATCAAATATACCCTTCATCCTCTCCACTAGTGGAGGAAATAAAAGCAGATACAAGCATCTATGCAATGGAGTACCACAAGGATCTGTGGTAGCACCCACCCTTTTTAATATCTATATAGCTGACATTCCATTCACCACAGCTAAAAAGTGCACCTATGCAGATGACGTGGCCCTGTCCACCTTTGGCAAGTGTGCTCCAAAAATAGACACTGCCTTGTCTCAGGATATGAATACAGTAGCCTCTTACCTGCACCAGTGGAGACTCAAACTCAAACAAAAACCACTGCATCACTCTTCCACCTCTGTAATGCTATGACACATAAAGGATTAAGATTGACCTGAATGGTAATGAACTCTCCTTCACAGATAACTCAGTGTACCTGGGAGTAACTCTGGATAAGAGCCTTACCTACAGTGAACACCTACTGAGGTCACCTCTTGCATTGGTGCCATAAGACAACTGGCAGGAACAACCTAGGAAGCCAATTTCACTCCTCTAAGGATGTTAACACTTGCACCTGCTAAATATTGCTGTTAAGCATGGGGGTGCAATAGTTATGCCAGCAAAACTGATGTTGCCTTGAACTCAGCAATGAGGGGGTGTAACATACTCCTGTTGACATGCTGCCAATACAATCAGGGACACTAACTCCCCAACTAAGAAGACGGAAGGCAACTCTTGGCTTTGCTTAGCAAACCCGGCAAAACCAGAAGCACCTGCTTCATGAGTCTTGAAGCAACCAGTACGTAAGTGATGAAAGTTGAGAAACTCATTTAGATGGGAGGCGTGGGTACTGTTGCAACAGTATGGACGTAGGAGCAGTGTCTTATGGGCACTTGAACAACACCACAAAAAATGAGATGAGACTGATTTTTTTCTCAAGCAATTAATAAGCAACCCAACACCCTATCCACCTGGGTTTGAACTCCCCCACAACTTATGGATTAAACTAAACAGGTTTTGTTCTGGAGCTGAATGCTTTAATGCAACAATCTATAAGGCTGGCTTAAAGGACAGTCCAATATGAGAGTGTAGTGATGCACCACAAACTGCTGACCATGACTACTGCCTCACATGTGCAGCACACCTGCACACCCAGGATGAGGACCTGGCAAGCATCAAGCAGTTGCTCTGCCACATTAATGATGTGTAGAGGGGGAAATTATTAATGATGTGTTGAGAGAAGAAGGAATTATTCTGAACTGAAGACCGAAAGCTTATGAGGATAACTGAATTCATAACATTTCCACTGTTCAGAATATTCCAAAACTAGGAGATTTCAGTTGCATCAGATACATATTGTAGCTATGTTTCAGCCTCAAACCAAAAGTCTGAACCTTTGCCTAGCTGCAGCACTTTTCAGGCCTGTTTCTTTGTCCATACTTTATTCTGGCACCCAACAAATTACTACACCCACCCAGTGGCTTGTCTCCCTCTGTACGCCAGTACCGCTCTGCTCACCCGCATTTTGGATCTCTGAGACAGATGCAAACACAGGTAACAATTTTAGTAATAAAAGTTTGATTTCTCAGTAAAGTTTTTTAGAAGGGGTTATTTGTTAAATATTTTGTACTGTCTGTGAATGCAGCGATATATGGTTTTGGGAGTTCTTTTGGTATTATAGAGGAGACAAAAAATCAACCAGATTTTGATCTTTAACACAGGTTCAACACTGATGGAGAGCTACAGCTGAAGGTATAAAATTGGAATCCCGACTTACGGATATGCCACAGGGCTGCTCCCCTTACACAATACAAAGGAAGGAAGTGGAAAGGAAGCAATTTATGAGTCAGTTCTGAGCAATACATAACATGGTTAGCGATGCAGAGGTAAAGGGCCTGTACCCAAGAGTGAGATACACAGACTTCTCAACCAGGGCTGAACATGAGAGCATAATGAGAAGAAGTAAAGATGGTCCCATGCAGGACCAGAAGTGGAGGCAAGGCAAAAGGTTGTCTGGTCTTGTAATGTTTTAATTTTGCCTTGATTCAGAGAATATGAAACATCTCAAGACAAAGTCTGTTCTTACGATATTCATATAAAGTAATGTTTGGCTATATCGATATAAAGATTTTTGTGGTATCTTTTACTGTGGTATAGCTGCAAGGGCTGTTGGACAAGCTCTGAGGCATGAAATGCCCCTCATCAGATCATCTAAGGAAGATGTCGGAAGGTCATTTGGTCTAATAAAAGGTAGCACAATAAATTATTGCCTTTTGTATGCTTCCTGGACACCATCACTGTCACAACACTCCAACCCTACTAGATATATAGACAAACTTGAATGGCTAATCCAAATATCTTCAGAAACCTCAGGCTTTTAACTTCACTAATCACTACTTAGGATATTCTTTTTTCTGTAAAGACAAATTCCTCTTGTCAATAAGTATTTTGCTTTTAAAGAGCTTCTCTACAAGTTCATGGTGATTCCAGTAAGATATGAGTTTCAAGTGAATAGCACCCTATGTAATACTGATTCTGGAACAAGTGTACTTCATTCCTGTTTAACTTAACTCACCCTGAAAGTGAATGAAGCTAAATAAGGATAAGATGGTCCACACATGGAGCTGATCAGGAATAACTCTATGTGTAGACAACCCATCAAGGAGTTGTGAAATGGCTACTGTCATGTGTAATACATTCCATAGAACTGTATTTTAGGGAAGTTGAAGAAGTACATAATTTACTCAAATCTCATGCAAATCATTTCAAGTATGATCTGTCATCACGCTTAGCCTATAACTGTAAGTAGTACTAGGGGTGAGCTGTTTGAGGGGAAAAAGACTGCTTAACATATTAAACACAAGTGTAATAGAGGGCAAAATATGTGCCAAAAGATCCTTCTGATTTTCCAAGATCAGCCCAGTTTGAGTAGTAAGCGAGCAGCTAGAATGGAGTATTAATAAGGAAACAAGGTATGACTGAAATCCTAGCCCAAATCAAGTTAGTAGAAATGTTGCCACTAAGTATAGGACAGCCAAGATTTCACAGTGGAACTGCAGAGCCTGTGGGGTTTCTGTAGCTGTAGGAGACAGGCACCTGCCCCATATGTTTCACCGTGTTAGAGTGTTGTTGGTCCCATTTCACTTCAGTAATGCATGAGGGTCTGTGTGCTCTTTAGGGCATAGTGTATACTAGTATATCAGAAAGCCTTTTGTTTTGTTTAGCTTGGTTTCAAGCAAGCCTCCAATTGTGAACCAAAACCAATGAGACATCAATTTTCTAATAAAAACCTAGTGGGTGAAATGCACCAATATCACATTCCTTCCCTGTTGTTCCTGGAATCAGAAAGGATTCTCTTAGCCATTTGTTCAAACCATGACCAATTTTGCTTAGAGATCAACAAAAATCAGAATCTTTATCTCTTGCTTCCTTCCCCTGCTCCAAACTTTGTTCGTTTTACAGCAAATGGACTCTGATTCCAACCTGACAAACTATTAAAATGTCCAAAGTACCCCTATTCAGTCCGTTAAAGAGACTGACCAAAGCCAGACCCATTCCAACCATGTACGCTTTGAACCTGTTCTTGGTGAAGTCATGGGAGTTTTGCTACTGATTTTGATGGGAACACTGGAAAAATATGAAAGCCTAATCTGAACTAACTCTAGCTGTGGATTTGGTTTTGCTAAAATAAAACTCAGTTTGTGCTGTTTAAGAAAGTCCAAGCCAAAATACTGTCTTCAGGGCATCCTACTCTGGGCCTTTCAGTGCAAAAAGTTTCTTTACTAATATGCTCCTCTTTCATTGACAATTGAAGGGGTTATGAATATGTTGAAAAATAAAATCCTAGCCATCCTAATAGTGCCATTAGGGAAAAGTGATGAACTCATGGTAAAGATGATAAAAAGAGCAGCTGTGGTAATCTTATATTGATTGCTGATGCTTATAACCTTCTGCAGGAAGAAGGAAACACTTCTCTTCAACACCCAAATTCACTGGAAATGTAATTTCCCCTTTAAAATAAACAATCAATAAACATTTGTTTAGCTATTTTTAGTTTTTCTTTCCCCAAATCATTCCTTACTGCTGTCAGATTTCTTCACCATGTGCCAGTAACACAGCCAGAGAACAAAGAAAAGACACTTCAGACTATACAGAAGCCTAAAAACTGCTTGTAAGTAAATAAAATCAAATAACTGTAATAAAAAAGTTAATTCTAGCCTTTTGTTTGTTTCCATTGTAAAATTGCCATGGGACTGAGGAAATATAGTAGCGCTTAATTTTAATAGTTTCATCGTTGTAGATTGGCTGGGTATTAATTGTGTTAATGGTGATCATACTGAATTCATTTGGTATTTATTGAGAGACCACCTGTGCACCCATATGGTTTCCATCATTATTTAGGAGTAGTTAATGGACCCATTAAGAGTTAGCAGAGAGATGTGGGCTGGCAGTGCTTTCCGAGAGTGGTAGAAACATTCTGTTGATATCCAGTGCTTTTGCACAATTTTCTAGAGTCATTTGCTTGGCACCAATTTATTAATATAAATACATGTCCTTCTAGCATTCAAATACCTAAAAAAAAATCAAGTCATACTTTGCTGCTCCCAGTCAGCCTGGAAAGGCAAACTTTAGTTTTCCAATTTTAGCAAAATGTCTCTTACGTGTTGTCCTGTACCTCTTAGGAAGAAACAAGGCACCGAAAGGTTGCCAGTGGAGATGCCCCTGGGGTGCGTGCGTGTGCAAGCACATGCATAGGGTGGGGAGAGAAGATAGGGAAAAAGGGGAAATGTTTATTCTGCGCTGGGTCTCCGAGCACACAAAATGACAAGTGTTGCCCATGCAATGTGTCCTCTCGGTTGTGCAACACCAGAAACCTGTGGTGGGGAGGGGGTGGGGAGAATCACGTGCAGGGAGTCAGCTTTGACTGTCAGCAGAGGAGAAGGAAGAACACTTTGGCTGGGTGTGGTGGTAACTAAGGCTGCTCTCTGACCGCAGTGACCTCTTGCTTTTGATACACATATCTGAAATGGTATTTCGCAGCAACAAATCATTAGTAATACGCGTGAAATACGCACAAGAGGCTACAGCAAAGCATTTCTATTTTGGGGGCAGTAGCCAGAGCGCATTTTCTCTGGGCTGAAAAACATTTATTGCCAACTTACATTTTATGCAAAGAGACAATTGCTGTATTCAGGCTGGGATTTTCAGAAGTGTCTGAGGCATTTAGGAGCTCATGTCCTCTGGAAGTTGAGTGATTTACTCCTTTGAGTGGTTTTGAAAATTGAACCCTTAACTTATTTGATAAATAAGTGTGGCTCCACACTGTTTTCTCCTATTTATGATGTGGAAACAACTGAATTCAGCAGCAGTTATTAAACTTAGTTCTTTTGACGGTGTGAATAGGATCATAAGAGTTTTCATTTGACGAATGAGGAATTTAATGAAGGTGGTTTCTTGTTTCTGGTGGCTATTCCTATTTACATGCATTATGTGGCATCAGGAAGAGATAAGCTGTTTCCTTGCAAACCTGCGGGTATAATTTAAAACAAGCAGATTATTTTCTTCTCTGTGATTATGGCATCTTAATTTAGTATTTAATACACTTCCCAAATGAGGACCTTCCTGTCCTAGTCTAGGTTTGTCTAGACTATCACATGCTTTTTTAATATTCTTAATAAATCATTAATCAGATAACAATTATCAATGGAAATTGCTGGGGCAACACCCCATTGTTGGATTATTGTACTTCTGGTAACGTTTTGAGGCTTATCGGTTAGTGTACTGCATACGAATAGCACATTTTTACTATTAATCTTTTTTAAAGTTAGAAGATGAAATTTTATGAATGCTGAAAATAATTGAGAATGGGATGACTGGCAAGAATAACGTAATAGCTACTCAAACCTTCATTTTAGTGACCAAAAGACATTCGTTATTAAATGATTCCTGTTTAGTTGCCTACATGAAGTGAGCTGTTGGTTTCAGTCCAGAACTTAGTTGACAGATGCCTACCATTCAAACAGAAGCTGTACTAATTGTCATTGTAGCTGAAAAATTAGGGAGTGATGCTCTGAATGGAATGGCCTATAAACACCAATTCCTGGTGAGAGTCACTTCAACATCAGGATTTTTATCAAATGAGGGAAATATGCATGGCTTTCCATGTTGGTGGGAAAAAACCCATCAATTCCAGGAATGTTTGCAAGCATTTTAATGTCAAGTGAATACTTTCAAAAGCAGGCTCCTGATACTGGAAATAAATACAGATAGTAAGCACTAAAAATCAAAAGCCACTTTTGAAAATGTCTTTATTTTTTTTCTCTTATTTCTTAAAAACTTATTTAATGTGATCACCACCTGTGGACTTTGCTGTTCATTGGAGTACAGGCTACAGAACGGACTAATAATTCGGATTTACAGTAAGAACAGATTCTAGTTTATATTTTGATGTAGACTTCAGTGACACTATCACCTCTGTCCGTTCTTACTCTATAGTAAATTATTAATATCGTAAC
Source organism: Crocodylus porosus (assembly GCF_001723895.1). Taxonomy (NCBI): domain Eukaryota; kingdom Metazoa; phylum Chordata; order Crocodylia; family Crocodylidae; genus Crocodylus; species Crocodylus porosus. The sequence goes on from NW_017728922.1 coordinate 6,290,323, forward strand.
TATGGTGCTAAAGCATGGGAAGGGTGGCACATTGTTATCTCTCATCAATTTTACAGAAACAACTTAGTTCTACATCAGTTATTACATTTAGGTATTTTGATAGTGTGAAAGAGAGATTAAGAGTTTTCCTCCTAACAAAGAGAGACTGAGTCAAGGTACTTTCTGTTTTGCTCTGGAGGTTATTTATATCTATATTTAAACCTGACATTAGTAAGTGATTATCACAGTTTCCTTGCAAATGTCCTTTGTTATTTAAATCATATTAGTGTCCACACCTCTAGGTGACCTGTTGCTGATGTATTATAATTGGTCCCAGACAGCTAAGTTATCAGCCCTATTTGGTATTGTTGTTTTGCTCTATGAAGATGTCAGAAAGAGCTCTTCAGGACCCAAGGACTTGAGCTTGAAAGATGTCATTGAAACACTTACTGGAGACAATGAAAACTGAAACTGCACTCTGTCTCTTAGTATTTGACATGACACTATTCAGACACTTTAGGTATCAGAGTAGAGTCCCTGGGCACATCTAGACAAGTGCACACATGTAGTTTGTGGCACCTCAAACCTGCATCCTGGGGCCCACGACCATGGAGCCCCCCTCCTACTCCTTTGCCACCAGGCGAAGAGTGCAGCCAGCTTGGTAACCTGGCTAGAGTTCCCAGAGGCAGGGCCCTCCTTCAGGCCTAATGTACCACCGCCACCCAGCCATGCCAGGAGCTACCGTAGCAAGGGATGGCTGTCTCAGGCCAGACCTGGTACCACAGCCAGGACCAACAAGTCCCTGACCTCCTGCAGGACAGGAATGGGAGTGGGAAGGAGACCAAGGTGCAGCTGGGTCAGTGGAGGCCATACCCTGGTAGCCTTGGTGCCAAGCCTCGCTCCCATCAGAGGCCTGGTCCAGCTCCAGATCTACTCCCAAACTCAGGGCCTAGGAACTGCAGTTTCCCAGCTCAGCCAGCCACCTGTCACCAAGGCCTGGTAAGTCCCTTGCAGAGCATGGGGAACTGGCAGCCTCTCTCTGCCATACCCTTGACCCTCCCTTCTCCTCTGGGCTGCTCTTCCTTGGGCCCTACACCAGCCCCAAGTCCATCTCTGCCACCTCCCTCCCTCCTCTCCCGATCACCACTCCTTTGCCGCGCAGGGGCCCCTTTCCCAGTAGGGGCAGGGCAGCCTCCCCACACTTGCCAGCACCCACAGCTGGATGAAACTGGTTCTGGCCACAAGGGCAGGGGAGAGGTGGTAGCATTGCCACAGTCACATGCCTGTTGGGCCTCAGCTTTGCACTTGCTGGAGCCAGTGGCTGAGGGCCTGGGGGTCATAAAATGCTGCATCCATAGGTGACTGGTAGATGGTGCACGTGCCTCCCTGACAGGGCTGTTGCCCCTCAGTGACTGACACCAATGCTGTTGGCAGGGCTGGTGGCCCCCCTGACAGTGCTGCCATTGGCAGGAATTTCTGCAGGTGCCCCCCCAGATTCAGGAGGCACCAGTCACCCATAGAATCAGAGAATCAATGAGTGGGAAGGGACCTAGACAGATCACCTGGTCCGACCCCTGCCATGGGCAGGAAGGAGCACTGGAGGTGGCAGGGGTCATAAGACCCCAGCCAGGTGCCTATCCAGTCTCCTCTTGAAGATTTCCAGGGAAGGTGAGAGCATCACCTCTCTGGGAAGCCTATTCCAGGCTCTGGCCACCCTTACAGTGAAGTAGTTCTT
>NW_017728922.1:6292136-6302616 GCF_001723895.1 Crocodylus porosus
TGGCCCCTGATAAGGTTGTAGGCAGCCACAAGATCCCCCCTCAGTCTCCTCTTGTGGAGACTGAAGAGATTCAGGTCCCTCAGCCTCTTCTCATAAGGTTGGCTACAAAGGCCCTCAACCATACAAGTGGCCTCCTCTGGACCCTCTCCAGGTTCTCCACATCCTTCTTGAAGTGCGATGCCCAGAACTGGACACAGTACTCCAGCTGTGGCCTGACCAGCGCTTCATAGAGGGGGAGCAAGACCTCTCTGGACCTGTTAGTGATGTACCTGTTGATGTATGACGGGTGCGGTTGGCTCTGCCTATTGCTTCATCACATTGGCGACTCATATTCATCCTGGAGTCAATCCTGACTCCAAGATCCCTCTCTGCCTCTGTGCTGCCGAGAGGGTCAGTCTCTAACCTATAATCATAATGCTGGTTCCCTCTCCCCAGGTGCAGCACTCTGCACTTGTCCTCATGGCTGCATCTTTCTTAGTAGAGGGAGGTACTGGGTGCTACAGGCTGGTCTGGCTGCATTCCTGGGAGGATCCCTCCAGGTGGGGCCCCACGGAGACCATGGGTGCAAGTGGGAGGGCCCTTTTGACAGGCTGTCCAGACACACAGTGGGAGGGGATGGGCAGACCCCAGGATGGATGCAGTCCTTGTAAGGATGCTGGGCCCACATTGCTTTGGCTTGGGGGGCCATCTGCTTGACCCTGTGCCCGGGAATCATCGAAAGTTAGGGTTAGAAGGGACCTCAGGATGTCATCTAATCCAACCCACTGCTCAAAGCAGGACCATCCCCAGCTAGATCATCCCAGCAAAAGCTTTGTCTATCTGGGTCTTAAAAACCTCCAAGGATGGGGATTCTACCACCTCTCTGCGTATCCTGTTCCAGTGCTTTATTACCCTCCTAGTGAGAACAGTCTTCCTAATAGCTAACCTAAACTTCCCTTGCTGCAACTTGAGACTGTTGCTCCTAGTTCTGTCATCTGCCACCACTGAGAAGAGTTTAGCTCCATCCTCTTTTAACCCCCACTTCAGGTAGTTGAAGGCTGTTCTTAAATCCCCCTTGTCTTCTCTTCTCTAGACTAAACAAGTCCAGTTCCCTCAGTCTCTTCTCATAAGTCATGTTCCCCAGCCCCCTCACATTTTTGTTGCCTTGCAATTTGTCCACATCCTTTCTGTAGTGCGGGGCCCAAAACTGAACACAGTACTCCAGATGTGGCCTCACCAGTATTGAATAGAGGGGAATAATCACTTCCCTTGAACTGCTGGCAACACTCCTACCAGTGCAGCCCAGTATGCCATTAACTTTCTTTGCAACAAGGGCACATTGTTGGCTCATATTCATCTTATTGTCCACTGTAACCCCCAGGTCCTTTTCTTCAGAGCTGCTGCCCAGCCTGCACTGGTGCATGGGATTGTTCCATCCTAAGTGCAGGACTTTGCACTTGTCCTTGTTGAACCTCTCGAGATGCCTTTTGGCCCAATCCTCCAGTTTGTCTAGGTCACTCTGAATCCTAGCCCTACCCTCCAGCATATCTACTACTCTCCTTAGTTCGGTGTCATCTCCAGACTTGCTGAGGGTGCACTCTATGCCATTTTCCAGGTCACTGATGAAGACATTGAACAAAACTAGCCTCAGGACTGACCCTTGGGTCATTCCATTTGATACTGGCTGCCAACTAGACATGAAGCCATTGATTATTATCCTCTGAGCCCAATGCTCCAGCCAGTTTTCTATCTACCTTACAGTCCATTCATCCAGCCCATACTTTTGTAGCTTTCCTGAGAGAATGTTGTAGGAGACCGTATCAAAAGCCTTGCTAAAATCAAGGTACTCCACATCCACTGGTCTCCCTATGCTCTTGATGAATTAATGATGACTGTTCCCAATCACCTTCTCCTCCAGGTGCTTAGAAATGGCTTCCTTGAGGATCCACTCCATGATCTTTCCAGGGACTAAGGTGAGGTTGACTGGTCTGTACTTCTCTGAATCCTCCTTTTTCCCTTTTTTAAATGTGGGCACTATGTTTGCCCTTTTCCAATCATCTGGGACCTCTGGTTGCTATGAGTTTTCAAAGATGCTAGCCAATGGTGCTGAAATCCCATCAGCCAACTCTCTCAGCACCCTCGAGTACATCCCATCTGGCTTCATGAACTTGTATATGTCAAGATTTTCTAAATAGTCCCTAAACTCTTCCTTCAACACTACTGGCTGTTCACCTGCCCCTCAAATTTTGATGCCTGGTGCAGCAGTCTGGGAGCAGACCTTGCTTGTAAAGACTGAGGTGAAAAAGGCATTGAGAACTTCAGCCATTTCTGCATCCTCTGTCACAAGGTTGCTTCCCCCATTCAGTAAGGGACCCATACATTCCCTGATCCTCCTCTTGTTAACGACATACTTGTGCTTTGGTCTTCCCGACTTCATCCCTGAGCAATGCTCTTCTATTCCTCCCTAGTTATTTGTTCAAGTTTCCATTTCTTATAAGCTCCTTTTTTTGTGATTTAGTTTACTGAAGAGTTCACTGCTAAGCCAAGCTGGTCTTCTGCCATACCTGTTAGTTTTCATGTACATTGGGATGGTTTGTTCCTGAACACTCAGTAAGGCTTCTTTAAAGTACCCAGCTCTCCTGGACTGCTCTCCCTCTCAGACTGGCTTCCCAGGGGATCCTGCCCATGAGGATCGAAGTCAGCTTTTCTGAAGCCCAGGGTCCTTATTGTGTAACTCCTCCTCCTCTTTTCTCTTACCTGCCCTTCCTGAACAGTTTGTATCCATCCATGACAGTGCTCCAGTCATGCGAGCTCCCACCAAGTCTCTGTTATTCCAATCACATCATAAGTCTGTGACTGTAAAATGACTTCTGATTCTTCCTGCTTGTTTCCCAGGCTATGTGCATTTGTGTACAGCCACCTGAGGTAACTACTTGATTGCCTGGATTTCTCAGGAAGTATGAGAACACCTCCTCTGTTGCCCCTTCCTGCTTGCTCTTTCTCCAGGTCTCCTGCTTCCCCACTTATCTCAGGGCTTTGGTCTGCATCACCTAGTACACTTAATTTAAAGCCCTCCTCACTAGGTTAGTGAGCCTTTCTGCAAAGATGCTCTTCCCTCTTTGTCAGGTAGATCCCAACTCTTCCCAGCAAGCTTCTTCTTGGAATAACATCACATAGTTGAAGAAGCCTGCTTGGTTGATGCCACTTGCACAGCCATGTATTGGTCTGCAGGATGCACCTGTTCCTGCCAAGGCCCTTTCTCTTGACTAGAAGAATTGAAAAGAACACAAACTGAGTCCCAAACCCCTTCACCCTCACAACGATGGCCCGGTAATCACTTTTGATCTGCTCAGGGTCTCCCTTGGCAGTATCATTGGTGCCCACATGGATGAGCAGCGTAAGGTAGTAGTCAGAGGGCTGGATGAGTCTTGGTAACCCCTCTGTGACACCTTGGATTTGGGCTCTGGGTAAGCAGCAGACTTCCTGGGACACCAGGGTAAGCTGGCAGATGGTTCTCTCTGTCCCCCATTGAAGGTAGTCTTCAACTACAACCACCCATCACTTCTTCTTGGTGGTGGTTGTCTCGATCCTTTCCACCTTGGTGAGGCCTGGCCTTTCCTCCTCCACCAATGAAACATGCTCCTTCCTCTCTGTCACTAGGACTGCATATCTGTTCTCCAGATGAACTGCTGCAGTTGGAGGTGAAAGTTTATTCTTGCTGCCAGAGGTCACAAGCCTCTGGCTTCCACCCTCCTGGGAGTTCATGTCCTCTCTCTTCTCTAGCACTGCCTCTGGTAGTTCTTCCTCCACAGTCCTGGAGGTCTCCTCCAGCATTGAATCGATGAACTCCTCATGGCAGAGGATGCTTTGGGGCATCACCACCTCCTCCTGTAGCTCTCTTACCTGTTCCCTGAGAGATACTACTAGGAGGCACCGCTTGTACTACAGGCACCGCCTGACCTGGCCATCACTGGAAGGAACCTGCAAGCTGCAGTCCCCACAATGCTAAATCTGGACCTAGGTGGAAGCCTTGATGGTGAGTGGTCCAGTCTGGACAGAAACCTCACAGGTGCAAGGAGAGGCAGTGGCAGTGGCAGTGGCAGTGGCTCTGGTATTACAATGTCCTCCAGGCATTTCTCTGGGTCTCTTAATCTACCGTCTCTCTCTTACTGCCCTTCTCCCAAGCACACCTTCCCTAGTGAATGCATTTGGAAGCTTGCCTGTTTACTCTTCTTGGCCCCAAAGGATTTTTTTCCCTGTTTCCTCACACTAAGCTGAAAGGCTGTCCCCTCAAAAATGTGGGGGAAGAGGGCAAACTGACCTGTGAACTGGCTTGAGAACTGCCTTCAAACTGCTTACCCTGTTTGCAGCCCCTGCTCGCTGGCTCCCTGCTCCCTGGGGAACCTCACCAAGGCCTGTTCTCACCCCATGCCATGTTGCTGTAGCTGAAGATGGCCCTCTGTCTGCTTTCTCTACAGACAGCACATTGGCCATGGGAGGCTGCTGCCCAGCACCTGGGGGCTGCCTGGCCACTGTTGCACACTCCAGGGATCATCTGGATGTGCCCCCAGCACCGGGAACAACATGCCCAGCAAGACAGCATGTAGGTGGAGGTGCTTCAGATGGAGCAGGTGCATGGGCAGGAGGACCAGGACTTCCGTGCTCAGGTCCTATATGAGCTCCATGGTTTCTGCCTGCACCACCAAAGTGCATATTCAGGCATATGTGCTGAGGTGCAAATATCCAGCACAAATTTGTGCTGCTGCAAGCACACACCTTTGCATGTGTGGATGCACCCCCTGAGTTTGGAAGTTTGAAAAACTGAGATCAAAATTCACTATGTGACTAATGATTAATTTCTTTCTCTGAAGAACTTCATATTGCTTTGTTGTTGAAAGGTATTAGATAAAACTAAATTCTGTCCTAGCTAAAGCTTACTTAGGTTTTCAGTTGCACTTTTAGTCATCACCTAATGCTTTTCTGTCTCACCTGCAATTCTGTCTCCTTGTTCCCCTTTGCCCCCAGTAAGCTATCCTTCTTGGTGGTTTTTTATTCTTTAAATTTTGCAGTTGTTTTTTTCTAACAGAGTTTTAAAATGAAACGAGCATCTTAAATTCCCTTAACTTTGTTGCTGTTTTTTGCCTTGTAATGTATTCCTTTTTTCCTTACTCTTTCAACTTTAATTCTTTTTCCACTTCAAAAACTAGTATTTTTTTGTGTGTGTTTATTCTTCTTTTCTCCTGTCACCTTTGATCAAGTGCAGGATTAATTTTGGTGGGGGGTTTAATTCAAAATTTAGGGGCAGACACTTGTCCATAACACACCCTATGGGCATGTCCAGACAAGCATGGACATGTGGTATGTGATGCTGCCACATACACAGGCATTCCCCATGCTGCTAATTTGCAGTGCAGGGGGCTGGGAGGGGGAGGGGGGATGACTCTGGGAGATCCTGAGATCAAAAAAACTCACGCCTTAAAAAAGCTGGGTAGTGCATCTAGTGGCAGCATGTGCCGCCAAAAACTGGAGCCTGGTCAGTTGGAACCATGGTCCAGCTCCCGGCCAGGCTTCATGATACCAGATTGCCATGGCTGTAGCCCCAGGGGCTCTTAGGACTCCAGGTAAGGTTGCTGGGACTAGCCTAGGTGCAAAGCCAAGAAGGCCCAGGCACAGCTGGAGCCCTCTGAAGTGGAGGATACCCCGCCTCCCCTAGTCTCTGCCTCCAGGGTCCCCTGCAATGCTCACCCTGCGCACTGACCTGCTTGTTGAACTCCTCTTCTGGAACCCCCAGTTAGAGGTGCCAATGGTGCAGGCACTCCAGTTGCGATAAAGGCTGGCCCTGGGTGGTGTCACCCATCTTGGAGACCTCCTGGACTATGATAGGCAGGTGTGGGTGGACCCCACTGTGCTGGCCTGATGCATGGGTTTACCCACCAATGCATACGACCTGCCACCTAGTCCAAGAGGTGAAATCTGCCCTACCTCCTGACACCCTTGCCTTTGTCAACCAGGTTCTGTCCGATGGCAGTCCCCAGCCCCCTGTGTCCTCCAGCCTGCCAGAGTTTGTTGTAGGGCTGGTGCCTTGCCCAGCACTGTGGTGCTCCCCACTCCATTACCTGAGCCAGTTGGAGGACACCATATTGGTCTGCTTCTCCATTGTCCATTGCCACCACCTCTACACACTCATGAGCCACACGATCCACCATGCCACCCTTGCTTTCCACCCAGACACCAAATGTTGGGACCTGCTCAGCGAGGGTGTACCTGGGCCCAGTGGCTGAGTCTGTACTCCACCCTCATCCCATGAACAACTGTGGTCCTCAGCTGGTGGCTCCACCATGGGCATGTATATGGCAAGCTTTATTAACACCCCAGTCTCCTGCCCTTTCTGCAGGCAGAGGGAGACACTAGCGCACATGACGCTCAAGTGCGTCAGGCTGAAGCCCCTCTACCTCCACCTCCAGAAACTCCTCCTGAGGTTCTGGATGAATTTCGCCCCCCACCTTTTTATTTTTGGACACCCCATCTGTGGCCCCACCAAGTCCCAGGACCTCCTGGTCAACCTCCTCCTGGCCCTGGCCAAGTGGGCCATGTACTTGACCAGGAAGGAGGCTCTGGCCAGCAAGGTGCCCAGGGACTGTAGGGCCACTTTCCTCTCACTGGTCTGCATGCACCTCCAAGTGGAGCACCACTGGGCAGTGCCCAATGGCTCCTTGGATACCTTTGAGGTCCAGTGGGCATGGCACGGGGGGGCTGTACTTGGAATCCCACTCATTTTCATGTTTTGACCCTTTGACCCTCACATCACTCCTGCCATATTTTTTGCTTTTGTTGTCCCAAGAATTTAGTTGTTTCATTCATCCACTAGCCCCTGTACAGTAGGGTCTACTAGTTAGCCAGGTAGACCCCAGGACCCACAGTAATTGAATGAAACAAATAGATGGGAACTTCTGGGGCCCAACCAATTGGTATCTGGGGACACTACCCCTTCATAGATTTCATATATTTCATAGATTTTAGGGTTGGAAGGGACCTATTAGATCATTGAGTTCAACCCCCTGCACTGGGCATGAAAGAGTGCTGGGGTCAGATGACCCAATCTCCGCTTAAATACCTTCAAGGAATGGGACAACACAACCTCCCTTGAAAGCGTATTCCATATTTTGGCAATGCTCACTGTAAAGAATTTTTTTCTGATGTCCAATCTAAATTTGCTGTCTTTCAGTTTGTAGCCATTGTTTCTAGTTACCTAGATGTGTGCCCTGGTAAACATTGTATCTCCTATTTCCTGCTCTTCCTCCTTGATGAGTTCATAGATGGCCACAAGATCACCTCTCAGCCTTCTCTTATGGAGGTTGAAGAGATTCAGGTCCTTCAATCAGTCCTTATAGGTTTTTTCCTGTAGGCCTTTAACCAGATGGGTGGCCTTCCTCTGAACCCTTTCCAGTTTATCTACATCTCTCTTGAAGTGCGGCACCCAAAACTGGAAGCAGTACTCCAGCTGCGGCCTGACCAATGCCACATAAAGAGGAAGTATCATCTCCCTAGACCTGTTTGTGATGCACCTACTTATGCAAGAAAGAGTGTGGCTTGCTTTACTTATTACTTCATCACATTGGCAACTCATGTTCATTTTGGAGTTGACTACAACTCCAAAATCCCTTTCCACAGTTGTGCTACTTAGTACCTCCCAGGCTATAGGTGTGTTGATGATTCTTCCTCCCAAGGTGCAACACATGACACTTATCTTTGTTAAATTGCATCCTATTCTGTTCTGCCCACTTCTCCAGCCTATCCAAATCTGCCTGGATTCGCTCTCTGCCCTCTAGTTTGTCTACCTCATCCCATAGTTTGGTGTCATTTGCAAACTTGGACAGAGTGCTTTCTACTCCCTCATCCAAGTTACTAATGAAGATATTGAACAGTACCGGTCCCAGGACAGAGCCTTGGGGGACTCTGCTGCTCACATTTCTCCAGGTAGAAACCCCTACCACACTCTGGGTACGTCCCATAAGCCATTTTTCCATGCACTGGACTGTGTAATAATCTATATTGCAACTGTTTAGCTTATTTGTAAGAATTGAGTGCAACACTGTGTCAAAGACCTTTTTAAAATCTATGTAAATAACATCTACCTCTATTCCTTCATCCAATCATTTTGTGACTCTGTCATAAAAAGAAACCAAGTTAGTCAGGCAGGATCTGCCTACAGCACTAATGCCTTGTGCAGTACTACTGCCTTGTGCCAGCTGAACTGCTGCAGCAGCCCTAACTGAGAGTTCCCTGTGCCCTCTACCTACTGCAGCAGTCTGGCACTGGGGGTTGCTGCCTGGCTATGACCTGCTGCCACCTGTGACAGCATGTGGCCCAAAGGCTGCATGCCTGCCAGACCCATAAGGGGGGAGAGCAGAGGTATCTGCACCTCTGGGCCAGCTGCCAGTGGGTTGTAGCTGCACAGGTGGCCTTTGTGCCCACTACTGCCATGTGTGCCGCCACCCTGCCATCTGAGCAGCTATCGCCCAGAAGATGTACTCAGTGTGGTGGCCTGCTTTGAACTGTCAGGAGGTCAGCCACCTCCAGATGGGTCCTGGGTGCCAGCCCTGAGCAGGCACCTCTGCCTGGTCCTGCCACTTGCCTCACTAGCAGGAATTCTGTTGTTCCCTATTTAAAAACTACAACATCTCTGATAAAAAAAATCCTGAATTCACTCTTTAAAATACTTCCAAATCCATGTTCTTCCACAATTAAAACAAAAGACCACTATATATATATGAGAGAGAGACAGAGATCGGTTAGGCAATATTTTATTGGTATATTTACAATTTTAAAGTAATTTGGGAGCCTATCAGTGTCTCTGTCATCATAATGATGTGGTTAAAATCCATCGGGAACACAGCACAGGGGACGCAATGGTGGGAGTCTATTACAGACCTCCTACCCAGGATCAAGAGCCTGACCAGGAGTTCACCAGGGAATTGGCTGAAGCTGCACACTCCCGGTGCATGGTTGTCATGGCAGACTTCAACTACCCCGACATCTTGTGGATAGAGCGCTCAGCCAAATCAAAGCAGCTGCAAAGCTTTCTCTCATGCGTGGATGAGCTCTACTTATGCAAGAAGTTGACGAGCCAACGAGAGGTGAAGCACTGCTTGACCTGGTACTGGCTATGGGAAATGACCTAATCAGCAACCTAACGATTGAAGGGAAGCAGGGTGACGGTGATCATGAGCTGATCACCTTCACTGTCCATAAAGTGGGCAAGTCAGTCAGCAATACAGAAGTCCTTGACTTCAGGAAAGCTGACTTTGACAAGCTCAGAAGGCTTGTAGGTGAGGCCTTAAGGGACCAAGATCCAATGGGGTGGGGAGTTCAGGAAGAGTGATTGCTCCTCAGGGGAGTGATCCTGGATGCACAAGCTAAGTCTATTCTGTGTCAGAGGAAAGGCAGCAAAAGGGCACAGCAGCCCCCTTGGCTCTGCAGGAAACTAACAGACCTCCTGCATCTAAAAAGAAAGACCTACAAAGGATGGAGGATGGGATCCACCTCCAAGGAGGAATATTCTGCACTGGTCTGGACCTGCAGGGAGTGGACCAGGAAAGCCAAGGCTGCAATTGAACTCCAACTAGCTACAAGTATCAAGGACAATAAAAAGTCCTTTTTTAGATACGTGGGGAGCCGGAGGAAAAGCAAGGGCAACATCAGACACCTGCTAAACCACATGGTACAGCTGACAACCAGTGCCCAGGAAAAAAAAACCTTGCTAAATGGGTACATTGCATTGGTTTTTCACCAGTCCCAAAGGGTGCCTCTGCCCATTATGGGACAGGAACACCTGGGTGAGGAAGATTCCTTACCCTCCATTAATACTGACCTTGTGAAGGAACACCTAGAGAGGCTGGACACCTTCAAGTCAGTCCCTGTCCCTGACCCTGGCCTTGACAGCTTACACCCCAGGGTACTCAAGGAGCTGGCAAGCATTATAGCTCAGCCCCTGGCAAGGATCTTTGAGAACTCCTGGTGCTCTGGTGAAGTGCCTGAGGACTGGAAGAAGGCCAATGTGGTGCCTATCTTATCTCCTTTTACAACCGGGTCACCAGCACCTGGACAAGGGAGAGGAGATTGATGTCATATATATTGACTTTAAAAAAGACTTTCATCTGGTATCCCATGATCACCTCTTGGCAAAACTGGTCAACTGCAGCTTCGGCTTCACTATGATCTGCTGGCTAGGGAATTGGCTCCGCGGTAGGACCCAGAGGGTGGTGGTTGATAGAAGTCAATTGTCATGGTGCCCTGTGACTACTGGGGTCCCTCAAGGCTCTGTCCTAGGGCCAACACTATTCAGCATCTTCATTAATGATGTGGACATTGGTATCAGAAGCGGACTGGCCAAGTTCACTGATGACACCAAACTCTGAGGTAAAGTGTCCACACCTGAAGATAGGAGGGCGATCCAGGCTGATCTCGACAGGCTCAGGAAATGGGTGGACGAAAACCTGAT
>NW_017728922.1:6302834-6320584 GCF_001723895.1 Crocodylus porosus
TCAAACAAATCCCGGGACGTCATTCTCCCCTTGTACTCGGCCTTGGTGAGGCCGCAGCTGGAGTACTGTGACCAGTTTTGGGCTCTGCAATTCAAAAAGGATGTGGAGAAGCCTGAGAGAGTGCAGAGGAGAGCCATGTGCATGATCAGAGGTCAGGAAAACAGACCTTATGATTAGAGGCCGAGAGCCATGGGACTCTTCACCCTGGAAAAGCGAAGGCTCAGCGGTGATCTGGTATATAAGTTTATCAGGGGTGCTCACCAGGATCTGGGGGAACATCTGTTCACCAGACCACCCCAGGGGATGATAAGGTCAAATGGTCATAAACTCCTTCAGGACCGTTTCAGGCTGGAGATATGGAAGAATTTCTTTACAGTCCGAGTCCCCAAGGTCTGGAGCAGTCTGCCAGCGGAGGTGGTTCAAGCACCTACTTTGAACACCTTCAAGAGTAATTTGGATGCTTATCCAAATGCTTATTTTGCTGGAATCCTATGACCCCTGCTGACTTCCTGCCCCTGGGGGGCTGGACTCGATGATCTTCTGAGCTCCTTTCCAACCCTAATGTCTATGAAATCTATGCAATATAATAAAATAAATTCTTAATATTTATATGTTTTAATGTTTGTTTTGACCCCTTCACTAACTAGGATGTGGGGACAGTTGCCCCTGCAGCCACAGCTCCTGCCAGCAGGTCTCAATTTGTCTGGCAGTTGGGCATGCTGGGTGTGTGATGGGGGGATACGGGTTTGCAGGGGGGGGCAGGAGTGTAGGGGATGTGGGTGGGTGTGTGGGTGGCTGTGGAGGGATGTGGGGAGGTGTGGAGTGGGGGGACTGTGTGGGAGGCCTGCTTAGGAGTGGTGGTTCCCCTGCCCCCCACAGGATGCAGCCCCACCACACAGCACATGGACTGTCCCTCCCGCAGGCCCCAAGCCCCTCCCTGAAGGGCCCATGGCTCACTCCTGCAGCAGAGTCTCCAATGTCACAGCATGACCCTGACTACCTCAGACTTGGTGCCACCTGTGCCAGTCATCGTGGGTCCAGCTCTGTGCAGTGCAGCACAGGCTCGTGTGCCTTCAGGCAGCCCCGAGCCACTTGGGCTGTTATCCAAGGCCCCATGATGCTCAGGGGGAATGCTTGTAGTGCTGGGCTGGGTCATGCCTCTGGCAGCAGCGCTGCTGGACCTGAGGTGTGTGTGGGAAGAAAGCACGTGGCAGGGCCCAGCCCAGCATGGCCCGCTAGTGTACCTTTGGACAGGACTGGGAAGCACGGCTCCGGGATGTACAGCTTCTGTGCAAAGGTACGCTAGCTGTGTGGCCGAGGCCAGGTCAGGTCAGGTCGGGCCAGCCAGGCATGTTTCCATGAGGATCAGGCAGCAATGCACCGTGGCACATTGTAGGCACAGTGCTGCAGCTGTGCATCTCTGCCTGAGCCTCATGGAAAGCATGCTCGACCCAACTCCACCTGGACTGCACAGCTAGTGTACCTTTGCATAGCAGCCATGCCTCCTGGTCCTGTGCAAAGGTGCACTACTGGCCACGTGGGGCTGGACTGGGTCAGGTCCTGCTGTATGCTTTGTGGAGGGGCTCAAGCAGGGGCTGCCGCATGCCTGCCCCACTGCCTGCCTTCTGTGGTGCCAGCGGCAGCAGCCAGAATAGCTGTGGCTCAGCTGCAGGCACAGCTGGCAGCAATGCAGCACTACGTGACCTGGGCTCTGTACATGCTGAATGGACCTGGCCTGGTCCACTAGCGCACGGCTTTCCTGGTCTTGTCCATAGCCGTGCACTAGTGGGCTGGACCAGGTCTGTTCAGCATGTAGAGAGCCCGGGTCACACAGTGCCACATTGCCACTAGCTATGCCTGCAGCTGTGCCAGAGCCAAACTGGCTGCTGGTGCTGGTGCTGTGGGGGGCTGGTGTGGGGGCAGGCATGTGGCAGCCCCAACTCGAGCCCCTCCACACACCCACCCACAGACTGCACACCCCCCCACACCCTCCAACATCTGCGCACCACTCCTCACATGCCCCCATCCCCCACCAGTCCTCACACCTCCCCACACTCATAACCCCCCCACCCCCACATCTCTACTTACTCGTGGCAGTGCCTGGGTCCCAATCCTTGCTGCACTTCTGCTTGCCCTAGCACACTAAGGGTTTGTGTCTCAGGTGCTGGGGCAGCAGGAGCACCATAGAGATGCTGTGGCCAAAACCAGAGCATCTCTCTAGAGGACTGGCTCCCAGCTTACCTCAAGGCATGGTCAGGGACCATGTCCTGCCCCGCTTTTTTTACCCATGTTTTATATTGATACCTGGATATCCAGGTATCAAATTTTGAGCCCGCGCTGCAAATATGCAGCACAGGGAATGTTTTTTAGTTCACAGTGTGCCTCTTGCCATGGCTCACACTGCTTCAAGATGTGGCAAGAGGCACGTATGGGCTCGTCTGGACATGTCCTATGACTCCCCTTTGTGCCAGTGCTGCAAAACAACATAAAAACTTCCTTAAGGCAACCTCAGCTTCTCTAATAGTCTTCACCTAGTGTTAAACTGGCTTTGCTATCCCTAGGCCAGATGTTTCTGGTGTAGGGGCATCCCAGGATGGGTGGGGAAGTACAGAACGGGAAGCAACAGGCATACAATCTCCAGCAATCCAGATTACTTTAACAGTTCCTTGGGAGCTGTTATATACACGTGCAAATTAGAGGAACAGAAATACAGAAGAAAGTCACTTATGCCTCCTTCCTCCTGTTCTAGTTTCTGGTGCATTGAGGGATATGGCCCTTAAAGTTTCATATCAAATTTGGAAATGTATTAATTATTTGGTGTCATGTTTATTTAAGGTCCTCTGTGACCCTTTCTTGTTCAGCACACTTAACACAGCAGAGGTAGCACCTATCAACAGTAAGGGAAATTTAAAGGAAACCCCCATGTGTCTCTCACTGCACAGTTACAGACTGCTATTTGTTCTCCAGTTTGTCACTTAGAAGAAATAATACATGGCAAGGAAAGGTTAATTTATTTTAAAGGGAAGAGGAAGGGGAATCTCTCTTTGTATGCCAGCCTTTTCAGACAAGGGGCCCCATAGTCACGGGGTAGGAGACATCCTGTCTTATGGTTCTGCATGTCCCAGATCTCTATTAAATTCTTCAATTCCATTACTGCTCTCAGTGGCCCTTTTGTTGGATCCTCCCTGCTCCTCCATGAATTCAGGCAGCAGCAGTTTCTTTAGATGTGCTTTTGAATGCATACAATGATAACGAAGCTAGGAGATGTAGGTATATGAGGAGAAGGATCTTTTAGTGTGGAAGAGAACTTTCAAAGTAAAAATGGAAAGCAGTTGTGTGTTTTAGAATAATGGGTGCAATTATACACATGTGCACACGCAGAACTATGCAGGGCATAAGGGGGAGATCCTCCCTGCTCTCATCACAGTTGTCCTTAATGGTCTTTTACATTAAGCAAGAGGCCTTTGCTCCCCTTTGTGAGCTATTGGACAAGGAAGTGGTGGCGTGGAGCGTGGATGGGTGGAATCTCACTTGTCTCCATCTCCTGTAGCAGCAGCTAGGACAAGGAAGGGACTAATAATTTTCACCTGTTCCACCATGAACCAAGGGAGAAGCAGAGGCTGAATCAGGCTTATCTGGGTCACATGGAACAGTCATGCACTGCTTCTTATACAACCATCAGTGTAAGTAGACACAGACTGTGATCCTTAGCTTTGACAGGAGGGCTGTGCATTCAGACTCCACAGGGACCCAAATAAGCCTGAATATCTCATTATTTGTATTTATGATTATGTTTTTCATGGGTTTCCTCTCCCCACCCCAGGGTACAATTTGTGGGGCTGAAATAGTGTGCAAGCTCTGGTCTTTTAACATTGTTTCCACTCCCAAGGAACTGAAGAACCGTGAGAAGATCGGATCTGATGTTATTTCAGCCCCACAAATAGCTCCCTGAGTAACTGAAAGATCTTGTGAAAAAAATGTAAACACAAATACCTGAAACAAAAATATAAGTCCCAGGAGCTGTGCACACCACAGACTGTCAGGGTTGGAGAAGACAGGCAGCCCAACTCCTTTCTTTTGCAGCTAATGTCTCTAAAATCTTCTCCTAATGATTTGCCCGTATTCAGTGCTAC
Source organism: Crocodylus porosus (assembly GCF_001723895.1). NCBI lineage: Eukaryota > Metazoa > Chordata > Crocodylia > Crocodylidae > Crocodylus > Crocodylus porosus. Next base: position 6,306,968 of record NW_017728922.1, read on the forward strand.
TCTCAGGGGGAAGTTCAGAGAGTTGTATCGTTCCTCTTCAGTAGCTGCTGTTGACTGCCTGATGCTGCAGCTTCTTTATTTCTCTTTCCCCACCCACTGGTTGATGGCCTTCTTGAGAGACTAGCCAGATCCTCAATTTTTGCAAATCAGTGTGGTCCTGGTAAAGTCTGATTATCAAGCCCATAGTTATTTCTAGTTTTTCCCTCTTAGGTCTACATTCTCTAAGAGCTTGTGTGGAAGGCAGAAGTAACTGGATCTACATTTTGTGTGTTGCCTATGGCTAGGGACAGACATTACACATAAACTGGTTTAAGTGATCAGAACCTGGTTTAAACCTGTAACAGAACAGATGTTCAGTGCACATAAACCAGTTTGAAAATGGATGAAACTGCTTTGAGATAAACCTGGTTGAATGTAGTATCAGACTTAGCTGATTTGGCTCAAACCGGTTTATGCAACGTCTGTCCCAGACCCCTTGCAAGTTTAAATTAATCAGAGCCCCCCAGCATCCTGACATGCTCTCTGGGCTGGGCTGGGCTGGGCAGGGCTCTCTGCTCCACAGCAGGGCTGGGCCCTCTTCTCTGCTGCCTTACTGGAGCTCAGCAGTCTCTGCAGGCATCTGCCTGGCTTCTGCTCCCCGCTCCCCTCCAGACTCTGTGCTAATCAGGCATTCCCCCGTCCCTCACCTCAGCATTAGCTAGCAGATCACATACTAGCTACAGTCTGTGCTGTGTCAGATGACAGAGGCAGACAGGCTTTTTGGAGCTATTCAACAGGTCCTTCCTTGGAAAAGCTGTTTAAGAGCTGTTTGCTCCCTCCCTCCCCCTCACCACTCCCTGCTGAGCAGGAATTCCTTCCTCCCCTCTGCCTTGTGGAGAAGGTATCTGTATATTAGCTAGCAGACCACATGCTGGGTCCATGTTGAATCAACAGGCAGAATCAACAAGTAGCTGGTAATGTTTCTCCTTTTTCTTAATGGAGCAATAAACACTGAGATAGGGATGACACCTTTATCAGCCCCTCCACCCCCAGCTTGCATGCCTGTCAGTTTTCTGTATACTGTCTGCAGCAGACGGGGTGGGGGGGAGTTGAAAAGCTCCGTATCACCAACAGATGCATGCACTGCACACCCCTCCCTGCTTTGCCTCAGTGCTAGCTGGGGGCTACAGGTTGGCAACACTGCCTGGGACTGCAGGCAGGATGGGGGTTTATACCCCTCCCTAATCAGAGCCTCCTGCTGGGACCTGGTCACACCCATCTCAGCTCAGCTCTGTAAGGGAATGGAGGGCTGCTCTAGCATCCCCCAGCTTCTAGCAGGCATGTGCCTGAATTGCCTCAGTCCAGAGGGATTGTCTGTATGGTTGGAAACTGGTTCAGCTTAGCCATCTTAGACTAACCTGCAAAGATTGTATCAATTCAGGCTCAGGCTTTTTGAATGTCCATCCCTAGCCTATAACTCCAGTCCTCTCCCCACACAAAAAAAACCCTTACCTTGTATGCAGTTGTACTTTTAACTCAGTCTGGTTTGTTTGTCATGGTTTATAGGCTCAAATTATAACACATGAGCAGTTTGTCCAGCTACTTACTTCTGCTAATCTCATCCCTTTGCAATAATCCAATCATTCTGTGTGGTTCCAGCATTTTTTTTCACAATGTAGTCATCCAAGAGTAGTTTCAAGTGCTGATTACTCACATTAGCTTTGCAATGAAAATATAGGGTATGGACATGCAAACAACTTACTGTGGGGTAGAAAGTTGGGGGTGGGGGGGTGATTTACCATGCATCAGTTGCTCCAACAGTAACTGGAAGCTAAACTGTGGTAATTTACTCTTTTTTCTTGGAAGACTAAACGACTGCAATTTAGCTTTCATGTACTTCAGGGTAAGAGCATGCATACAAAAGTTATCACAGGACAGCTGGCATGCTGTAAAGCCCTGCCCCTTTTTCCCACAATACATTGTTCCTCTATCCATTCCCTTAGGTCATGGATCTGATCTTTCTTTTATGTACATGAGTTGAACAGAGATCCCACAACCAACTGGCATTGGAATAGATGAGAATCTCTTGAATGAGCAAGAGGACAGGCCCTGAACTTTTGTACTTTATCTGCAAAGCAGTAGGTATTATGTTGTAGGGCTATGCACCATGCCACACACTGACTTTAAGCTCTTAATCGTTTGCCAGCTGTAACCCTTTGCCCACATGATTACATATCCCCTACACATGCTTTATTTTCTTAAATGAACTAATCTTAATTTGGGTTTCTTCCCATTCACAGAAACAAGCGAATCATACAAAATATAGATCCAAGAATTCATAGACAAAAGGCCTTAAAAGCAAAGGGCATTCAGAACATATTACAGAATAAAAAGACCACACATGGTAGATGTTAGACATTAGGAATGCAATAGAAGGCAATATACAAAAACCAAAACCCCAAGAAAAAAACTGAACCAAATTCTGACCTCCTTTCTGCCCATGAAACTCCAGTGATTTGAGCTAGGGACAGAAATTACACATAAATTCATAAAAGTGAGCAGAAACTGGTTTAAATCCATCATGCAATGGAAATTCAATGCACATAAACCACTTTCAAAATGGCTGAAACCAATTTAAGATAAACCCGGATGGATGTAGTATTAGATTTAACTGATTTAGGTTAAATTGGTTTACTGAACTTCTGTCCCAGAGCCCCTTCAGATTCAAGTTAATTTACAGTCCACCAGCATCCCAGGATGTTTTACACCTCCCCTGCAACCTCCCCTTGCAAGGTAGGTGTGCTCTAGTGCTCCCTAGCTTCTGGTCTGGGCTACTGCAAGCATGTGGCTGCATTTCTGGGATCAAAATTGAATGTCTGTTAACTTGCTTATCAGTTGAATCTACACAGCTTAGAGTAAACTGCAAAGGTTGAATCAATTCAGCCTTGGGTTTTTTCACATTTTTTACTTAGCCCTGGTGTAATTCAGGGTGGATTCTGCTACTCTGTATAGGAAGGCTCAGGTTTCCTGGCACATTCTGACTGCTAGTGACAGAAAACAGCAGTTTAGCTGGGAGACAGTGGACATAGGAGCCTGATCTGCAAATCAGAATACCTGGATGCTACTCCTAGTGGAGCCAACCTGCTCTTTGACCTTGGGAAAAGTCACTGCACCGCGTTATCCCTTCTGTTTCCTCTCCCAGCTCTTGTCTATTGAGACTGTAACTTCTCCAGATATAGGACCATTCCACTATATGTTTGTACCATGCCAAGCACAAGAGAGCCCTGCTCTTGGATGGTGCTGTTGTTATCTAGCACATCAGAGAGTTGAACCCAAAAGATGGCTGCTGCAGATATGGAAAAAGCTCAGGAAACAAAGAATCTGCAAATATGGGCTATAAATTCAGATATAGAACCACATTTCCTCAAATTTCAGAATTATTCAGGCCCAGGTTTCCAGTTCAAGTCCATTTAGAACAACTGCAGCTTGAAAAGATATAGTCCATCTTAGGAAGGAGAGGGATGTTTAAAATAAAAAAGTGTAGTTTTTCTTTGGAAAGAAAGTAGAGCTGCTGCTGAATCCAGTGCCAGCAGCTTTGGAAACTCGAAACAAAGTTATATAATAATAACAAATATAAAACAAATTAAAGAAGGTAGGGGGTGGGGGAGTCTGCCCCCACCTCTGGCCCACCCGTGTGTAACTGAGCATAATAAACCATAAAAAGAGCAACTTGGCAGCAGCTGGCATTTCAGGCCTGGTTTGATGCCAATGCTGGGACTCCCACTGGTTTTGTAAATTATTTTTTATATATTTTAGTCAAAATAGCTAAATGAACCGTTGAAACTGAACTAAAGGACAGACAGAAACTGGCATGTGATACACTCTCTCTCCATTAGCTAGAGTCCAGTTACCCTATCAGGCTAATGGCGCCAAAGAAATTCTTCTACAACTGTATTTTTCTTTCATGGAGCCTGATCCTGACCATTTTGGAGTCAATGGCAATTCTACATTTGTTTTTTATAAGACCACAACTGGGTTCTTAATTTATCAGAAAAGAAAAACCATGCAGATTCTTCTTGGAAACTTAGCAGCACAACATCCAGGTAGATTCCTTTAAAAGCTTATCTTAGCAGGGATCTTCTCATTTTTATCTCTTTTTTTTAAGTTACAGCATAATAGTAAGTAGTAGCCATGGACTAGGGTCTCATAACAAGATATGCTGGGTAAAGCACGTAGAACATAGAAAAAAATGACAATCCCTGCCCTAAAGAGCTTACAGGCTAAGTAAAAACGTATTTACTTGCATCATGTTTTTCAGACACTAGCAATAAAAACCTGGCCCCACTGAAGTTAATAGCAAAAATCTCATTGACTTTAATTGGAACCAGGTTTTTATTCAACATGCCGCTGTTGAATTTATATCTTCCAGGGGCTGGACTGGTAAACAAGGGACACAAAGTTGGGAGAAAAATTTTGTGGAAGCCAAAATCTTTGTGTCTTTAGTTTGAAGCTGGTTAAGGATTGTGGTTACACATTTATGGCAATTTATACATCATTAAATGAACTCTGTCCTCCAACTAGCTGATGTTGGTGCTAGTCCCACTTCACTGACTATGGGCACGCCTACATGAGATGCTTAATACGCAGAAGACTAATTCTACTGAGCATTAGCATGGCTGGCAAAAACCATGCTAATGCGCTAATGCACAGTAGACTTAATTTAAGGTGCACTGATGTCACAAAAAAAGCATTCATTGGCACTAATGCACAATACTGCCAATTACAGCACATTAAATTAGTACCTGTTATTATGGTCCATTAATGGACATGTAGGTGTGCCTAGTATGTTCTAAATACCTCCCACAATAAGAATAATTTAAACTAATAGAATTATTTTGGATTTCAAAACCTGGAGCAAATATTCGTAATTTGATGGAGCTCTGGAAAACATTGAAGAATTTTCACTTTTGTGCCTGCTTTTGACTGGATATTCAATGTTTTTCACACATCTGGCTCTAAAAGTCCTTGGGACATGGCCAGATTACCTGTATATATTCTTTGGGCCGCAGAAGACATTTTGAAAGAAGATGTATGCTGCTAATTTTCCAAGATTTTAATAAGCAATACTGCAGAGTATATTGACTCCTTAAACCTTGCCAATCTATAATGCTATAATAATACTTGGTCCTTATTACTCTATTTCCCTAGTCAGCAGATCTTTGGTAAGTAAAAGTGTTGCTATTTATGTCACAGTGGCGGTGTCTACTCCTGGGCACAGCGTTTACATGTGCACCTGGAACTGCAGTACATTGAGACTGGGGCAGTGCAGCCCTGGACTGCAGGGAATCAGGGAGATCAGCCTGCCAGCCTGCGGCTGCCCCAGCCTAGCTTAATGTGCTGCAAAAGGGGTGGCTGGAGCATGAGGGTGCTACAAAGCAGGGCTAGCTGGCAGTCAGCCCTGCACTGTTGTACTCTCATGTCTCAGCCAGGCTCAGTCACTGTCTACAAGTGCATTACGGTGGAATAAATAACTCTGCCATGGAATAGTATGTGTGTTGGGCAGTACTGTCCTATGGTAGAACTAATTGGTGGAGCGTCTCATGTAGACGCACCCAGTGAGTTCTTAGGTGCAAAGCTAAACGTCATACAGTGCATGTCAATACAGTCATATTTATGTGCAGCAATAAACTCCAGTGCAGATTGCACCATTGTTTATTGCTCCTGGGCACTCTGTTTACATGTGCACCTGGGACTGCAATATGTTGAGCCAGACTGGAGCAGCCCCGGCTGGTAGGGCTGCTCCGACCTGGCTCAACATGCTGTGGAGTGTCTGGATGTGGCACAGGGATGCTTCAATGCGAGGCTAGCCAGCAGGTAGCCCCTGCACTGAAGCACCCTTGTGCCCCAGCCAACCTCATTGGCATTTACATGTGCATTGCTGCAGAGCAAAAACTCTGCTGCAGGATAGTACTGAGGCATTGATACACATACTTTTTCATTCAGTGATGTGCCAGAGATCCACTGCTTCTGAGCAGACTCAGTTAATATGCATGCGAGCTGACGCACACTGCGCTGCACCGCATTCAGTTGTGTAAGTTGCAAAATACATGTCAGCACACAGAAAATGGTGGCTATGCCCTTTTGAACTAAAGCACCTCCAAGGTGTTATAGTTCAAAAGCATGCCGCCACCATTTTCTGCATGCTGACACACATTTCACCTGGTGCTGCAGTACTTGCATGTGTAAAAATGCCCTGTCTGTTTACAAGTACTAACTTGATGCTGAGTTAATTAGTTCACTGTATCCTAATAGCACATATAGATGTTGAGATGTTTACTGTGGAGCTAATTAGGTAACTCCACAGTAAATGTCTCATGTAGATGTGCCCACATAGTTCTCGTGTTATGCAAAAATATTAGGTGGCAGTCTATCTACATGGGCAGAGTATGTGTCAGACCATCCTGCATGGTGTATGCTTTATTCTCTTAGTTCCTGTGTTTATTTCGATGGGATTCAGGCATTTGCACCTAACTTTTGTGAATCACTCCAGGTGCCTCCTTGCCTTTGTAGGTACCTAAATATCTTTGATAATCGGCCCCAAAGTGCCCAAGTCCCCTTGGAAACAGGATTTAGGGTGCAGACAGATGTTCAGGCCCCTGGTCCAACTCATGGTATTTTGCATAAAGCACCATGAGTTAGAGGACCCCCCTGTTGGGCTGAGGGTGATTGAGCCTGCCTGCACTGTCCTCTGCCTGTACCACCCCTCTCCCCAGTCCCTCCTCCCCCCTGCTCCAGGGCTGTCAGAAGAAAGGGAGTGGGGGAGGGCAGTGAGCAGCATGAAGCTGCTGGCTGGGCTTTGCCGAGCCTTAGCTAGAGAGGTGTGGGGGATGTATCAAAGCCCCATGCCTTACATCCCCTCTCCACCCCAGGTACCCTAGCTGGGATGCTGGGGAGAGCTGAGCCTGGCCTGCGAGGGGGCTCCATTCCACCCTTCACCCCCACCAGCTCAGACTGGGCAAAGCAGAGAGAGGGAAAAGAGCGGCATGAGCTACCAGGTCCTGCATAAGCCCAGCCCCCCAGTGCATGAAAAATTAATCCTTGGCAACACAAGTTCCCTAAGGCACTGTAAAGCAGAGTCCCTTCATCTAACACCTCATTTGAGGAGTGTTAATTTTTTGTGCGATCGGCCTCTTTAGAAGTGCTCTGCAGCTATGCACATGTGTCATGTCATGGCTGTAGAGTGCTTTCAGTGGTCTAATTGTGCAAAAATGTAACTTGTGTAAGCACCCTTAGTTTCCTAACTCCCTTTTAAAGTGTGACCCTGTGTCATGTCTTGGCTTGAGCTGTCCATATAGTGGAGAACTGTGTACAAGATCAAACAACTTGAAGGCTGAACAGAATCTATTCTTTTTCTTCTGTTTTTATGCTCACGTCAACTATGCTGAATGGAAAAAGCTTGTGAATAAGGCCATTTCTAAGTGATATGATTCACTCTGATGGGATGTTGCACTTCTTTCTCTCTCCTGAAAAATGTCCTCAGTTTCCTCTTCCAGGAATCACGTGGATCAAAACCACAACAGACTGCTGCTCTTTGTTAAGCAGGAAGCCAGAAACATCCCTTATCATTGCAAATAAGCTTCACTTCTATCTTTCTTCAGGTTTCCTCAAGGCTTCATAGGCTTCCTACGAATGAGAACCTTTGCCTACACTTACATCCAAATGCCTCTCTTTTGTTTATAATAATTCTGGAGGTTTGTGGTTAAATGGCCTCAGCATCATTGCAAAAGTAGCTTGCTTGCATTATTCTAGCAACACTGATTGTAAAAGAGATACCACTCCCCAGGGAGTTCCTTTTCATTAACTCTTTCATGGGGAGGCCCAGCATTTTGAAACCAACAATGTTTGCTTGCTGCACCGCATATGAACTGGGTAATTCCAGTCTGGCCTGCCATGTGGCCACATCATATAAACCATTAAACCACTGCTCACCTGCCAGAGGCTCTCTGCTCAGGAAAACTTATGTTCTGAAAAAAGTGCTGAGTTGCATTGTAAATTAGATCTGCAAATGAGCATGAAGAAGTTTTATCATTACCATGATCCCTAATTTTCCTGTAGATTCCTATTGGGGTCATGTATTCACCATGGTAGGTGCTATACTATTACAGAACGTGAAGCCGTTCCGCCCTCCAAAACATTACCACTGTAACTGGACAAAAGAAACAAAGGAGGCACGGTGTACAACCTATATCTCCCTATTCCCATTCCTAGCCCAGTGCCCTATTCCAGAACACACGGATACCTAGACTTGTGTAAAGATATCCTTGCTAGTCCTGATTTGACCTTATGTTACCAGTCACAGAAACACGCCAACTAGATATCCCTAGCAGAGTTTCAGGAGGAATAAAATGCCTCCCCAAATACTCCAACATTCAGATGATTAAAAGGGAGAGGTGCTCGTCAGCTGCTAAACCTCTTCATGGGGGATCTATGCCTCACGTCCTTGTTCTCCTTGTTTCTTACCCACGTGACAAGGACAGCGTACACCCATGGGGTTCTGGTGAGTGAGATGTCCTACTTCTATTATCATCAATGTATAGTGCAAGAGTTAGGGAAATGGGATTGAAAGCTATTTGGATTGGTAACTTTGTCTTCCCATGTGTTTGTGCAGCCAGTGGAATGCTAGGGTTTCAATCCTGATTCAGCAATATGGGCACAGACAGAAGCGACAATTTTTGCCTGATCTCGCTACAGAAAGCAGCCTAAAGCTGTACCTAAACACAAGTGCACAGCTGCAGAATACTTCCAAAATGGCCAATTGTGTGAAATCTGACCCCTCATTGCATGTCTTCTGTAACTTCTGTCTGTACTGCCTGCCAGCCTTAAACTGGTTTCAGAATGGGGGGACGGGAAGGGAGTGGCGGGAGTTCAGGCTGGGTTTTTTCAGCCTCTGCCAGAGGATGGAATGAGTCTATTGGAGCCCTCCCCCTCATCCCCCTGAGGTGGTGGTGGCGAGGCTCCAATTTACTATCCAGCACTTGCTGGGAAACCCCTAGAATAAGCTTCCTCTCCTCTTTCCTCCCTCTCATTCTGAAACAGGGACAGGTTGAGAGAGAGGAGGGGGTATTGCTTGGGGAGACCAGCTGCAGGGGCCCAGCCAGCAGCTAGATTGCCCTCCTTCCTGGAACCAACTGCGAGCTTCTCAAAGTGTTCTCAGTTACAGCAGGGAGATACACTTCTGTCTGCACCCTATGAGTACCACAAAGAGGAAGTAAACTTTGCTAAGTCTGTGAATTAAATCACAAGTTGTGGAAAGTCTGAGTGAGAACTGAGATAAGATACCCAGCTGCATACATAGTGTAATGTTGAGAAGAGACCTCCCAGGTGTGGACCAAGTCTTAGGAACAGCTATTGCGGAAACTTTCCACAGTTTACCTAAAATCTGGGAGATGAATATGCGAGTGCCACATAGGTCTATAAAGATGCTCAGTCATGAAGGATATTATTAATAAAAGGACAAACAAACATTCCTCTCAATGATGTCAAATCTGATAACTTCAACAGTAGCTCAGTGAAAGTAGGGAGTACACAATAATGGAGATGAGGCCTGCTATGCTGAGAGGAAATTTTTGTCCTTGGCTCTTTACATTAATGCAGTCTTAATGCATTAATTCAGTGCTCCCAATGAACTGGAATACATGCACTTCTCTAGGAAGGACAGCTTCAGACACCGGTGTCCCAGTGGAATGAAGTCAGGACTTGATCAGTAGGTGAAACACAGTTAGAACAATGAAATGCAGTGACAAGTGCAATATGAACCTTTTAAAGGAAGAGTATGGTAATGCTTCACAAAGCATCCTCATTTAAACACTTTCAGGATTTAGTGCCCCTTTTAATTTCTCTAAGTCCATCATTTGTACAGGGCCAAACCAATACCTGTGCATGTCTGAGTTTCACTTAGTTTAGTCTTACTTTGAGGGCTTCATTGGGACTTACATGGCATAAAGTTGCAGACCCTTTGTGTAGGGAAGGATTTTACCCTGGCCCTGGGTAAATTTTGCTTCTTCTAGAGCTAGTCCTAATATCAGCATGCACTAAATAAAATCTTCCACAAGCATAGGCATACTGGTGCACTTCTCAGTAAGAATTCTGGTTCTATTCCAAACTGCTAATTTTGCAGTGTGGACATCACATGAGATACTAAGAGTAGACCTTCTGATTAATTTCCACTTGGAATCCAGACCAGAATTTGGTTTGAATTAGAGATGGTGCTATGCCAAAACCCTGGTTCTAACCTCCTCAGACTCTGGGAAAATGCCCAGTCTGGATCTGAACCTGGTGCTTGGTACATAATGGACTGACTCAAACCCGTGGATTGTAACAGTCACAATGCAGAAAAGCTGAAATCTGGACTTAGATTTGATATTTCCCTGGGGAAAATTTCTAGTTCAAGGCCAGATTTCTGTAGGTCAAAAGATAATGCAGCATTTTCCAGTTTGACCCCACTTCCGGGCTCACCACCTGACTTCCAGTATGAACCTGACTCTTCCAGTAGAGTTTGTTGGGGCTGGCAACCCCATTTACAAGTGCTACCATGCCAGCTGGGGCTGCACCTCCTAATTTGGGAGCTGCTGAGCTAATGATTTAATTATACTTTCATGCCTTTTCTTCTGTGAATGAACAGTTAAGAATTCCATCTCTTCTTAGTCCTGCAAGAAAGTCCTGCTAATGAAAAAAATCAAGGACAAAAAAAAAAAAAATGTTTGCTAAATAGAAAAGGAGCTTACTAAATGTATGCATGCTGAAAACACAAGTGGCTGTGTAACTTAGGGTATGACTTTGGCCTCTGGGTCCAGCGATGTTGTTGGCTTTAAATCACATTCTCACTTTCTTCCTGATTGATCCCTTCAGGTGCCACACGCTAGCTCATGGCTCCAGCCACCCCTTGGACTCCGCAGGGAACCCAGGCCTCTTGGGGGGCAGGGGGGACCCAAGCTGCTAAGCACAACCTCCACTGTAGAAGGGGGGCTGTGACCATGCCATTTCATCACGCTCTCGATCCAATCCTGAACAGCAATGAACTTATGGCTCCTTTAACTCAGAAATTTTGAATGTGGTGTCTTAATTGCTGTATTGGTTTCTCTTACCTCTGTTGTGCAGGAAGTCAAATGAAATGATGATAATGATTCCGCCATCCTTAGACTCTTCTGAAGAAAGGGCAACTCACCAAATATAAAGGGATGCTGTTTAAAACCTTTTCAGAGCGAGGAAGCATTACAAAACACAACAAAAAAGGCCAGATCTTGAAGTCAGCGTGCCCATAGTAATTTAGCCTATGAAATGAACTTGTCCAAATGTGAAGATGCAAAACAGTGGTGAAACAATATGCCTTGGTGAACATGTGCCTTTAAAAGTGCAGAAAACACTGAATAGCCTACCGTCCTCCTCGGAGCAAAATTTTCACTTCAACAGAAGGCTTTGTCAACACAGCACCATATCATTAGCTTGAGGTTTATACACTTCAGTTGACACCTCTCCCTTGTCCTACAGATGTTTCACTGCATTTAGGATTGAACCTCTAACAATACAGCTGTTTGAACACATGTGCATTTTCCACTTAACAAACCGTAAGAATACGGCAGCAGGGTTACAACACTGAATCCTAGGGCTAGAAGGAAGGAAGCAGAAAGGTGTTTCTTTGGAAAATCTTTGTACTTCCCTGTAGCATCTCTGTCCCTGATTGTATTCATCTACTGTACTACACCCAGACCATAGGGAAGGCAAAGTCTGATTGATATTGCAAGTGACAACTAAAGCCTTTAATTCATTCCCACAGTTCATCTTCAGGACGTGCTAAGCCCATAGAGTTTTGTTAGTGCCAGAAAAGAGGTAGCATTCTTGTATTTGCGAGAATCAAAGTTATTCTGATTTCTTATTAACGTATTGTTATGTGCAAGTAAATTAGAACCCATTAATAGGTTTAAAGAGGAACTGTCAAATGGATGGGGAAGCAAGGGGGTTGAACTAGTTTGCAAATATTCTCTGCACACTTGCCAATACTGGATAACAAAAGTGAAAAACAGAGTTTGTCAGGGGTTTCACAGCACAGAGAGATGCCTTTCCCATAACTTATAAAAGTCAGGAGAAGAATCAGATTAATGAATCATAAAGTGAAAGTGAATGAAAGAGCAGAATTCCTACGGAACATAAGACTTTAGGTCAGTATTTCCTCATACTTCCCACCAAACACATTACAACAATTTTAAAAGAGCTAACTCCAATTTACACCAAGGTGAATGAGAGGGTAATTAGACACCTTTTCACATATGCTAACTGAGATATGCTCATGAATTAATTGAAACTCTATTTTAAACCTGAAAAATTTTGGCTCTGGCCATACTGCACCATGCCTCCTTTTTACCACATCCCAATTATTGGGGGGCAGGAGGTAGGCTGCAGTTCTCTCTGAGGCTGACATAAGGGCCTTTAGCACTGCTCCAGGGTTGGAAATGTATACCCTAATGTATTACAAGGATATAGCCCCGCGTACTGTGGCTAGGAACTTGTCCTTCAGATATGCAAAGGTGTTTTTGTGTGCATAGTTTTGTGTGCACTGTTTATTAATGTGCAGTGGTTACTGTGCATGTAATTTAGTACTTGTATAATCAGGTACTAAATAAAAGCACAGTAACCAGAGTTACCGTGCAGTAGTGTCAGCGAACATCTTTTTAGTGACACAACTGCACAGTAGCCTAACAATACTGTACAGTAGCATATTAGCACTGTCTGTGCTATGATGCACTACTACACAGTATTATTAAGCTCCTGTGAAGCTAGTCTCTTGTGTAGCTATGCCTTCTGTCCCAATGATGTAGTCATCTATTCTATTTTATTTTTCTACATGAAGGGATAATTTGGTATGATGCCCACATTCCTTTTTTGGAGTCTCAGCTCAGCACTTCGGCGCTATGAATAGATTATGTATCTTCATGGTAAACTGGTGGCTAGATGCCGAGTTTGGGCATCCTGGCAACAGGGTCCATAGTCTACACCCTATACCAATATACCTATATTAGATAGTGTTAGACATTAAATGCATATAAAGCTGTATTACCTTTATTATACTATGCAGTATGGTTAGGGCAATCCCATTTTCTTTCTTTATATTCATTAATATTATTTATCCCACTTCAGTTGGCCTTCATTTTAATTAAATATAGGCCCAGATCAAAGGTCAGCTCCACACTGGTGCCTAAACTTTTTCTAAATCTGAGGATGTTTTGATCTGGGCTCTATTACTAATTTTTTTTGCGGGGGGGGGTTGTTTTTTTGTTTTTTTGCAGTCAAAGCCTAATAAAGGCACTCTATAATGAATAAGTTCAGCCAACATCTGGAGGCAGATAAAATTCTCCAAGCTAGCGTTCCACAATCTTAAGGATCATTAGTACTGCAGAACGCTTATACAGAATATTTATTTTAAGCATGTAATAAAATGAAGGCTACTGCACCAAACTCAGAGGAACCTCTGATGAAAAGAAATGCCTAAATGCATTAACATTAAGCTAGACCATTCCTAGCATAAGAGACTCTCTTTATATACCAAAGCACAAAAACTGGTAGTAACAAAAAACTAACACTATC
>NW_017728922.1:6320684-6326020 GCF_001723895.1 Crocodylus porosus
GGATGGGGGAGGGATTTATTATTTTAATTGTGAGGTTTCATCACCAGTTATTTTAATGTTTCTTTTTTTTCTCCCCAGGATGATTTATCGCTTGTAAATTATTTGTCACATCGTTGTAATTCTATCCAGATCCTTAACTTTCTAATCATGCATCTTTTATGGGGTCTCTTTTAAAGAAGCACTATAATTACGTGCCAAGGGTCCCTGTAAATTTTATCAGGCTGTAAAATATTATACTTTAATTATTTGAAAAAAAAACTGGAAACGTTCCCTCTGCAAAGCTAAGCGATCGATACGGCAAGGAACCCTGCACCTTCTGCAGTTTTGCAGTTCTTCCTGGTGTATGCCTCAAAAGGGTTCAAAACTCTTTCACTTCACTCCGTGTCATGGGGAACTGTAAAGTACTAATAAAGAAACTGGGCTTTAATTAATCTGAAAAAATCCTGCTTACTGCAACAGGGAGATTTACTAAAAGATGGGGACTGCAAAGGATATATTTACAGTTTTACCTGTAAGAGGCAGAGGATTTACCCATCCTTGCCTTGGTGAAAGAGACCTGCGTTTGACAGCGGAAATCTAATGCAGAAAAGAAGGCAGAGAAACAGATATGGGCCTGAAGTTCTTTACTGGAAGAAGAGACTTGCCCTATATAAGTGAGGTGAAGGAGGAGGGTTTACCATATTACCATATATAATTTGCATGTTTGAAATTACCTCTTCTAATGGTGTTATTATTTTTCATTATCATCATCAGCAGTAGTCACTTGGGGTTCAAATCTGTCACCCTTTACTGTTACCATTTCAGTATTTCAGTGGGGTTAACTGCAGAGTAAGGTATTAAACATGAGCTAGGAAAGAGGGAAGCAGAATCAGGCCCTTGTTAATAAGACATTTCCATTTCTAGTACACAGAGCTGTTCTTGTAATGATTCAAAAATTGGTTTGAAAAGATTCATTCATATCCAAGTACCAGTTGTGCAGTCACATAGGCTGCCCACTCCCTTCATAGATAAACAATTAATGCCATATAGCAATTAAATGCTTAAACATTCCTGGTAAGTAAGCATTATAGTCCTTTAATAGATAGTTAAACTGAGGTACAGGGAAGTTAAGTGACTTGACCAAGGAACATGGTAAGTCAGTAACAGAATCAAAAGTGCCGTTATTCTGACCACAGAGAACACAGTGAACTATGTCCTAAAAGCAAGTACATGCTGTTCCTCTTTAGATATCACTTGACAGCCTTTCAGGAATTCTGCAGAAATGGTCTTAAGTATCTGTCTCTGCACATAGTTGGCATTTTCTTTTCTTGAGGATCTTGAGTTAGAGAGTACATGGGTAAGTCCAAGTAAAATTTCTTTATAGCCCAATAGCGTAACTGTATAAAATTAAAAGTTACTGAGTGTTATAGCAGACAGCCACATTTTCCCAGAGTATCAATACACACAGGCTGCCAGCATTGCTTCTGCGTGTACTTTCTGCAGGCATGACACTCAGCAAGCACCACCCCACATCCCAACAAAAGCCCTCATTAATGGAATATCAGCACATCTGAGAAATTCTGCCATTTCCAACCAGCTTACCAAAATACTTAGCAAACATTTGTAGCAGATTTGTCAATGAAGTTGGCATAAGTTGCATTTTAACCCTGTAACTTCACAATGAGCTGTAATACATTTATGCGGTTATTTATTGTGAAAAACTAATGATGGTGGATTTGAGCACTATGCCTTAAAAATAATTTGTATTTTATAGCACCTCACCACTGAAAGACATCCACAGGTAAATAGGTTTAGGTTTTTGTTTCATTGCAAATAACTTCAGTGAGGTCAGCCAATGACTGTTACTGAGATAGGCCAGGTTCAATATAAAGGAAATATCTCCACAGTTGTTGACCAATGGAAACTGTTCAGTGATCATCTATAATAAACCACAAGTAGGCAAATAATAAGCCTGGCTGTACTCTAGTATTTGTGTTGCTGCTATTTTTAACAAAGAGCCGATAGGGTGCAGTGACAACCATGTTTAAATAGGGATATAGTTATGGCTAGTTGAATTATTCATTGCAAATAATTTATTCCAGTGAGTTAACCCTTCTACCTGCTGCCCAATTGTCTACAAAGAGATTTTCATTTTTACAGGCCTATTTCTGGTTCAGAATTGTTTGATACTGTTAACTGTATTTCTGTGAAGAAACCATGACAATAGGCACGCAGAAACGGCCTGCAAATACTTATGGATGTAATTAGTTATGTATGCTATGGACTTGCAGGGAACAGTATAAGGACTCCTGACGATTTCAGGGTTTCCTTGTCGGCTCCATGAGGTCACGTGGAATTCCATTTTGTGAAGTGAAACGTAGATGTAAGCTGTTCCAGAATCTGGGCCTGTGAATATATCTAAGAACGAATACTTAATTGGCAGCCTATGCCTTGATTCATTAGCCTATTCTATTGATGATACCACCCACTTCACACCCATTTAGGGTTACCCTTGTGTCCTATATTTTCAGACTCCTGCATTCCAATATCCTCCTACCTTTGTCTGAAGAGCCTTCAAGCCTCTCTATTTTCCACTGTGTACTCACCTGCAATGATGCTGGTACAACTCAGAAGCCTTTGAGCCATGTTCCTGCTGGGAATGACAGGAGCAAAGCCTTTTGGGGCACATTAGCAACTATGCTGCAGGGCAAGCAGTGGATGGGAAGTAAACAGGTTCCAGAGCTCTAGGAATACAAGTGATGCTGCAGGCTGGCTGACAGCGACAAATCGATGCAGCTAAACAACAGGGGAAAGACACTTCCTCACGTAAACCTTGCACCATAGGTTGGGGGTGGGGGATTATAGTCACTATTGAGTGTTTCTGTGCAATTAATAAAAGAGGAAAGACATTAGTTAACTGAAAAACAAATTCAGGCTTTTAGTCCTTTGTTTTATTTATGTTGCTTCTGTTGCTTTGTCTGGCATAAGTCTCTATGCTTTGTATTTAACTGCCAAATTACGGTAATAGCAGACTTTTTAACATTGCCCAATAAATAACATAAGATTCCTACTAAGTGATAAGTGGCAAAAATAACTTGCATGTAAAAGGAATGATGATAATGATTATAGCTACAAAAAGTGGTATTAAACACTGTAGGACAAATTAATCTATAACCCAACTAACTTCTCTTTCTCTCTCTAGCCCTCATCACAGAAAAAACCTGAGCTCCCAGATTCAGAAGAGCCATAATTTGGAGAAAACTGGTCTTTATGTTATGAACTGTATCTTCCATCTAATATTTAAAATCAGGAAATATTCTTTTTTAATGTAATTATTAGGCAAAAAAGAATAAATAGCAAGAAACAATAGGCAAGGGTCTGAATCAACATCAATGTGAAGCTTTTGTTATGTTTCGGTACTAGTGCAGTTTTGTTTTGAAGATGATAAATCCAGCAACATAAACCTCAGTGTGACACTTTGAATATTCAGCCTGAGCATATGTTATTCAGTGAAATGTAGAAAGCATAGCCTGGGTTTGCTCTATTATTTCATACAATCATGAAATGCTAATTGGTTACCATGTCAAGCACTATCGGGTGAAATGTAAAACAAAACAGAAGCCATTTCTCTAAGGCTTTTAAAGTTAAAAGCTAGGATAAGCTTGAATGGTTAGAACCAATAATACTCAGATATTCTCTTTGATTCTGTATTCTTGGATGTCCATTATGAAACCATCAATATAATGTGAAGGTCGTAGAGAAGGTGTACACTCTCTGGGGAATGACCAGATGATATCTCTGTACTCTTCCAGTTTCTCTTTCCAATATATTTGTCTTCATCAGTGATTCTGATTCCATAAACTAGCACAACTCGCATGAAAGTCTGGCCAGCCTGGAAAAGAAAAGCAGCTCAGGAAGTTTGCTAGTCAGAATGCTAGCTTGGTTTTGTGTTTGATTGGTTGGCCACACATTTACTGGAATACCATAGCTCTAAGTACTATATTTGCCTCAGGCATTTTCCCTTCGCATAATGTTAAAGAGAAACATTAATTCGACAGACATTTATCCACATTGACTTATAATTCAGTAAACACAAAAGTTGTCCCATCTCTTGCCCTGCACCATGCTACAGCCACATACAGAGAAGTCAAGAAACGAGCGTAACAGCAGTTCGATTTCTCAGGATCTGATCTTGCACCATTGACATCAGTGTGAGCTATTTTATTGATTTGAAAAGCATCTGGAGCAAAGCGTCAGTGCACTGGCTTTAATGGAGCAGGTAGATGCTGTCCAGGTTTCAGGGCCTAGAACACCTGAGAAATGATTTTGCCTGGTTCATATAAAATTGAGAACACAGATTATTGTGTTCCAGAGCACAAAGATAATTTATTAGCAGGTGTAATCAGACATTCTAAGCCATGCTGTTCCAGATGTGCTTTGCTACATAGTGCACATATAAAAACACAATGTTTGAACCCAGTCAAAGAAGGGATAATGCATGGATATCTAAAAATGTTGCAGTTGACTGCAGCAATGACAGTGGTATCTCACTACCTAAGTACAGCAGGAAAAGCTTTTGCAAGCGTCATCTTGATGTGCCTAAAACAGCTGGTGAGTCATGACTGTCCTGAATCTCAGTGAGGATTCAAGGCTGGAAGATCAAGCATAGACATGATACTTTCTCTGCAGCAACTTCCAGAAAAGTGCAGACAGCAATTGTACCAACCATTGTACATCACCTTCTTGTATCTAACCAAAGCATTTAACACCATCAGCAGATCAGGTCTATTTGCAGTCCTAGACAAGATAGGATGCCTACCAATCGTGTTAAGTCTTACACATTCCTTCCATGACAACATAAAAGCAACTATTCAGTTTGAAGGGTCCACTTTAGATAGCTTCAAGATGAAAAGCTGAGTAAAGCAAGGATGTGTTCTTGCCCCTACACTCTTTTGAATCTTCTTCTCAGTATTCATGAACTGCGCATTTAAAGACATGGAAGGTGGAGCGTACCTTCACACAAGATCACATGGGAAACTCTTCAGTCTGTCACAACTTAAGGCAAAGACTAAAGTTAGAAAGGTGCTCATCAGGGAGCTTCTATGTCTGGATGATGCTGCCCTTACAGCCCACAACAAAGACCTACTACAAGAACTCATGGATTGCTTCTCAAGAGCTTACCAGGCATTTGCTCTCACCTTGATATCTATATCTATATCTATATCTATATCTATATCTATATCTATATTTGTCAAGAGACAGTATGAAGCATACTGACATAGTGTCATAGTATCATAGTAGCTAGAGTCGGAAGGGACCTAGGTAGATCATCTAGTCCGACCCCCTGCCTTGGCAGG
>NW_017728922.1:6326684-6346014 GCF_001723895.1 Crocodylus porosus
CTTATCTTGCTGGGATCCTATGACCCCAGCTGACTTCCTGCCCTTTGGGCGGGGGGCTGGACTCGATGATCTCCCGAGGTCCCTTCCAGCCTTAATGTCTATGAAGTATATGAAATCTATGAATAGTCATGAAAATCAATAAGACTGAGTGTCTCCATATTTGGCCCGTAATGAAATTATGAAGAGAATGAAGTCATGAAGTTATGAAAGGACTGACTAGAGATAACATAGGATAGCATATGGGGATAACGTGATGGAGTTTTGATATTCAGAAAATTAAAAACCTGGATGTTTCTTTTCAGCTATACAGAGATCTCTGGTGAAAGATATCATTGTATTCAGTGGAAATGTGTAGGGACTTCAGGATTTGGCCCTGATGGAAAGCCTGATCTAAAGCATGCTGAAATCAACTGGAAACTTTCCCCGTATGCTAACTACCGCTCTGTACATGTATGACAATCTAAACAATACATGGATATTCTCAAGGTAAAATTCATTTCTGCATGTAGTGCCCAAACATGACCTATGTATCACTTAATTGCTTAAATAGTGCATAGTCATTTTACAAGGGAACTGAGCAAAGATGAATTTCCTTTTCAGGGGGGATAAATCTATCTATCCATTTGGTTTTTAATGCCATACACATTACCAAAGTATTTGAGCATACTGCAAGATCCCTAACCAAAAAAAAAACAAACTTGGCACAGCTTATTCTGAAAATCTCTACTCTGTGGATACTGTTACTTAAAATCAATGTGAATTTTGTTCATTGTTAGTCTAGTTTAATTTCCCAGATAAGTCAGATCTCTTTGGGCAGGGTGATCTTTACTGTTCTCTATTCTGGGGAAGTACTCTGTCTAAAGAGTCATGTGAATCGCACCAGCATTTAAATAAGTTCCAGGAGCCTTGGTGTATGTATTATTTTTAAGCTGCCTGCAAGGAACTAACTGGTTCTGCAATCTCTGTTAAAGAGCTCAAACCACTGCATATACTTGTCAGAGAGAAATAACTTCACTCATGGCCAACAAAAAAGACATTTTCTTGGGCTTGCTAACAAAAAGCCATAGACTTAATAGATTTCAATGCCAAAAAGCGCTACTTTGATCATCCATATAATAGAGGCTACAGAATTCCACCACAGCCATATTATTTGATTTGATCTGGAAATAGGTACTGTCCCCAAATGCACCATTGAGTCTGTATATAGGACAAGTCACTTGGAGTTAAATAGTTAAATATCCCTTTGCTGACCTCTATTTGTGCATATACATACAGGAGCCTGTAGCCACTCACTTCACACAGTCTAGCTCTCTGCATATGCATTAGGACATGGGTTTTTGTAGGCTCCATATGCCTATTATGATGTTGTGTCTAAGTTTCTATGCTTGGAATGAAAACTGGGTGTGAATTTTTCAAGAAGAGTTGGAAAATCTACCCTTACTGAAGTGAAACGAGCCTGAAACCAGAGACAGGTTATAGGACTGAAAGGCACTGAGTCCAGTCCTTTGGCAGGTTGCTTTGTTACACAGTGTTTTAAAGAAGCACATCAATAGGTTGATCTGGCCCTGGTCCAATCTCAGCCAATACAAACCACATGTCAGGGTGTGGTGAACACTGCGGGGCCTCATTTAGGTTCACGGGGGGCGTTAGCCACACTACAAGTCGACAGTCTTCCAGGAGCCTCACCAGTACTGAATCCTGCACCCCTGTCTGCACAATCAGAGGCAATGATCAACCAGGAATCAATAGAGACTAAAATGCATGAGAAAGAACTTCCCACAATGTTTATGTAGCCATTTCAGAGTTACAGATATGACTGCAAATCCTAAATGCCAGCCAAAGTAAGTGGGATGCAGGCTGTTAAGTGACTTAGGCACTTTTGAAAATGCTACCTTGTAACTTTCTAAATCCCTTTGTACAAGGTCGCTAATCCTCCCTGGTCAACTATAACTGCTGAGGGACTGAGGTAAAATGATGAAACTCCTGACCCCCTTTTTGCCATAGATATATACAATCAGGGCTGAATTAGTGCATAACCAAACTAAACACATGCCAAGGGCCCCGGGTTGTGGGAGCTCCCGGTCCTTCCCTCTGTGGAGGCATGAATGGTCCCATCTGCCTCCCCTCCCCTTACTTTGCTGCTTCCTAGCAGTGGCTCTGCGCCTTGCTCCCTGCAGGCGGCAGTGCCAGGGTGCGGGGTGGGGGTGGGGGTGTTTCGACTAGCCCAGGGCCCACAAGTTTGTTTGCCAAAGGCCTGCTAAAGGGTTAAACTGTCCCTGCATACAATACGTATGGCACCTACATACCAAAGCAAGAGATGTCTTGAAGAACAGAGAGAGACAGTTACAAATGCAGGCTACCAAAGGAAACACTACAAAGTTCATAAAATGCTGAAATAACGTTTTATTGCACTGAATTAACTGACAGATTACAGTAATGGATCCTAAGGATTTTGATACATGGGCAAGTGAGTTGGGGAAGGATTATCTTTTGGATTTCCTGAAATAAACAGCCATATGCTGAGACAAGGCTGAAGGGAGCACTCACAGGGGGAAGGATGCTCTATGCTTTTATGCCTCCCACAGAAAATTCCCTAGTTACATTTTAACCCTTTAAATTGAAAACGGGAGTTACCCACTGGCACTGCCTAAGGGCCTCAGTCTTTTGTAACATGAAGGAAAATTCCAGGCTTGTAGCCACCCCAGCTTGCACATCAAGGACGTTGGTAATATCTGTCTGCCAGAATGACAAGAAGAGGAAGTGCTTCTTTTGGCATCTTATTTGTACTGAGATCATGAAACTTTCAGGGCACTAATGAAAATCTGTGCAATAAAGGTAGCACATTTTCTACTTTTGTAGAGGCCCTCATGCCTCTTGTGCTCCCTTTTGAAGGGGCAATCATGACACACTTATGCCTTGTGATCCTAAGGGTACTTAGGAATTGACCTAATGTGTCCCAGTTCAGTGCAACAACAGTGTATCAGAAAACAGTATTACATTGTGCATGTGAATAACCTGATGGTGATGCTTTCCTTCAGTTTTCTCTCTACCATCGCCTGTCTTTGTCACCAATCCCCTCCATGGGATACATCTCTGTGGCCTATCTCCCACTGAACTTAATGGGGATAGGAATTTGCAATAAGGTTTCAGAGTTTCACCACTTAAAGTTGTTGCATAGATTTGACATTAGCAGAAGGGTTTACTTAGTCAATCAGATGGTGTCTTTGGTAAACCAGAGTCTCTAGCAAAACTCAGATAAAGCAACATTAATAATACAAATAAAAAGCTAGTGCAGTGCCACAACCTTACAAACAAAGAAAAAAAGCTTTTGTCTTTATTGCCTTGCAGAGTGTATAGTCACTTACACCAGTGCAAGACAGGGCTAAAGTGTAGTTTACACCCACCTGAATGATCACTTTACACCCATTTTGTGCTTACAAGGATGGACATGCAAGATGAAAGTTGATGGAGCATCAGTCCCAAGCCATTTTTAATACAATGCAGTGATCAAGCATGATGATGTCTTTGAGATCCAGAATTGATTTCAGGAGCAGCTAATGAATGACCAACTAGAATTTTAAAACACAGAACTATAAACAAAGCCAAGGCACCAGTAACATCAGGACAGGAGGTGATTTTTATCTTTGGCATGGATAGAGTAGCCTAGACAGACGCTTCCAAGCCAGCTGAAAGCAGGGATGAAATTTCTGCCTCAGTTCTAGGCAAGCCTGTTTTTTCTGTTTCTCCAGAGGAAAGGAAGTGCTGAAAGTTGCACTTGGAAGGTGTTCAAACAAGCAGAAGGTCAGTAATGTTCACGTGCCAGTGAGATCAGATTGTAGAACATTACCAGAAATGTACCTTTTGTGATGTTAGTAAAAATAACAACACATGACTGGATGAATGGTGGGTGATTTATCCAGACACCTTGAGTGCAATGAGGCATGAGGTCAAAGGCCAATTGCATTTAGCAACCAAACAGTTCATAAACTGTACATTTACAGAAATGCAATCCCTTTTCTACTCAGCAGAGGATTTTACTACAAACAGAAAACAGGTAATTGGAGATCGGAAGGATTTATTTCAAAATAAACCGTGTTTCCAAAAACTCCTTTGAATTCTTCAAGAAGTAAAAGCAGTAATTAAAAAAAGATGTCTAACAGAGAAGCAGCCATAGGTTTACGGGGTGGAAATTGGCTAATTTATTAAGCCTATTCTGTGTGTCTGGCCACTGGTTGGCAAACACAACCCTTTACTCTATAAAAACTATTTCAGTCACACTTTGAAACAGTTGCCCAATCATGTTTAGTTCACTTGGGAATCATTATAGTATCATTAGGCAGGATTATATCATTTGGTTTAATGTCAATTGCATTTCCATATCATGTCTGGTGGTTTTATGATGTGGACAAATATCCCACTAAGGAGTCGGCTGAGACCATCAAACCTAAATTCTTTTCCTGAGTCACATTTGGCAGAAATCCTCATCTCAATGTATCCAGCCTGCAACATCCTCCTTGGAAGCAAAAGGGAATAAATCCAGCAGAGCAGACACAGTTTTACACCATTCAAGTGACTCCAACCATAATTTGTCTTCTGGAGTCATCAGAACTTGACCCCTGAGCATCTGAGTCAAATACAAATGCGTCCCTTTCCTTAACTGTAAAGTCTTAACCAAAGTAAATGACAACGATGAATAATTCCCTTCATCTTTCACATAGTAGCCAGCCAACGGGGGAACATTTGCATCGCTGAAGGATGCTACAGCATTATATCACATTAATAACAACAATAATAACAATAATAATAACAGCAACAATCAAATGAGAATGGCAGGAAGACCTTGATGTCATTTACCCACAGCAGGAAGTTTCTTTTCAGTTCATCTGCTTTTTTAAGGACTTGGGGGATGAAGTCTCTTTTCCTTAATCAAGGGACAAACTAAGTTCCTTCCATTGTTCTCAAGACACCACAAGGGACAGGTTCGACAGCTGTCGAACAGGCCCAGGCTCTGCTTCTGGACTCTGAACCTGGCTGGCAAAATAAACACTTGCCAGTGTTTCTGTTCCCCATTGATGAGCAGGCCGAGGTAAGATTTAGGTTCAAGCATTCCTGCTGTAGTCAGATAGTTGTGTGGAGAGCTGTAGGATTAACGTTCATTTCCATATGTAATCAAGGCACACGATAATGACCCCTTTTGTACAGACAACATAATGTATTCACATACCGTAACAAATATCATTTTATTACAGTATATTTATCTTTGATTCTCCAGGTAAAAAGGTAGAAATTCAAGTAGTTTTTACATGAACTGGTCAAGTTTCTTTTGCTATTTTTTGGGGGTGAAAAGTGGTCTGTTTTTAAACAAACAAATGTTGTTTCTGTACAAATTGTTTATTTCTTTATGGCAGCATTTGGAGGCCCCATCAGATCCCTGAAGACTTTGTAATCGAAGCAGTTGCACTTTGTCAAGGGGGCAATGTGATCTTTATATAATGTATCCCCTCTCTAACATCAATGGAACAAGGTTAAAAGACATCTAAAGCTTTTCCCATACCCAGAAACATCTTGTTTCCTGTTACATGTGTCACTTGCACAAGGTCATACACTCACCTCCCCCTCACTGCCAGTTCAGCTGTATTGGGAATTGCCTTTTGGGCAGAAAAAAGCCACTACCATCCCTGCTCCCTATTTTCTGCCCACCTGTGCCTAGTGGTGGCTGCTCTGCGCCTGCATTATGGTCAAGGTAGCCGAGGCAGGAGAGTGAGGACGGTCCTTATATCCCTTTACTCCCCTGTACTGGATCATTGCCAGTCATGATAGGACTCAACAGGATTTAAACCAATACAGCTTTGTAACTGTCACCTAGATTATGAATAAAATGTATGTGCAAGTAATGCATGTAACAGGATTTTTCTCCGTATGGGAAAAAGCCCTAAATTTCTTTTAACTATACAGTCATATTAGAGAATAAGGTTGATTTTATTCTATGCTTAAATTGCCAGCAATTAGTTGAAAGAGAAGACATGGTCGAGCACAGTAAAAGACTACATAAATAAAGACTAAACATAATAAAACATAATAAGCAAAGACTAAACATAATAAAAAAATCAGGGTTTCAGTATTATTTATTGATGATAGTGATGATGGTGGTGGTGATGATGATAACAATAATGACAAAACAACATCAACAACTATAATAAAGCATATTAGTAAGAATTTACTTATTTGAAGAATTTATGTGTTTGAAAATCAAACACAAGCAAGTCACCAAAAAAAAATTCTGTGGTTAAATACAATTCTTTAAAAAAGATTGCTGAGAGTTGAATGCAGATGAAGAATTTGTTAACATTAGTGAGAATGATAATAAAACTGGAACTGCAGGGACAGACTCTTGGTTTGCTGCTGAAATGACTGTTAAGTTCATGTGGCAGTAGGGTCCTCATGGCCAATTTCTCACCCTTGTTTCTGTTAGGAGCTGTTCTGTTTGCACATACAAGGGCCTGATTTGGGGCCAGGTTATAGATCAAATCAGGTGTCTGTGTAAGGAAGCAAAGCAGTACGGGGTATCTGCTCTACAGAACCAAATGTAGTGTCCTGTGGAAGAGAGTATCTTCCATGCAGTTGATATGCTCCCTTTCCAACGACAAGAAAAGAGATGGAGTTATGCAAACAGAACAGTAAGGTGGCAGAAACCGGACACTGCTTCTTTGAAATGCTAGCCAGCATAGCTAAACTGGCATAGCAGGAGGCACATCCACCCCAGGGGAAAGGGAAAGAAGATGTAAACAGGGCTGCAAGGGGCAACAGACAGGGAGTAATAGGGCTAGCACATTTATAGCTTTTTGTCCAGACCTTTTATCTATTCTAATGTCTAAATCCTCTACATAAATTATTCCTAATAACAGCAATAGCAGTTCCTGGGAAGGATCGTTCTCAAGCAGAATATGGACCCACATTACCATTTCTGTTGCAGATCTGAGAGTGCCTTCGCAGAGGGATATGCCTGTTTTAGTCACCAACCAAAATCTGGCCTGTAGAGAGCAGATGAGTCACATCTGCACAGTTCTCTGGCAAACATAGCTGGATAAAACTGACTTTTTGTGCTACAAGTTTCTTACAGTAAAGATTTTTTTTCATGAAAATGTACATATTTTTGCCATTGAGACAAGCCTCACCATTTTCTTAATCAAAAACCATGTCATTTTTAGGACTACAACATCCCACTACTCCCCACCTGGCCAAAACCCCCCACTGAGGCCTGGCCTTGGAAGGACTTACAAGTCTTGTAGATTTTGATCCAAAGAACAAAGCTGAGTCAGTTTCCTTTATGATTGTAGGCACTAGACTAGCCTATAAATGTGAATAATATGATCTTTGTGTGGACATAAGACATGTGCAGTTCCTGGCAGTGTCAGAAGGAATGCCAAGAAATGAAGGAGATGGAGCTGTGTTCTCTGCACTTGAAGAGGTCAGACATTGTGATGATGGGGATAACTATACACTACCACTGCTTTTGCAGTACCTGTTCTTTGTGTAACAGAGGTCTCCCAGGTTGTCAAGTCAGCCCCTTTCATCAGTGGGTAATGTATTAAAATGGCTGTATAATTACTACCTGCCTCAGAGCATGAAGTAATGCAAGATATAAAATACCCCACAATTCTCTGTGGTGCATTGCTCCCAGGCATGGCTTAAGATGGTTTCCTCTGATATGTCATGTGCATGTACCCCATGCACTGTTCTTTTAAAGTCAAATGTGACATTTCCTAAGCATGGGCATACTGGTATGTACATGCTTGCACAGATGTTTTGGTATTGAAGCGCAGGGTGAAAAAGTACCCATTAGGAATAGTCCAGATCAGTCTGTGATCTATGAAGCCACAACAAGCCTTGCATAAAAGCCTACTGAAACTTTTTTTATTTACATATTTTTCCATCATTTAAATGTAAATGTATTGGGAAAATCTCCATTTTCTATTAGAGTTGGGGGTTTTCTTGTCAAAAAAAAACAAAACAAAAAACATGGTCCTTTAAAAATATTGAGTTTCCAACAACTAAAAATGGGAAAATTTTGATTTTTTAGCAACTGAAAATCAAAAGTATTTGGTTTGTCCGGCAACATTTTTCAGAAGAAAAAAATTGCCTGACTGGGCAAAACATTTCTATTTGCTGAAAACTAAAAAAGGTTGTAGAAGTAAAAAAAAAAAAAAGAGTTGTTTTCATAGACATATTTCATGAGTAGGGGGGAGGGGTGCCAGGAATGATTTCCCAGCCAGCACTACCTTGCTCCTGCCGGTTAGCTGCTTTTTCCCATCTATTGGATTATCTGACTCTAGTCTCAGTAGCCCTCCTCCACTCCCCACTTGGAGATTTGCATGTCAGTTCTACCTCCTAGCATCCCAAATGCCTTAGAAGGAAAGTCATTGAGACCATGGAGAAAAGAAAAACAGGTGATAGTGTCTTTGCCCTAAAGAGAGATACATTACAATTAAAAGCAGGCAGTGGCTGATTGGGGGTAGCAAGTACAAGGCTCAGTTTACTTGACCCTAGGCTCATCTACACATGCATATTAATATGATGCAATAAACCCTGGTACTTATTGCACTAGAGTTTATTGCTCCCAGGCACCGTGTTTACACGTGTGCCCAGGACCGTAGCTTATTGAGCCAAGTTGGAGCTACCCCTGATGGCAGGGAGCCTGGGGGTCAGCCTGCCAGCACAGAGCTGCTCCTCCTGGCTCAGTGTGGTACAGAGGGGCTGGCTGGGGCACAACGGTGTTTCAGTGCGTGGCTAGCTGGCAGGCAGTCCCTGCTCTGAAGCACCTTTGTGCCCCACTCAGCTGGGGCAGTATCTGAACATGTGCTGCTGCAGACTTTTTTACTCTGCAGCAGGATAGTACTTGTATTTACTCCAAGTAAAGTAGTTTACTCCAGCCTAATAGGGACTCATGTGTAGATGCCTGACATTTACTGCACAGCTAATTAGTTTACCATGCAGTAAACATCTCATGTAGATGTAACCCCTATTACCTGTACTAATGAAGGGACTAGACGTCCTTTAAAGCCACAGAAAATGAATTAGGAGGAACTTTACAATAAGGGTCTGACCCATAAGAGTCTGCCAGCATAAAGCTGCTGGATGGAGAAAAAAGATCTGACTTTATGACTTGAACCCTTTTTAGTTATATAGAAATTTGTTTTCATCCCTTTTAAATTCTTCAGAAGCTAATTTTGCTCTTTCTCCTTTTGTTATTATAAATCCATTAAAAAATATCAGGGCCATGGCTGATGGATTTGTTTCACAAACACTTCCAGGGAAAAAAAAGAGAGAGACCAGAAATCCCAAGCACTTCACCAGCAGTTAGTCTGTGATGCAGAAGTCTGTAAAAAAAAAAGAAAAAAGGGGGAGAGAGAGAGAGAAAGAGAGAGAGAGAGAGAGAAATCAATGATTTCATTTGAAGTGCTCATTCGGCAGGATAAAAGACAGCCACGTTTGAGTACCTTCCCTTTCTTGTTGTTTCTCTGACAGTAAGCAATACTGAACGGAAACATAGTGCTACATCCCTCCATGGACATTATTAAATATATTCAATATGGCCATGCATATTTATGGCTAGTTTATGGCTTAGACATACTTTGAGACTGATAGACATATTTTTAAAGTTATTATGGAAAGACCCAGAGTTAAATTTAGGTTTTGTGACCCTTAATCGGGGTAGGAGGGAGAATTCAGGTCAGGAATAGAGAGGTACATTTATGTGCTGTTGCCATTTAGGCAATACTTAAAGACCCATGAATGGGTAAGTTCAGAGTGAATATTAAAATGTAGGGATGCAATGGAACTACTCTCTTACAGTAGTTTCTTCACAGGGTGGACGACTGTGGAAGCTCTGAGCTTTGAAATCCTCCAAGTGATTGTGCTGATCATTAATCTATTGCATAGTTGATCTACAGGAGAGACATGAACTCAGCTATCCCCATGTTGAAACTCTGTGGCTAACCACTTGTGATAATGTTATAGGCAGAGGGTAGGTTTATGTGTCACATGCCAATTTTAGGTCCCCATCAGCATGATTAGAGGATGCTCCTTTTGGTTAATATTCTATGGCTGGTAGGATGCCAACAATGTCTCACAGAGAAACAAACAACCAATGAATCAGCCCTGATCACTGCATTCAGCTAATGAAAATGTATGTAATTGATATTTTATAACTATATGGAGAAAGGGTTTTTTAGGGCTTTAATGGTATTGATTGAAGGAGGAAAGCCAGATAGATTTCTCTAAGCTGCAATGCTATAGGTCTAAAAGGCCTTTGGGTTGGGAAATGTATACTAGTTTAAAATTCACTTCAAATTTTCACATCATTTGCAGCTTTTAATGGCATTTTGGACCTTGACAATTAATCATGTACCCACTAGAGTCAACTGATTATCTCATTTCTGATCAATTATCAGTGTCAACCCCTCCTCATTCAGAATGCTGATTGGTATCAGTGTCTTGGACAGACAGTAATTGCCCAAGGCACAGGGAAAGAATTAAGGGATCTCTCAGTAAGGAAGGTATTATAAAGTACAGCCCAGGTGCTATAGATTTCCCCCCATGTTTAACAGTGTTAACTCAAGGGAAACCAATCTTATTGCTGGGGATGTTCACAATATTAGATGGATGCAAATATTGATTAGTATGATTTACAACATAAGCTCTTTGAGGCAAGGACCATTGTTTGTTCTGTATTTATACAGGCCTGGTACAAATGGGATCATGGTCAGTGACTGGGGATCCCTGTGAGTCCTACAGTACATATCTAACAACAAATAATACCTGTGTGCCTCTAAAGTGCAAGGCAACCTGCCCACTTTACTGTCTTGTCTGTCTCCCTGGGATTTCACCAATATATTACCTGAACAGGAGGGCAAAATCTCAAATTTGGATGATAAAACTATGGCAGGGATCACATACTGCAGATAACATGACTTATGTGCTATTCTAACATAACATTGCTTGATCACCAAAGCAATAGGGATAGGAATGGCAGCAATAATATAAAATTCCCTTGATGAACTTAGGAGGTGAGAGCAGTGAGCAGCAGAAGGCTCCTAATGGGGGGAAAAGAGGACAGGAGAAGCCAGATGCTCTTAAAAAACAGTTCTTTCAGGATATCCAAGTGAACGCTGGAAATAAAATTAGGTGTTGTGTAGCAAAGGACATGGTTCAAAGTTTATTCAATGTACCAAGAGTCTTCCCACTGACTTCGATGGACTTTGATGGACTGTATGTTTAAATTGGTGGCCCAACCCACCAATTTAAACATACAGATTTGGGATTTGGTCATTCTATTTTAGGTGTTCTCACATGCCATAACCTGAAATTTAGCAAATAGGAGGCAACTGAGGAAACTCAGTCAAGTTCACTGCACTATGTCCTGGCCAGCGCACCTAGGCTGAGCACTATTTTTTTCTTTTATGGGAATTTTATCTGCTGCTCATCTTCATATTTTAAGAGCTCTTGAGGCTCTTCTCCTTTTCTCTTTTTCACTCTCATTTACTGGAGCAAGATGTGGAAGACTAATATGCAAAACACAACAAAAAGAGGAAAAATGAAATAGAGGTACATGGTTTCTTTTCTTTCTTTCCCCACACTAAGCCACGCTTAGAATTGTGCAAAGATCCTGCCAGATCTTCATAGAAATTATACTTGATTTCATTTTCTATTCTCAAAGAATGAAATAGTTTCTATTGGTGAGAAAAGAAATGGGCTGGGTTCCAGAGGAAAGTCAGAGTCAGACTCTCGCTGTCTCTCTGTGGTCAGTGTGTCATGTTTTGGTCACCTCTGTGTTTCCTTTTTCTGATATGGGAAAATATCAAGCAAACCTGATCTGATGAAATCCTACCACTGAAACACACAGGGCTATCACATGAAGATCAGATAAAACAGGGCCAGATATAGCAGAAATGATAGTAGAAATGGCATTACTGTCTGCCACTCTTTCCATTTCTACTTATTCCTATTACTGTACTTATTTCACTTAAAAAACCCACCACTACCAAAAATCAATAAATGGAGTGGTACAAAATAATTGTGGGTGAAATTCTGTCCCAGCTGAAATCACCTGCAAAACTCCTATGGAAGGACCTTTTTTTTACCACTTGTGTGACATTTGACACCTTTTATGCTTCACAAATGTTAAAAGTGAAACTTGATTTATTTGTATTTGGCTCTTATGATTCATTCATTTCTCAAAATGATGTTTAAAGAATTATAAAGAAGAACTGGTGAATAGTAGGTTTTCATGTTTACCCTCTCTCAGTGGCTCTCAGTTCTAATCCATTTTGCTCACTTTATAACTTAAACAATGTGTTTTGTGACTGCCTGCAAATTTCACCTAGGGTCTATAAATTAGGTGCTGATAACTAATAACCAGTGAAATGCAGCTTAATTCATGGTTCTGTTGATGGTTAATGGGGCAAAATGGAAGCTAGGTCACCCTACCATAGCAGCATCTTTTCTGCAGTGCTAAGTGCAGTAAAGGCTTGCCTGCCATAGGATCCTATCTTGATCTCATTGAAATAAATTAAGTAATTCCCACTCCTGGCAATGAGCTTTGGATTGGACAGAGAGAATTGGATTGCCCCTCCACTTGGACTTGTTTGACTCCATAGGCACTCATATATTTAAGTATTTGCAGGATTAGGTCATAGCACATTGCCTAGATATCTGCTACAAACATATTCGTGTAATTCATAGAAGAGATAAATATTAATCCATTTATCCATGAATAATTTGTTCAAACAAAACTCAAGAGCTTGCATACATCTTCAAAGTCCTACAAAAATGGGCAATGCTTACAGTAATCTTCATTGGTCTAAGAAGGATTGCCTAAGACACTGATATTTATAGACTTCTAAAACTCCTTTTTCCATTTGCTGCATCTGTTACATTGCAGCTTCAAAAAGAAAGTTAACAAACTTGGGGGCAGAGGGGGCTGTAGATGTCTCATTCTGAAACTAAAAATGTGGCTGTTCAGTTCACTAAGAATAAATTGCTAAATACTGAAACACATTTCTGTAAATGTAGCAGAGACTAGATAATAAATGAGAATAACATTGGTCATTTGCAAATAATAGTTACGACAGTGATCTACATGCATCCATGGATCTTAACATCTCCTGCAACAGTTAGGAGGTAATTCTATTTGTGCTTCACATGGGCTAGGGACAGACATTACACATAAACCAGTTTAAGTGATCAGAAACTGGTTTAAACCTGTAACAGAACAGCTGTTCAGTGCAAATAAACCAATCTGAAAATGGCTGAAACTGGTTTGAGATAAACCTGGTTGAATGTAGTATCACACTTCACTGATTTGGGTCAAACCAGTTCATGCAGTGTCTTTCCCAGACCCCTTTCTGGTTTAAGGTAAGCCAGACTCCTTCAGCATCCCAGCATGCTCTCTGGGCTGGGCAGGCCTCTCTGCTCCACAGCAGGGCTGGCCCCTCTCCTCTACTCCCTGGTCAGAGCTCTGGCAGAGACTTGTAGGCACAGAGTGTTAGCTTAGCTTTTACCTGTTAAGCAGGGATTATTTCCCCTCTCCCCTCTGCCTTATGTAGATACCTTCACACTAGCTAGCAGACCACATCATGGCTACTGTCTGTTCTGTGGGAGAGGACAGGCAGACAGGCTTTTTGGAGCTAATCAACAGGTAGCTTAATGTCCTTGCTTGGAAGAGCTGTTTAAGAAGAGCTCCACCAGTTAATGGAGAGAGGCTTTGTTTTCTTAATGGGTTGATAAACACTTAGGGGTGATAAACATTCCCTGCTGAGCTGCTTAGGAGTGGGGGAAATAATCAGAGCATTCTGCCTGGGCCTGGCCATGCCACCCTGAGCTCAGCCCTGTGGAAGTCAAGGGAGGGCTGCTGTAATGCCCCCCGACTTCTAGCCTAAGCCACTGCAGGAATGTGCCTGCATTTCTGGGATGTCTGTCTGGTTACAAAACTGATTTAGCCTAGCTAGGTTAGACTAACCTGCAAAGATTGAATCAATTCAGGCTCAGGCTTTTTGAATGTCTGCCTCTAACCTAACAGGGAAATGGAAACACAAAGAACTTGTGATGATTTGCCCAAGAAAACACAAACCTTCTGGTCAAGGAAAACTGCTTCTCTCGTCTCTCACAAGAAAGTGCCTCCTCTCATCTAGTGATGTCGATTTTTCTAAAGTTCAAAGGGAAAGTTTGACTTCCCTCTGTGTACACAGAAAATCATCTAGTATCACCCTTAAAAATCGATTACCCTTAAGAGGCCTTGATATCATTAACATGTTTGAGAAAGGAAGAGTTGATAAGAGGCAAAAGCACGGCACTGATACTGTCTATAACTTTTTGTATTCATTAAGATGCTGCAGATACAGAACAACACTCTCTATTCAGTGTTGATGCTTTTTATCTATCCTAAACTGGCAGCTCATAGTGCTTTGAAAAATTATTGGAAAAGCCGTCCTGTTTCATTTTAGCTTCTGGGATAGTCCCAGTCATTCATTCACCAAAGGGGCTGGAAACAATTTCTGTCATGTCTACACTAACATTGCTATTTTCCCAACCCCAGTTATGAATCTCTTATTGATAATCATTCCCATATTACTAGTCCAAACAGGGCTTAGATGCATTTTCAAGAATCAGGCAACAGAACCAGTATTTCTCCAGAATCACAACAGGTAACTAGAATGCTTATTTTTCTAATCTCCCCACTGTTGGAAAGCTCCTCCTGATAGCCCATTGTCTGGAACAGGACTCCAGTGCTATCCAAACTAATGGGGCCTGTGGCACCAAAACCAGTGTGTCATAATTTCGGTTATCAGTCACTAACATATTATCTAGGTGCTGTGGCAGAGTAGTGAGGAAGGCTAGCCTTATGGTTAAGCTACTGGACTAAGACTCAAGGGACTTGTTTTCAGGTTCACGTGCTACCATAAGGTTCCTTTCTGACCTTGAGCAACTCTTTGTGTCTGGATAATGCATTTGAAAAATGGGAGAAATAATAGCCTTTTTTTGCTGTGTCTATATAGACTGTAAGCTCTTTGGTGCAGAAACTGCCTTTACTATATTTACAGCACTTAGTACAGTGAAACCCTGATCAATTTAGTAATTATTATAATATAAGAACCTTCCTTCTGTCCATGGACTTATATCAAAATTATAGTTCTGAGAGCAGATCTAAAATCAGAAGACAAAGTCATCTTGAATTAAGCTGAGATTCACTACTATGTACCTGAAAGAACTGATCAGCTTCATGGAAATGTAGTTTGTTATATACAGTGCAAGATTTTTGGAGAACAATTTTCTTATTAATTAAGAAAAGAAAATTGGCATTGCATAGTCAACATAGTCCATTCAAATAAAAATAAGAAGTAAGGATGCATGGAAGATGTACAATAGGTACACAAAGAAAGTGCTAGAGTCCATGCACGGATTCATAGCTAAATGTCAGTTTTTCATGGTTACTGCATCTGTGTCTGGGTTTTTATGAAGAAATGGACAAATATGGAATTATCAGTATTCCTATATTAATGTTCCTTGTAATTCACTTTTATCTAGACCCATTTTGTGCAGACAAAGCTTTTCATTAATGCAACCTTCTGTTTTTATAGCAGCTGTTACTAAACAGAATTAGCTTTGCAGGACGCAGCAAAAACAGCAGCTAAACATCTAGAACCTAAGGTGAAAGATTGCTTTCCAGATCAACACAGGGAGCAGCAAGCCAAGCACAGCCCCTGTTCATGAGCTTCTGATGTCCCACATTAGGCCGAACCACAGTGCCTCATACTGGGCATGTACATGTCCATTTATGACAGTTTAAATTTACTGCACAGTAAGCAGGAATAGGTCTGTAGCTACATGTGCAGGCCTTAAAGCACATTAACACTGCGTGGGGACTGACTTGGGACTCAAATTACTGCACAGTAATTAATCGGTTGTAAATTTGATACCTGCATGATGCAGGTATCAAATTTAGGCTCACATTGGCATAAGTCACCATACTGACTGCGTGGTATGGGAGCGAACACGTAGACGTGTGGCCGTACTATGCAGTAATTTTGGCTACTGCGCAGTATATGCGCATGTGGAGATGTGCCCAGTGGAAGTCAAATATTAACACAAGATGACCCGTGAAACTGCAACAACAGATCCTGAGCTCTGCCTTCCCCAGCAGTTATATTGTTGGTTCAACTGGTGACAAAAGATGCTCAAAAGTAAATATATATTTCCTCATCCAATCCTCAAAAATAATAAATTATACCTTTCCACAGTCCTTGTAGGGAAATGCACTTAAAAAGCCTGAGATTAAAACAATACATGTGTATACCCATATTTGGGGGGTTACTTTCCCCTCCCCCCAAACACTTTCTACCAGCATAAGAGATAAAAACTTTGTTTTTCAAAGCTGAGGCCTTCAAAAAAAATCACTTGGCTCCAGTTGTTGGGACTAACAAAAATAAGACCAGATTATCATGAGACTTGGCAACATGGTAGATGTACCCTTCACATTACTTGTGGAAGGTACAGCCAGCTCAGTGCTCTCTCTGGTACTGGAATATTGCTCGGGACTGAATGCTCTGGTACTTCATTGGAATATTTATGCATTTTAGCAAAAACAAGAGTGTCCTACATTTAGGATCAAATTTGTGGATTTCAGATTAATCCAAGTCTGTACATTTCTACATAAGAAACGAATAACAAATAGGGTTCCAACACTCCCATACTTCCAAAACCGTTTTTTTCTTTGATTAATTTTAGACTTGGCTTCTCTGCTAAGAACTTCCCACATGTGGTTACTGTTACAAGCCAGGTCCTGCCACCAGCCATATTTACCAGAAACTGCAGTAGAAATTTCCAGCAGAACAGTAAAGGAGCTGCAGTTCCTGTTGTTCTGCCAGTATATATCATCTAAAAATATTATGCGACTTGCCACCACACTTTAATGTAAGTGGGGAATGGAGGCCCGGAGAGGTGAAATGAGGGGACATTTACAATCCAGAAGAGAAGCTCTTTTACAGAAGTTTTCCCTCGGATGACACTGTTTTCTCTTCTGTTATCTGTTGCTCTTTTTATTAATGTCCTTCCTCTTTGTTCAGTGCTTCTGCTTCTCAGACATTTTGAACACAAGTATTAATTACTTTATAATGTGAAATACTATGATTCAAAACAGTTATTATTTTTAAAATGTATTATGCAGGCAGATTTTAAAGAAAACTTAGAGAGTAAGAGGTCAAAATCCTTTCTGGAGTAATTTCACTGACATCCACAGAGAGTTTGGTATATACCAAGGTAATGTAAAAAAATATTTTATTTTTGTAACCTTTTCAGATTTCATTTGAATCATTCAAACCCGTAAGCTTCTCATGTGTGGAAATTCTGCTGTCTGCAGTGGCAGTTCTGTCCATGTAGGATTTGATACTCATTTAACTCTAAAATCTATATTGACTGCTGTGGCAATAATGTGGTTTACACATCTCTTTATACTGCCAATTCACTTTACTAGACCTTTGTGTAAATAAGAATCAGATCACATCTGTTAGCAGAACTGGGCCCAAAGTTTTCATTAAAAAAAAAAAAAAAAGAATTTTCAATTACAAATAAAACCAAACCAAACCAAACCCAAAACCTATGGATTCCATTTCTTTTTTCTTTCTTTTTTCCCACCCTAATTTTGTGCCAGTACAACCTTACTGAAGAGAATGGGTTGCACTGGTAAATTAATCCATTATTCTTACCTGGCCCTCACAATAAACCATACCATCTAGCCAGTAGCATCAATCCTTTTTACCATGTATACCAATGGCCAACCCATACAGAGCAACATGAGGAGCTTCATATACGTATCATGTATGAACAACATGATGGAGCTTCATTTATGTATCATGTCGTAACAGAAGGACTTTGCCACTGTCGAGAACAGATCGACATGTGCACTGAGCAACCTCTCAGATTACTACAATAAGAACCAGCTTTGTGCCTACCCAAACAAGATGTAGGTCACAGCTTTTCACCTCTGCCATAAAGAAGCCAAGCAAAAATTATACATCACCTGGGATGGAATCTGATTGACTAATCACCTGAACCCCCAGTACTTGGGAGTTACACTGGATTTAAAACTTACCTTCAAAGTATATATAGAGAAGATGAAAGGGAAAGTCAGTGCCAGCAACAACATTCTTGAAAGTTGGTTACCTCGAAGTGGGGAGTGAACCTGGTTACATTATCAACACTGGTATTTCCTTGTGTTACTCCACTACAGAGAATGTGTGTCCAGTATGGGAATGATCAGTTCATGCTAAGAAATTAGACCCAGTTCTAAATGACAGGTGTCGTGACATAACAGGATGTCTAAACCCAACACCAAATGATAGTCTGTACTTAGTGGTTAGCATTGCACCACCTGGTATTAGAAGAAAGTTAACAAGCCAAAAATAAAGATCACAGCAGATGGAAGGCATCCATTCTACAGTCACAGAGAAGTAACAAAATGCCTTAAAGATCAAAATGGTTTTGTAACCATTGTTACACTGCTAGACATGACAGCTGACAGGGCATAACTAAAGTTGTGGAAGGAAAGATTATGTGCAATCAGGTGCTCTGAAATGGTCCTGGAACCCCAGCATGACCTTTCCAGAGGGGCTTATATGGACTGGCCAACATGGCAATGCCTGAATCACCTGTGCATTCAAAAATCAAAAACAGACATGATCAAATGGGGCTACTCTAATGACACAAATATATGCTACTGCAGTGAAGTGCAGACTATAGAGCACCTGTTCATTTGCTGACTCCTTGGTACAAAGGAGGACCTTGCTGCAGCAATGGAAAGAGCCATCACTTGTGCACAATTCTGGAAAAACTTCTAGCTTATGATAAAGACATGAGGAGAAGAAGAAGAAGTGGCAGCTGAAAAGGTATTGCCATTTTTGTCTTGCCCTGTACTTCCTTGTTATACTATGGACCTCAAGGCCTAGTTATAGCTACTTAATTGTGTTATGTCCAGACAGGGCATTGCATGTCAGCCTAGCAATGACCTGCCTTGCTGGTAGACAATAGCTCTGTGCAAAGCTTCAGGTTCTGATTTGATTTGGAGGAGATTTGGCCTGATTCAGTGGTCAAATCTCTGACTCTGAATTGAATCAGGAGACCAATTAAAAGTTCTGAATCGATTTGAAGCTCTCCAAATTAATTCGGAAAAGGTTTGGAGAGTTTTGGAAATTCACACAGTCCCTGCTCACTGCAAGGGGTAGGGGTAGGAGGGAGAAGGTCGTGGGGGGATCCTTGCTAGGCCCCATCCCTTGCCTGC
>NW_017728922.1:6346244-6381618 GCF_001723895.1 Crocodylus porosus
ATGTGGGGGAAGGGAGTGGGTGGGGGCTAGCTTGGGGCAGTGGGGATCACCCCCTGCCTGGCAGTAGCTAGTGAGTGCAGGCTTTTTTTTAAAGAGCCAGGAGTTGGGAGAGTGGGCGGGGCATCCATTGAGAGTGGGCAGGGAATGGGGCCAATTTGGAGATTCAGCCAATTTGGTTGTGGCCAAATCTCCGAATCAGATTCAACTGAATCAATTCGGGACAGTGATTTGAATCTCCAAATCATAAGCAAATACTACCCACTTCGCATAGGCCTAGTTGACAGCTGAAATGAAATATAGGCCTGGCAGCCTTATAATGCTATACTTCTAAAAACTGTGAGCTGAACCCAGACAGTGAAATTGTGAGAAAACTTCCCTGGCCGTGGCTGATGTTAATTAGTAGGAGAAATCGCCAATCAGCAGCCTACAAGGAATTATTAATATCTGGAAATGATATTCTGAGCATGGAAGCACAGATCAGCTTACAGCAAAACATTGCAACTCTGGCTGTCTTTGGCTTTCATTCACTGAGTCGATTCTGCCGTTTTTTTCCTTTGTAGAGTTTCCTACTGCTGAAGCAAAACCTGGAAGATGATCAGAGACAGAAGCATACTGACTGAGGTCAAGTGTCCTTGAGGCCTGTTTATGACTAATACATTAATGGACTTTTCTGGGGAAAATCCAAAATCAACTTGCTGTGCACCTGAACATGATCATACAACTGCAAAAACAGTGTGCTCTAACCAATTTCCAGCAGCCAAAAAACTGGCATGCTTCAGATCTTTAAATTAAATAAAGGGGATTGATTCATGTTTTATGTGCAGTCAGTGTCATAGCTGCTACACAAATAGTTACTGTGAATCAGGATATCTAGTAATAACCAAGTACCCCCTCCTTAGACAGAGATCTGTAGAGTTCTTTGAGGAAAAGTCTTTCTTTTGAACTCCATGTGCTTAAGGCATGGCACAATCCTTCATTAAGACCTGCGGCTATTATTGCAATGGCCATAACAACAATTTAAAAATTTGTAGTCTCTCTCCTGTTATGGGTAAAAAGGAAAAGCAAATGGAAGGCTCTGTATCTCAGGGTTGTTCTCAGCCAAAGGAAGGCCTTTAGCAGCTGAGGTTTAATCCTCCATGCTCACCAATTTGTCATGGTTTAGTTGTTGTTGTTATTGTTGTTTTGTATTAAGTGATTAAGTAAACAGTGCTAAAAAAGTACCAAATAGATAAACAATCTCTGTTCCTAAATTCAGCGGCCTAAATTTGGTATATAATAAAATAGATTAAAGTACACATTGATGAAGTCATCATGGCTCATTCAAATGCTACATTGTGCCAATGGGACTTTTACAAGATTTCAGAAGGCAAAAACAGAGGGAGTTTGACATACATCAGTGAGAGCTGCTCCAGGCATAAGAAATGCTATGAATGATGGTACATATCCCACAATGTTGGGGGGAGTTATGGACACAGCCAGGAAAAGCACTGGGGTGGAGTGAGGGAGCAGAAGTCATCATGTGAGTCAGAGCTGTAAGAAAAAGATGATCAAGCATGTAACTCCCTAGCAATTTTGATGGTGCAATGGGTTAATGCACTGATGTATAGTCTCTGAAAAATTGCAGTGAGGTACAACTGAGTTTAATGAACTCATCCTACCCTCTTTTGAAAACCAGTGTGCAGCACAAGGGCAACTCCCTTTAATCAGGGCACTACTGGGGTGGTCATCAACTGAAAAAGAATAGATTAAAGACTAAAATAGTGGGGAGGAGGAGAAAACAACAGGTTAGAAGTAAGTGGAGTATCAAGTGCATTCACGCTGCCTGCTTACAGTATGTATCAGGTACACCAGCATGGTCAGCTCATCATTGTGATCAGCCAAACTTTTCAGGTACAACACCAGAAACTCATCCAGGCTCTAGTAACCACACATTTGTACATCAGGGTTGAAGATCTGGGCCAAGTTGGCCTAACAAATTCCCTGCCATTGCAATGGCAGCACCCTTTTCTCCCTAGCTGTTTACCTGTGCTGTAGTAGGGCTTTTTGTTTCCAACCACAAGGTGCTTTCCAGTTGTGACGCATGAGGGGGGTCAGAGTAGACCCTTGTGTGAACCATTTAGATACATGGCTGCCTGTGATCGTAGGGAACTGGACTTGATAGCCTGGGAGCCTCCTTCCAGTCCTATGTTATGGGCCTCAGCTAATCTAATATACACCACCCTGAAGATCAGCCATCTGTCTTCATTAAATGAAGATGCAGAAGCCCAGGGAGTCATACTGTTATAATGTTATGAATGCAAAAGAGATGCAGGGCAAGTAGAGCCCTATCAGGGAACAGCAGAGGCAGAGATGTGCATGGAGGAGAGTGGGCAGGGAATAAAGAGCACTTCCCTCTCCCACTTGCTTCCCCCTTTCCCTCCTGTTCTGTTTGCTCTGTGCAGGAGGAGCAGGGGGTTGTACTGAACCAAAGGAGCCAGTGTGATTATTCATGTTAATGGCTCCCATCCTGAACGTTTCCATGCTTCCTCCTTCCCCTGTGTCTGGGGAGTGATGCTCCTGAACTCATTCCACCTACCCACTCACATTCACACCACCATGTGAAAAAACTGGTTGTTTTTTGTCACAGTGCTGCCCTGCAGACTGGAGGCAGGTGCATGTAGAATGACTATGAGGGACACCTTCAGAGCAGCTTCACCACAGCCGTTCCAGATGTAGCACTTATGAGCGAGCAGGTGTCAGTGCATGCCAACAAAGCAGTATAGAGAGACCATGCATGTGTGTGGCAGGAAAGCACAAGACCATGATTGATAGTTAGGTAGATGAAGACACAGAGCCATCTTGCTGATGACAAGGGTGACAACCACCAATCTACAAATATATGTAGAGTCCCATCTCCTTCACACACACACACACACACACACACACACGCACACACACACACGCACACACAGAGGCAACCTGCTCTGTTGTAATATGTCCTGGAATAATTTGCTTCTTCAGATGCTGCTTTCACTGAGTTTTCAAATCACATCTTCACTCTCATTGATACTTTACTTCCCTTACGCCACTGCAGCAATATAACAACACTTTTTCATTCAGGTAAATATAACTGACTCCTATTTTAAAGCACTCTTATGCTAGGAGAGTGGTTTAAAGAGGTACACGTGTGGGGGTGGTTGGAGGGGGAGGATGCTGTAGCATCACTAAGAATCATGTCCAGGATGCTAAGTAGAAAAATAAATTGTCACTGATCTGGCATAATAAATGGTGGATCATTTGCCTTCCTTTAAGCTTTTAAAGCCACCCAAGTTGGACTCCACAAAGGGAGAGAATGAGAGGGTGCGTGTGAGATGAGGCTGGGCGGTGGGGGCTGGAGGGGCGCTGGAGAAAGATGAATTCCCTGGCCCTGTTCTGTGGAATCTTAATAATGTGCTAAGTTATTGTGTAGTGGAGGAATGCAATTAGCACAGCGGCCAAATCCTCCTCCAGC
Source organism: Crocodylus porosus (assembly GCF_001723895.1). Classification (NCBI taxonomy): domain Eukaryota; kingdom Metazoa; phylum Chordata; order Crocodylia; family Crocodylidae; genus Crocodylus; species Crocodylus porosus. The sequence continues at coordinate 6,349,735 of NW_017728922.1, forward strand.
AGGTCATTACTGTATTAGTAAATGGAGGCTGTTAAAGCACACAGCATCCCTAAACATACCACAGGGGCTGCTGGCCCAACAGGACCCAGGATTGATGAGAAAACTCCCACTGCTCTCTTCCCATCTCATTCCACTTTTCATTACTGCTTTTCTGATCAAGCATATAACCATATCCTTCCCTGTCCTCCCCCAGCCTATACTCAAGGTACTCTCCCAGGAGGCCTTTCTTGAAAATCAAATCACAGCCCACTGAGAGATATCTGTGATGTATGCAAAAGCAACTTCCAGCTGCGAGAAACTTAGCACAGCCAGCAGGATGGAAGTCTGGTAGGCAAAACTGAGACATGAAGGAGCACACTGAACTAACATGCCGAGGCAGACAAAGATTGCATGGCATCTGACTCAAATAAAGTCTAGTCAGCCTCTAATGTGCTGCAGGCGAGGAGAGGTGTATTCCTACCTGTGATACCTGCCTCTGTTAGGAAACCGGTGAAGCTGGTGACCAAATATAGGGGGACTGTAGTAGCTGATTTAAACTCACAGTTGTCGGGCAGGGTGTGAAAATGGCCTATTGTGGGCTCTGCTAGGTGTGTAGGTTATCGATGCGGCACATCTCATGACAAAGAAGAGGTAGCATTAAGCTGTAATGAATAGAAAGTGGTCTCTTTATATGGGCTGTTGGACACACATTGATTGACCCTGTGGTTCTCCAGTCTGACTGATATAGTCCATGATGCTTCATGTCACTAACTCCATGTGGTTCCCCTGAATCCTGACCTGCACTAAGCAAAACTAAGAACTGATGACTGCACTGCAGATAATGTAATAGATTATCAGAAGCAGCCCTCCCACATTTTACATCTGCTTTTAGTAGATCCTGAACTCTGCTTTGAAACTGTGCTGAATGGATACAATGCAACTCAGCTAGAAGGGCTTTATTCATGCTAACATTAGACCTCACGGAGGGCAAGAACAGACGTCATGCTTTGGTTTAGAAGATTTCATTGCGGCCAGAATAAACAAGGGACTGACTCTCTTTAACAGCTTAAAATTGCATTATATTACATATGTCATGTCCAGATACTATGGTGACTAACACTTCATAAATGCCAATAGAGAGACAGACAGATGGACAGATATTATTAAGATGCATACCACAATAGTAGTGCATATATACTACTACAATACAATGGCTCAAATCAGGGTACCATTATACTACATACTTATTCACAGTGTGATACAGAACCTCCTCCAAAAAAGCTTAGTTTTAGGCCAGGAATATTCGAAGGAGCCTAAGGCTGCACAAAACATTAACACTGGCATAATTTCCATCAGTTTTGTTCATCAGTGTGGATTATACATGGATCCAGAATGGACAGATGACCAGTTATCCCAAGTTGGCTGCCACAGTAGGTACTATTAAACACTTCTTCACTAGTTAATGGGGATCAGGTAATAGCTAATTTACACAGAGCAAACAGATACCCTGAGATAACTGAGGACACACAACAGCTAGATGCATTAGACCAGTGGTTTTTTTACTGTCATTTTTCCTTAAGGAAATTTGGCACTGAATTCTAGTTCATGATAGGGCTAAACATTGTGTCTTTACTCCTTTCTTACATTGGTGTAAAGGCAGCTTACACTCATGTAAATGGGCCAGAAAATGATAAGCAACCAACCCCTATTGACTTTTACTGGGCTTTAGATGCCTGATTCTGTTTAGGCTCCTAAAGACAGGGAAGGAGGGGAAACAGGAAAGAAGTAGGGTCTCATTTTACAGATGAGAAATGGAGGCCCAGAGAGGTCTAAGTCATTTTTACAGTCACATATGTGGCTGTCCAGTCTACGTGGAACTGGCAACTGAACCCATGTTTCCTGAATCCCAGTTCAAGGCCCTAAGCACAAAATCATCCTTCCCAAATAAATAATCAGAACTGTAGATTTAATGAAGTCTGTCAGATATGTTAAGACATTGAAGTTACCCTGTAATAGTTTGACCTTAGAGTAATCATTGTTAATCTGAGACAAAGAGCAACCGTGTTTTTGTGTTACTGTTTTAACTATTTTCATCAAATGTGAAATATAGATCATATGCACACAGCTCCAATATACCTTAAAATTGTAGATTATAGCGGGTAGAATGTACCATTTTTTAATGAATGAAATTATAGGGGGGGGGTGTTTTTTTTACCACAGCATTGTTTCCAGCTTTTCAACACCGGACAGCATATTTATATTGCTATGCTAATTATTCCTGGTAGAGAGTTCACAAATTTCATGTTCATTATTAATAGTGTTATGCGTTTTTCTCCCCATTCTGGCTATCTATATTGCTTGTGTAATACATAATTAATGCTAACTGCTTGCATTGGTTTCTGGGCCAGTTTACATTAGGATATTTTTCCATGTCTTTTGTCTCTGGACGATGGAAATTGGTATTCGGTGTGAATGAAATAGCCAGATTACTTTGTGTTTTTCCTCTGAGTTCTTTCATCTGTGACTGAAGGGATGTTGGTAGATTAACTCACTAACTTCCCACCTCTTGGTTCAAATTAGGTTTCAGTGCCAAGTCTTGATGACTTTGGTAATTGCCTTTTAGGCCATGTCTATACTAGATATATTTGTTGGTATAATAATGCTTGTGAGGGATGTGATTTGGTAGAATAATCCTGGTGAGGGCTGTGATCTTTTTAACAGCTTAAACATTGTTTATACCAGCTGAAACACGGAGGTTGATTTAATTATTCTATTAGAAAAAGGGCTTTGCCTGATACAGTTTATTTTGTTCAGGGAACTGGGATAAGCTATGCTGGTCAAGCTGTGCCTTCCCTTGGAGGTTTTACTCATCTGATGATACAGGCAAATATTTATAATTTGTATAGTCCCTGACAGATATTTGTTCACCTTACAAAAGCTGCCAAATTCAGACCAATTGGCAGTCATGGGTTATGATACTGGAATAACTGGACAGGGGACTGTATTTGTGGGTGTGATGGCAATGGGAAGAATTTCAGGAGAGGAATGAGATGCACTGGCAGAATCGTGTGCACGGGGAAAGATTCCATGTTGATTCTATGTTGCCCCAACCATGACTTGTGACCTAGTGTTGTATGGGAAAAAAGGCTGGAAGCGGCCTGCAAAGACTAGAAGGGGCCTTTATGATCTATCTGAGTTGTCATCTCATCCAAATCCCTGCTCAAGGCCAAAATCATCCTGGTCTAAACCATCTCAGGCAAATCTTTGTGTAAGCTGTGCTTAAAAACTTCAAATGGTGAAGATTCTACAACTTCAGTAGGCAACCTCTCCCTAAGAACATAAGGATTGCCATTTACTTTGTCAGACCACAGGTCCACCTTGCCCAGTATCTTGTGTCACACACTGGCAGACAGTGGATACTGAAAAGGAGAATGTACTGGGTGTGACCAGGATTTTTTCCACTGCTCCTCTCTCATTTACATCCTCCAACATTTAAGGTCTAGGAAGTTCTAAATTAGAGGCCATATCTCTATGCTTAGTAGCTGCAGATGCCACAATATCTGGTATAAACTTAACTATTCTCAGAGTTGTTTAGGTCTTCCTAATATGAGACCAAAATATATCTTGCTGCAATTTAACACCATTATTTGTTTTCCTGTTTTCAGTAGATGAAGAGAACAATTATCACCATCTTCTTTATTATAATCCTTTTGGTATTTGAAAACCATTTTAAATTCAAATATTTTGTACAAGACTGTCTTGTTAATAAATCCAAGTATGCTACTGGCTTTCTTTGTTGTGTGTGTTGCACTTTTTACAGTGCAAGACTGACACAAGAGCTGGCTTTGGAGTGAGAAATCAGGGCAAGTACCCAGGATCCAGGGCCAAAGGGGACCAAGTAGGCTAAATTAATGTAAGTCATACAATGTTCAGACAAGAGGAAGGGGCGCTTTATGCTTTAGCCTCTGCTCTGGTCTTTCATGAGTCTACTGCCAGATTCACCTTAGACCTACATATAACCAATGCATTTAGCATTTTCATGAACATCAGAACCTTCCCAAGCAAAATATCTACCTGAGAGAGAACAATCTCAGAGTGGACAAGCAGAAATGCAGGGAGAGAGACAAAACATTACATTGTAATACTTGCAGATTCATAAACTAGAAGGGAGTCTTCACTGTTGGTGCTCATATTTGAAGTTACAGGCAATGGAAGTAGAATGACCATTTGTAGTCCCTGAAAGAAGACAGCAGTTGAGATATTATACAGTGGAGTCCTATCTTTATTAAGATACTATGAAAGCAGCATGTTTCCTGACTGTACTTTGCCCTCTGCCAGTTCACCAAAGTTGCTAATCAAACTCTGGTTTGAATTATATAGTCTGCTAGACTATGAGTCACATACATTCCTTAATAGATTCATTTGTTTCACATAGAAGGCAATAAGATAGCTTTCGGTAAACCAGGGGTTCTTGGGCCTTTAAAGGAGTTCATGAAGGAGCAGGAGGTTGAGTAGAGTACTTTTCAAACCAATAATTCTAGTTCCTTTCTTAACTCCTGAATAGACATCTGACTGAAACAAAGACCGTTTCTAGTAAAACTAATGAGGTAGAATAGAAACATCAGGTTGATGATGCCATTTAGTCCATAGTTCAAAGACATGAGAACATCATATCAATACAACAGCGTGGGGGAGAGGAGAGAAGAATGCAATGTTTGGGAATTGCACGATGCTTAGCTTCTACAAAAACTGGACAGTCTCTATGACAGCACAAGGTTGGACAGAACTGAATTAAAAAAAAATCTAAGTATTCACAATCCAGAATTGACTTGATAGTGTCCTTTGAATAGAAAACATACCTGCTTTGTAAAAAAATGAATGGTATTTTATACTGATACAGAATTCTACCAGAAAAGCTATGGACCTCTAGCCATAGCCTGTTCTCGTGTGGAGATGTCACACTTCCCTGATGATACATGCGAGTAGCAATTGAGTTCAGTTATCTGTGTAGTGGAGTCTCTCTTTGTCTCTCTCTTTCTTACAGTCCATGTCATGTTTGCTCAATTTACTATACAACAAGTGTTTCTACTTCTTACCCTGAAGGGTCAAGTGAGCTCATAAAAATATCTGTCTGTCTCCATGCATCTTCACTAAGCGTGCCCATCAGGCTGAAATCAGAGCTTGTTTTCTGTTGCCTAGCAATAGGTGATGGTGTACAAAGTAGACAGAAGACAGGGGTTAATCCCAGAGGGCTAAGAGAGTACCAGGGACATGTTTCAACTAGTAAGAGGTTGGAAGCCCATGAGTCAGTGACTGTCTGTGTTTGTGTATGGGTGAGACACACACTGAATTACTCAAAACCAGATTTAGACATCTGCATGTGGGTGCAGCTGCCACTGAAGTTAAGGGAAAAACTGCTGTCCTCAGATACCTTCAGTTCAGACAGATTTATGCCAAAGAAACTAAGAACAGATTGTTTCCCTAGTCACGAGTCCTGGGTGATTATTGGCCTTATTCAGTATGCACCAGAAAAAGGTGTCATTTTGTGATATTTTTCAGTGGAGGAAATTGTATATACATGCTATTCAGACTCTATCAATAGTTGTCACCTAACTAATCCCCTTCTGGTGGTTTTGCTCTTACCAGTTAGGACCTAGATTTTCATAACAACTTTCAAAACTAGCGCTGACTTGAAAAACATGAATTCCACATGGTGAACTTTTTTAAGATTCAAATTGTGTTTCTATTTCACAATGGGTGCGTCCCCATGAGCCTTCATGTGCAGTTACGGTGCTGCAGATCCATCTGTAGAGCTGCAAACCACATGTGCTGCATGTGCACACATCCATCATGCTGCTAATTAGCAGCGGCGTGGGGTTTTTTTGACACAGGGAGATCCCAGTGTCAAAAAAAGGGTGCCAAAAAAAGCAGCGTGGTGCACACAGCTGCAACATGTGCCACCCAAAACTGGAGCCTGGCAGGCCAAAGCCATGCTCTGGCTGCTGGCTAGGCTCCATGCAGCTGGATCACCACTGCTGCAGCCCTGGGAGGCCCCCAGGATCCCAGGTAAGGCTGCTGCGGCCAGCCCAGGTACCGGCCCTAGCCTCCCCTACCCCACCCATGGAAATTTTCCACATGTACGGGGGCATGCCCAGGGGAAACTAGCAGCAGCACACATATGTAATTGGCATTACATTTTGTTGGAAAGAAAAAAATATGAATCTCTAGTCAGAATTAATTGCACCAAACATCCAGCTGGATAAAATGACTCCAGCTGGAGTTTTTGGAGATTTGACCATTTAGTGGTCCTGTCCTGAACATTGTGCTTGTGATTTGGACCATCCTGTCTTCTCCCACTCAGGACTGGTCCACTCTTCCTTCCCACAAAGGGAAGCAAAATGGCAATTTGGAGCAGGTTATTAATGGGTACATGTAAGCCCACTGATTTCATCAAAGACCTGGCCCATTTATGTAGCTTAGAACACCTAACATGGCTTAGAAGTTTACCTTAAAAGTTAATGGATGGCACGTATGTAGTCTCCATAAGAGAAATGTTTAAGTGACTAACAATATTTAAGGGGTATATGTTGTAGCTGTGTTGGTCTAAGGACATGGGCAGACAAGATTCTTTGGGTGAATCTGAGATCTTTTATTAGACCAACTTAAATAGTTGCTTAATTTTTCCCCCAGCTATTTAACTTGGTCTAATGGAAGATCTCAGATTCACCCACAGAACCTTGTCTAACAATATTTAATATATTTCTCCTCATAATATGTCCCCTCTGAGGCAGAGAAGTGCTATCTTTTCCATTTCACAGATGGACAGATAAGGCACAGAGAAGTTAAGTGACTTATTTAAGGTCATGTAAGAAGCCTGTTCTGGAGCTGAGAACTGAAATTGGTTCTCCCCTGATCCCAGGCTATGCCCAAAGTCCTGGGCTATCCTTCTTCTCTGGCAGAATAAATAACCACACTCTAAAAAAATAAAAATAAAAATCACCTGCTAGATGGGCAGAGAAATACCTTTCTAGGTTAATAAAAAAAACTCTGCACACCTGTTACCCTGTAAGCTGAACACGTATCTGTGATATAGGATTGTTTCTCTAGTAGACACTGTGCAACTTCTCTCTCCAGGTATCACCAACAGGAGCTGGAGGAAGCTAGTCCTGTTTGGGGTGTGGTGTTTCTGAAGTGTGCCTGGCTGAATTGGGTAGATCAGCTGTGTCCTCAGGCAAAGGTGCTGTTGCAGGGAGGTGTCAGAGACAAAACTAACAACCTTACTCCTCCCAGAACATGTCTGAGTCTGTCTCCTCAGGGATGAAAGGCATAAGAGGCTTGTTGACACTGGATTTGGACCCAGCCCCTATACCTTTGTTCCGGGCGGGCACAACCCTCAGACTAACCACAACACCTGCCAGTTGATAATAGGTGAATTTATTGATACAGGGCGATAAAGAAGCGACAATACAAACGATTCTATATCTACCAATCCTAGGGCTGTCATCAGAGTCAAAATACACCTGGTCAGGATGCAGGCTCCACTCTGAGGCTCTCTCTCTTAGATGTCGCAGTCTGGAGGTGGGATGCCAGGGCCCACAACTCCCCTCCAGTGGGGTGCATGAGACAGGCTGCTAGTGTGGGCCCCCTGTCTATGGTGGCCTCAGGGACCCTTCCCAAGGAACAGAGATGGGGACACTTCTCAAGCAAGAGAAGGAGAAGGAACAGGGAGGCATGGACAAGGGACAGGGAAGGGACGGGACAAAGGGAAGGACTGGGAGGAAGAGAAGGGGGGATGGGAGGGACCCTTTGTTCATCTCAAGTCTCTGGTTTTGTATTCTCTGTCCCCCTTGATAACTCCTGATGACTTCATAGCTATCTCTAGGTGTCCATCTCTCTGTGGTCACATGTCCATGTAGGCTTCCAGGCCTTCTCCTAATGTGGCCTGTTCCCCCAAAACCAGGACTCAGCCCCCCTGCTGCTCTGGGGCCTTGTAGCTGGTGTCACTTATCTCGTGTTATGGGATAGTGTGGTACATACTTCTTTGGTTCCCAAGCTGTGTGTCCTTGTTGTGTTAGACAACCTGTTTGCCTTGAAGGCTGTGATCTCATGTTATGGCATGCCCCCCTCAGTTCTCAAGCTGTCTCCATCCATTGGCCTTGTTGTGCTAGATAGCCCGTCTACTTTTAGGGGCATGAGAAGCTGTGTGTGCATCTCCAAAGCTCTTAGAAATCCAATTAACCCCTGCTGCCCATCTTGAACCCTTATAATGCATATATATATATATATAGAGAGAGAGAGAGAGAGAGAGAGAAAGAGAGAGAGAGATATCTATATATCTATATATACATACACATACACACATACACACACACACACACATATACACACATCTATAAGCCAATTCCCAAAAAACAGACCTTTAAATATCATTTCTAAGCCAACAGGCTAACTGCAGTGAGGAGCTGCTTTTCAGTGGGCAATCTGGAGATGACCAGACATCTTGGGTTAAAAAACCAACCAAACCCACTCTTGCTGTGAGCAGAGTAAGGAAAGGCTTTGCATCCAAACGTTAATGTTGCTAATTTTTACAACATTTCATGAGTCCTGGGATATTTGGTGGGTTTTTTTAAGCCCCAAGTCTTGGAGACAAATAATTAACTAATCACAAAGGAATATCATCTTTCTCGCTTGCTTTTTAGACTTTTTTCTAGCCCTTTCGCTGTGGAAAAAAAAACATGCAAGTGTGAAGTAAGTGTGACCCTCCTTCCAAAAAGCTCAGATAACAGAGCACACACAAAAAAAGAACGCCCCCTCACTGCTTTCTGGAGCCTGACTCATGATATTTTAATGCATGGGATTAGTAACACTGGGATCTCTTCCCACCACATTTCCATCACAGGTTCCTTGGGCTTGAAAGGTAATGGTACTATAATGCAGAGTTTGTGAGTGTGGGATTTTCATAACCTAAGCCTAAATTTTTAGAATAAAATATTTGGTTTATGAATCTTGTCTACTGGTGTAAAGCAGGTTTGTATTTATTAAAGGCATAGCCAGTCAGTGAAGTCTACAATGGTCTTACCCAGAGTCATATATGAGGAGGCTATGGGGTGAGGGGATGAGGAATAGGATAAAAGGTAATGACTTTCCTGTTTTTCAGTTGAAGAACCGTCATAAAATGGATATCTGTACAGTCCCCAGCACAATTAGGCCATAATCTGATTACAAGTTTAAGACTTTACCACAGTATAAATGATCCATTTTCCTGCTACTACTCCCATCACTAATAAGAGAGAGTGGCTAGAGTGAAAAATAAAGTGTTTGGTTTGCAATGTTCATAGTTTGAGACTGATAGAACCCAGCCCATTCTGGCCACCAGTCAGCCCATCTGGCATTACACATATGGATGGGCTGGGAATAAGGATGTACTTATTATGAGAATAGGGCCAGAGAAGTGGTGCTTCCAACTCTTGCTAATGTGCATGCTGTTTATTTAGCAATGCAGAATGGGTATCCTGGGAAAGGCCATTGCTGTGGAGAAGTCTGATAGAATATGGTTGTTTTGATTCCAACAGGGATCTTTATACATGTAATACTGCTCTGGAGAACATATTTTAAAAGCCTGAATGACTCAACTGAGACTTCCTATGTAGAGCAAGATATGCTGGGCATGGTGGCAGAGTGGTTATGATGTTTGCAATGACTTCAGAGGCATAAGTTTGAAGCCTCATTCCAGACTTGTGAAGGCTGGAGCCTGCCCCCAGTTGACACAGCTGGATACCAAGTCATTCAGGCTGTAGAGTCAAAGGCAGCCCTACGTGTTTCTGGTCACCTCAGGCCGTTGGAGACCACTGGCTAAAGAGACTAGTATACTGTAATCACAATGGTTCTTCGGGCCACTAGCCCCAGGAGGCTTGCACGTGTGTATGTGTGTGCACACATGCGCACACACACATGCATGCTTACACACAGTTGAGATTCAGGGCTATAACTTCCATGTTTTATTGACAAAGTCATCCTTCAAAGGGAGAAGGTAAAGCACAAACCAATAAGAAAACTTTGCCTCTCCCAAAGAAAAGAGAGAACCAAAGAACACAGAGATGTCTTCAAATCACGTTAGAAACAATCTAATGCAACAGCTTTGCAAATCCCAATCCGCTGATGCCACCCAAATGTTCAATGACATACTTAGGCACCAGTGGAGAATTGTTAATTATATATCAAGACATTATGTAATAAGTTTAATGTTTTGTAAAAATATCTCAGTAACAATGTAATGTACAGGAATTAATTACAACTTCAGCTTATGTTTGGATGACTGGGAGGGGGAGAGGCTTTCTATTTTATTTTACATTTAAGACAAATGTTTTTCAGTTCAGCAACTAAACTGAAAAATCTATTATTTGGTGATTTCTGGCTGGGCATCTCACATCTCAGGAACCAAATCCAAAGGACCTTTAGGCCCAAGTTTTTGAAAGTGCTGAATATCCAAGTTGTCTCGAGTCATGCACTACAAAAAGCATTCATCATTTTGCAAGTCTCGGATGCTAACTTAACTTATTTAATGAGTTATTTAAATCCCCTAAGGGCATACCAAGAATTCAGATGGGAGCTGACTGAATGTAGTTTCTGAAGCTGGAATACAGGCTGTTGCTTCTGCCATTTTCCACACTTACATCCCCAAAGACTTCGATAATAAATCTTATCAATCAGTATCATGAGCAGCAATTTTCCCGGGACTCAAGTAGCTGATGCCTCCTGGCTGTGTTTTTGCTCTTCTGTAGCTACAAAGCCTCAGGACACTCAGCTATACAGCTAAACACCTCCCTCAGTTCTTTCCTTGCCCTTTTTTGAAACTGTATTGAACTGCAGAGACTTCGAACATTTTCCAGTTGCATGGGAAGCTCATTCCCAGAGCGCCACGGGAAACTTGACAGTACTTGAATGGGAAAATGCAAATAAGACAAATGTGGTTCTTGTAGGATTTCCTTGGGGAGACTTGATGTGATATGCTCAAACATTGCAAAGGGTAAATTAGAAAGATTCTTCCTACAGACAGGAAACCATAGAGAGACAAGAGGCAGATTTTCAAGGACCCCTCTTTTTGGTTTAAATGTAGTTGTAATATGAATAAAAACCCTGCAAAGACCCCATTGTGGGTTTCCATATTATCCCCCTCATGTTTCCAGACTCAATTTTGCGCAGTTTCTAAGTTAAAGGTTGACATTTCTGTACATGATCATAGCAAACTCCTTCTGGGATCTAGTAATCAAATTGCATTATTTTTGCCACTGGCAATGAAAATTCTGCATCAGGAACTTAGGTGATGATGCCACTGATGTTATGCAAAGCAGAACAGATTAACAAAAATAATAACAACAGTAGTAGTACTAAACATAAAGTCCTTTTTAAAGCTTTTCATAAATATTAACTGATCAACAACCCTAGGAGAGGGGGGAAATAGGTATGAGCCCTGGTCAGAGAGGCTGAAGAAATAAAAAGATCTGCTTTGGCTTGAGGAGGAGTTGGATCACATCTCAGATGGAGAACCTTTGGCAGATGGCTGAACACTGGTTCCAAGGTTGTGAGAACAGTGGTAGGTTTGAACAATAACTCAAAAAGATGTCAATTCCGCTATGTACAGATCAGTGCAGATTTTATTGTTTAAAAGTTCAGGTGGGCTGTAATTCATTTATCATCTTTTTTCTTTTGATGATAAAGAGCACACTTCCATTTTTTCCCAGTTTGGATGGGGGAGGAGGGGTGGTCAGCAACTGGAAAAAGAAGCATCCAGTAATGGGAAAATGAAATACTTTCACTTTTCAGGACTTCAGGTTTTCTACAACAGTCCAATACTTTCTACACAAATTAATGTTTTCTTAAAAAAAATAAAGTATTTTCATTTTACTAACAAAGGTTATAGACCGGGAAGGAACTTCCTTGATCAAATATTCCAGTCCTTTTTTATGGCAGGGAACCAGAAGGGTCATATGATCTCGTTTCTTGACTTACCAAGCTGCACAACAAGATCTATTTTCCAATCTGCTCTAATAACCCTTGTTCTATAATGAAAAATCCTACAAAAATTAGCTGTCCACACTTCTCACTCCTCAGTTCAAACATGTATATACAGGTGTCTCTGTTTTTATATGTACACTTAGATGACCTTGGATTATTTTTTGCCACACTTCTCAAACTGGAGGAAACCATTATACGGTCTCCATTTTCTCTCAACACCTGCACAGTATATTGAAATAATTCAGCATAAGTGAACCACTATGGGAGGAATAAGCAGTTGGGAAGAATACATTTCCTGTTCACTTAAGAGGTAGAATGGAATCACCATTTTGACTCATTCAAGAAACAAACTTCTCTGAGAATCACATGCCTGTTGAGCCAATATTATTTTTGGCAGATCTTAATGGAAAACTGGATTTTTTTTTGCCACATCTGTTCTCTTGAGTAGATTCTGCTTTAGATGAAGCTGTTCTACCTTGTGTTTCTTTTGGAGGGGCTGGGGAGCTTTGAATATGACATTGCTACTAGAGCACATTTTCGTAGCTCTCCCCTCTGGGCCTTAAACAGTATTTCCAGCTATTGTGTATACTCCCCGACTCTTACACTGATTCTTAGAGAAGTGATTTCTTTTGCAGATGTGAAAGAAATATATCCACATTGAATCAGGGGATGTTTAAAATAAATATGGAGAGGAGGCTCCAAAGGTAAATCAGGTAGAAGGAGGGCAAAGAGAAGACTTTGTGCTCTAATTAACATAGATACAGTTGGAAAATTGTTACATGGAATGATCCTTCAAGGATCTAGGACTTGTATCACTGAGTTCAGAGGTCAGGCTATGTTAAGCTGGACCAGTGTGTTGCCCAGCAGGAATTTTACAGAGACACAGTTCATTGAAAACCACAGGCTAACCCCAAACTTCTTTGAAATACACACATTTTTTAACAACAGTTGGTTTTGATTTCACTGAAGTTTTCATTGCTGCAATGGATGGACATTTTTGTTATTAAAATGCAATTATTTTCAAGTTGGATATCAATGTATTATTATATCATATGTATATGCACCCATATATACAACAGTATGTAATGTGCATGTATGTGCATACATGTACAAATATGTGTATGTTTGTGCATGTGTGTGTGTGTGTGAAGGCATAACTGTAATACTCAGAATTTATGCAGATCACCAATTTTATGTATTCCTCCAGGCTGTATGCCTGGGTTCACTTGCTTTCCCCCAGCATTTTCTGAATTGTATCTTGCAAGGGGTTTTTTTCTGGTTTTTTTTCAAAAATCCAAACCCACTTCTCCCCCTTGCTATATGACTCATTCCCTTCTCCTTCACACCAAACACCCTTTCAACAGCTTAGCAGTGAAAACATTAGTCCTGTCTCTTGGTCACAAGGTTACTGTTTTCATATCTCTTGGAGTTAGACCCTGGGATGGCTCCACTGATAAATTAACAGGGCTGTTGAATGAACCATTACATTAAGGCAGCATTAATCTGGGGGCCTTGTTAGAGCAGAGAGGGCACCTGATTTCACTATCTGAGGAGGTGCTGAGAGGAGATTCTATATGTTCTTGTTAGATAAATGCACAACATGCCCAGATAGAACCTCATCAAGCCACTTAGAGTTACATATGTTTACATCAGCTTTCCTACAAAAATGCCTGGTCCTCAATGATAACTGAGCTTTTAATCCAAAAATGACTTCCTTGCACCAGAAAAACAAAAATCCTGTGAAAAAGACAGTTTCTCCTCTTTTCCTTTCAGTATAAACATCCACATAGGAAATGCCTTTATAGCCAAAACAGTCTTTCAAATGAACAAATGTGTTATTGCAAGCCTCCTACCACCTCTACTACGAAGGTCCCCATCAGTATTCCCATGAAAATCTCCTGTTTAGAATATTTCTGTTAAACAAGGATGAGATCAGGGGCTTCAGAAATGTGGTGTGTACTAGCACCCAGAATTGTTCAGGGACAGCTGCTCTAGAGAAGACAAAGCTAGAATACCTCCCTGAATTTTCAGGAATCACCATAATTCATGAAAATGTGACATGTAAAGTATTTGTACTTAAGCAAACTAAACCATCTGAGTTTCTCACTGAACAGATCTGCTTTCTGTGCGGGAATCATGCCTGTTTACTTGCCTATCAGAAGAACTGATGACTAAACTAACCAGTTCCAATTACTGACCGAAAGACCATCTGTTTAGTTAACACCTACATCAGTGACAATAGAGTTTTGCACGGGCACATCAAGACACTTTTATACTCATTGGTGATTGCCTGTAAAACTAAAGACCAGATTGCAATGTTCAGAGGTAGTAGTCTAAATGTGGTTGGCTGTGTGCAGGTATATATGTAGAAGAGGAAGAGAAGGTGCAAGGAGGAAGAAGAAGAACAAAGGTAATATTGAAATGCAAGGGCATTTTAACATTTTAAGCTTGGTTTCTTATAATGAAATTTATGCAAGTGGTTGCCTGATTTTTATATGGAATTATCACATTGAATTAATAGTAGTCACTCAGATTTTTTGCTGGTGCAGTCTGTAAAGGCAAATATAGCTAGAGCTAGATAGCTCTAGCTATATTTGCCAGATTTCATTTGGAATGAATAGAATTCAGCATCTAGCTGAGAAATCTGTATTGCTGCCCTGCTATACTGCTGATTTTGAGGATGACTTCAGTCCTGAACTTCATGGTAAAGGAACAAATAGAAGCATTGCTGGAATGGCTGCCATCTGAAATCTATAGCTATAGATCTATAGCTGGCTAGCTGGATGGGTAATTAGATTGACAGAGGTAGGAATTCAGAAACCTGTTACTGTAAGTAAACTTGGCTAAGCATGTCCTTTCGTGCAGACATTTGCTATGACTATGCACACACTTGTAACTGTACCTCCTTTCATGTGTACTAAATTCCAAGAGGTTGACCCTTAAAACCTCCATTTTTAGATGGGTTGAGGCTCAGTTTCTGGTTTGCTGCTGCAGTTTACATACATAAACTGTGCACCTCCAGCTTTAGACCCAGAAAATGACAATTACAAATCAGAGCACATGAGCCTTCAGATTCCTCAGCAGGACCTGCAATCATAGAGCCATAGAGAATTAGGGTTGGAAGGGACCACTGCAGGTCATCTAGTCCAACCCCCTGCTCACAGCAGGACCCCAGCCAGAGCTTTGTCTTCAAAACCTCCAAGGATGGTGCTTCCCTCACCTTTCTGGGTAACCTGTTCCAGCCTTTTACTAGCCTTCTAGTGAGAAAATTCTTCCTAATGTCTAATCTAAACTTCCCTTGCTGCAACTTGAGACCATTACTTCTTATTCTGGCATCTGCTACCACTGAGAACAGTCTAGCTCCATCCTCTTTCAAACCTCCCTTTAGGTAGTTGAAGGCTATTAAATCCTCTCTCTGTCTTCTCTTCTCTAAACTAAAAAAGCCCAGTTCCCTCAGCCTTTCCTCATAAGTCATGTGCCCCAGCCTCTGAACCATTTTTACTGCCTTCAGCTAGACTCTCTCTAATTTGTCCACATCCTTTCTATAGTGGGAGGCCCTGAAACTGAACACAGTACTTCAGATGTGGCCTCACCAGTGCTGAATAGAGGGGAAGAACCACTTTCCTTGACCTGCTAACAAGACACTTACCAATGCAACCCAGTATGCTGTTAGCCTTCTTTGCAACAAGGGCATGCTGCTGGCTCATCTTCAGCATATTGTTTACTGTAACCCCCAGGTCTTTTTTTGCAGCGCTGCTGCCCAGCCAGTCAGCCCCCAGCCTCTACTGGTGCATGGGACTGTTCTGTCCTAAGTGCAGGACTTTGCATTTGTCCTTGTTGAACCTCAGGAGATTTCTTTTTGCCCAATCCTCCAATTTGTCTAGGCCACTCTGAATCCTAGCCCTATCTTCCATCTACTACTCTCCTTAGCTTGTTGTCATCTGCAAACTTGATGACGGTCCACTCTGTGCCATCTTCCAGATCACTGATGAAGACATTAAACAAAACAAGCCCCAAAACTGACCTCTGGGGTATTCCACTTGATACCAGCTACCAACTAGACATTGAGCCATTGATTACTATGGCTGTGTGAAATTTCACCAGCCATTTCATTTCAACACTGTTTTGACTCATTTCAAGCTTGAAATCAAGCTTGAAACAAAAGGAGGCTAATTGAAATGTTTTGAAAGTTTTAAAATGTTTTGAAGCAGCCAGCAGTCAGGTGGTGGGAGACAGGAGAACCAGGGTTGCATTCCCAGTGGCTCCAGGCTCATCCAGGTGGGGAGTGCAGCCCTGGCTCTCCCCACCTCCCACAGGGAAAGCCGATCACAGTGTAGGAGAAAGGAACTGAGCCCTGGTTCAGTTCTCCTCCCCAGCACTACAGTTGAGCCGGAGAAGGGACCTGAGCCAGATCGCTCAGTTTCCCTCCCCAACCCTATGACTGGGCTGGGCAAAGCAACTCAGCCCAGCTGGGCTGAGTTTGCAACCCCAGGGCAATGATTAGTTAGTTGAGTTATTTAGCTAACTGGGATGAGTTAGTTTCCCCAGTGCGATCATCATGCTGGGGAGGGGAACTCAGCCCAGCGATTGTCGCTTTGGGGTTAGGAACCCAGCCCAGCTGGGCTGACTTCCTTTTCCCAGCATGATCTAGTGCTGGGGAGGGGAACTGAGCATTCAGGCTCAGTTCCATTCCCCAGTCCCAGGTGGCAGCACTGGCTCCCCTCCCTCATCTGGCAGGCAGATTGGGGCCCCTCAGCCCTGGGAGGACTGGCACAGTCCCATCAGCCCTCTCAGGGTTGGGCCCTGATCTGCTTGCCAGATGACAGAAGCTGTTTCGAGCTTCCCCATTATAGCCAAAAGGTGAAACAGCGAAACAGCCTCACTGACGAAGCAAAACGGAACAGCTGTTTTGACTCAAAATGAAATTTAAAACAAAACACTGTTCTGTCCAAACCTCAAAACTCAAGTTGAAATGGAACAGTGCCATTTTGCACAGCCCTATTGATTACTCTCTGAACCTGATGCTCCAGACCATTTTCTAGCTATCTTACTGTCCATTCTTCTAGCCCATATTTCCTTAGCTTGCCTGTGAGAATGCTGTGGGAGACCATATCAAAAACCTTGCTAAAATCAAGGTACACCACATCCACTGGTTTCCCTGCATCCATAGAGACAGTCACCTCATCATAGAAGGGAATTAGGTTGGTTAGGCACGACTTGCCCCTAGTCAATCCATGCTGACTCTTCCTAATCACATTTTACTCCTCCAAGTGATTAGAAATGGATTCTTTGAGGATCTGCTCTATGAGTTTTCCAGGGACTGAGGTGAAGCTGACTGGTTTGTAGTTCCCTGGATACTCCTTCTTCCGTTTCTTAAATATGGGCACTCTGTTCGCCCTTTTCCAATCATCCAGGACCTCTCCTAATCGCCATGAGTTTTCAAAGATGATGTAAATCACTTTGGTGTTTAACACCTCCCTCTCTTTCTTTCTGCATGCAAGTATATGTGCATATAAACCTCTCACACCCCCATACCTACTACATATATTGCTACTGCCTTATTTACATAGTCAGAAGTGTTGCTAGGGTGGCAGCCATCAAGACAACCGAGTTTTGACACACCTTTTGCACACCACATTGACAAGCTGCCTCCTGGTATATTTCAGAAGGAGAATGTGAACCTTTCAGGCCACAGATACGTATGCCACATGAGGCAGACACATGGTAATATCAGTTTCACCTCTTTGTCAGCATGGGCCATTTCAGTCCTATTTCTTGCTTAACCTCAAGATGAGATTAGAGCCAGACTCATGTCAAGTGTCCCACAGCTAACCTCTAAACTAATTTTTTATTACCTCAAAGAGAAGGATCGAGAAAAATATTTATAGGCCCTGGAAGAATAGTAAAAGTTTGCAAGCATTTAGGGCTTTTACTCAATAAACCTTTATGTGCCCTTCATGCACCCGTTCAGCTCCAAAAAAATAAAATAAAATAAAATAACACAGGGAATTCATGCACTGACAGTAAGTCGAAAATCTCATAAATTCCATATAAAGCCAATACCCATATGGTGTTTGAACCCATTTGTAGCCAGTTTAACTGTACAAGCCCGAAGGTATAAAACAGGATTAGAATGGTACACACTTCCACAGCTCACCACTGGCTTTTGCTTTGTCCCTACCAGTCTGTAAAACACTCCTGCAAAACTCATCTACTTTGCCTACTGCTCCATGTCCAACCCCTCTGGAATTCCCTTCACTAGCTCCCTTTTGCCTTCTGCATCAAATGGAAGTTCCTTGTTCTCACCTTTGAGCCCTGAACAATCTAACTTCGGATCTGCTATACTCATTTTTATTCCCCGGACCCCGCTCCTGAATGTCTAGCTTCCCAATTCTCCCATTCTCCTTCCTACATCTTTTCCACGCAACCCAGTCATCCTGGAACTCCTTCCCTGGCCCCCTGTGCCATGCTACTAACCTCTTCTCCTTTGCAGCTAGCTATCTTTTAAAAATATTTTTCTACTCAGCGGGTATATGAACTCTCTTCCCAGCAAAATGTGTTATATGAATAGGTATAAATTAGAACTAACATCCTTCTCACAGCTCGCTCACTTGCTTGCTCTCAGTGTTTCATCTCAACTCTCCTGTTCCTCACTTACTCATTGTCCACTTAGATTGTAAACTCCTGAGGCTAAGAACCTTGCCACCTCATTGCCTGTGAAGACCTAACACACTTAGAGTCCTGTATTTACAACATTAATAATTGCTATTATTAACTTAAATTAATAATGAAAAAACTTCCCAGACTCTCTGCTAGAGTCGGGCTGATTTCCTTGGGGAGACACTGAGGGAGTCAGTTTACAAGTAAAGGAAAATTAGAGTGTGTGTGGTGCTGGGGGTGGGGTGGGGGCATTGAACTACTGTTCCTCCACCTACTGGGATTTCAGGGGGAACACAGTACTTAATGTAGGTCTCACCTGGACTAAGAAATCAGTGAGTCTAGGATGTTAACATGATTCACAGTATTTTGGATGTGCTCATCAACATGCTTTTCTGAAGGATGCATACTTGTACAATAAAGCCAATTTTCCATGCACTCAAGTACTGTTGTGCTACTCCCTAGTGTGAATTCCCAGTTCACCTCTATGGATTGGTATTATGCTTATCTTTCTTCATGACCCAGATATCTTTCAGCCCTGGTTATGCTTTCTTCAATACAATGGAACATTCTCATCAAATGGAAAAGTCCATGAGGAAGCGCTATTCCTCCTCCCCTCCCCACCTCCCATAAGCACCGTATTTTGTCCCCTAGCATATACTTCCTGAACAGCATGGCTGCAAAATCCTATAATATTTTAATACTAGTATTCTCAACATCAACACTATTCATTTATATTTTTGTAGTAGCAACTAGAGATCCCAACTGAGATCAGGGCACCATTATGTGGGTTGTTGTACAAACATTACTAGAGACACTCCCTGCTTCCAAGTGCTCGCAGTCTAAAAAGACGAGCCAAAAAAAGGCAAGGGGTAGGGAGAAAGAAGTACTGTCTCCCATTTTAGAGATGAGAATTGCAGGGAGCAGAAAGATTATCTGTCTAGCCTGAGGTCACAAAACAGTCTACCGTACCAGAGCTGGGAACTCAGATCATTCTGGGTTGATCTTTTTTGCTTAACTCATGTAGAATCCAATCCATCAAGTGAATGTAAAATATTCAATAGCCCGAGAATCTCTCTATTCTGTAATGCCCAATGTGAAAACATTGACCCATCAATAAATCATTTGGACAGGCTACCCAAGACCTTGCCCACATGTTGAAAATATGCTTTCATAATAATGTGTCATTTATTGAATAACAATGTTCATGGGGCAGATTTACTCTCCCTGCCACTTCCTTTACGAAAAAGGCTTAACCCCTAATATTATGAGAGCACAGTGCATATCACATGGGCTTGGAAGTCACTATGTAGGAGAATATGCAAGGAACAGCCACTGGTCCTTTAATTTTTTTTTTTTTTTGTAGCTCTCTTGTGCCCTCTGAACTTCTGTAGTTTCCCTGGCTATGGCTTGTCTGATCCTGTTACAGTTTCGAATGTGATCTGATTCCTGGGGGGATAGTTTTTTTCCTGGGTAATTTCTCTGCTCAGCTTTATACTCTCATTTGTCATTTGCAGTAAACTTACTGAATTTCAATTTTTATTTCTTTGCAAAAATACATCCAGGAGGCCCAGAAACTGTCTGTAGAAGGACCATGAAACAGGTTAGGGGCTGGGGAAGAAATTCTATTGTGCAAGGAAAGGGAACCAAAGCTAGCTTGGGAAGCAGGAGCCTGCCAAGCTGAAAATAAAGTCAGCCTTAGAGATTCATTCCCTTGCCTGGTGGCAAAGCTGGAAAAGAGCTTCTATCCAGCCGAGGCTGCATTCCGCCTCTCAGCACAAACACCCGAGAAAATGGGTAGTATAAGTGGAATTAATGCAGTGTTTCTTAGAAAGAAGATATAACATATAAGCTGCACAGGAGATCCTGCCTCACTTTTTTCCTTTTCCTTCTCTTTGCTGTGAAGCCTCTTCATCACTCAGTAAATAATTGGTTGGAAAAATTACGCAAGAAGAGGACTTAAGGTCTCTTGAGGACAGTCAGGATAAATGCCTCTTAGGAGAGAGGATTAAAAATTCAAATAATTACTGGGACAACACAAATTCAAGGGGAAAATGAGGTGCTTTTTAGACAACAGAAAAGGTAATTAGCCACAGAACAATTTACCCAGGAATGTGACAGAACCTCTTCTCTGCCGCTTAGTATCGCCAAAAGAGACTGTAAAACTTTTGAATGTGCCTAGGTGATTTAGGGACCAAAGTCACATTTAAAAAAAGTATTAAGGTGCTGAGAATTTAGATTAGTAAAGGTGGTCATATTTTTTGCCTGAATGGAGTGAGATGTGCAAAAGCAAAGCTCTTCTGCTCCCACTTAGAGCAATGGAGCTCTTCCAGGTACTAAGCACCTTTGAAATTCAGGTAGATTTTCCATGATGAGCTTTTGACCTTTAGCAGATTAATCCCACTGATTTCCAGAGGCACACAAGCTCCTGAAGGCCTGATTTTAAAGTTACTTAGGCACCTAAAGAAGATAGGTGTTTAATGAAATTTTCAGAAGCACCTAAGTACCTCAACTCCCATGGTTGCCCACTAGTCTTAAATCTTTAAAGCCCTGTAATTGTATTAGTTCATACCTATTGCAAACTACTGTTTACTGAAGCTAAGATCGCGGGGACAAAGTTTAAGTGCTTAAGAATAGGAACTCCATTTCAATATATTATTAAATTGTAACCCTCCACACAAGTGATGCCAAATAACAATGAGAAACTGGCAGGAGATGAGACATAATTGGAGGGAGAAAGGAAGAAACTGGAAGCAGAATTACAGGTAGAGACCAAAAGGAATAGCTGAAGGAAATTCAGAGACCTCTTATTCTCTCTCCCCTGCCAATCTGCTCCTTGCCTCTCTTCAGTCACAGGCGAAAAGCTGTTCAGGTCATGGCAACCGCAACAAGTCTCAATCATGTGATCTTAGGTACTAGTAGGAAGATAAAGGAGACAGAAGAAAAAGCAGAGAAAGAAGGCTGTCATATTTCTGTGGGTATTACCATGCTGCATGTGCTGTTCATAAAATATTTATTGCAGTTGATGGCTTGATTCAGGATTCAACATCTCACCTAGTTTTAGTTACTTCCCTTGGCTTTCTCATTTTCTTTCTTTCCCTGCTCCCTAGTTTTAACCCAGAGCTAATGTACCAACAATAACACCCAAAGATCAGTTTATTTGGGGTGGGTAATAATGTCTAGCATGCTGAGGCAAATCTACTTAGAAAGCAACTTTTTCCCTAGTCAGCTACACCTTACCAGTGATTGTTACACTTCTCTTTTGTTGCTGTTTTTTTGTTTTTAATTCCTTTCCTTTTGCTAATTATCACAATGTTAGTGTGTAAGCAGAAGGGTCCAGTTACCTATCTGGCCTGTATCTGCAGCTGGTATAAATGCGTCCAGATGATGATGGAGTTAAACCCATCTTTACACCAGCTGAAACTCTGCCCAAGTACTTACTTGCATGACACCAGCACTTCAGTAAATGTAACTTTCCTGATCAAATCACACCTGCTTCACAAGGGGGCAACATGATCCACTGCAAAAACAAAACTGTTTCCACCAGAATCTGGATACCATAAAAGAGTCTGACCAGTTGTGTGCATTTCCCTTTCTTGCTAATGGAAACACTAGAGAAATTTGTCTTGGTATTTTGCTTTTTCCACATAATTGTGCTCAAGGAATAGCATCAACACATCCAGCAATTATAGGCCTAAAAATAATCATTGGCAGCCAGTTTGTTCTGATAAAAGTAGCTCAGACTCCTATCCCCAATGCACCACGTGTCTTGCCTGAAGCACAGAGCATTTGGCCAAGTCCCAGAGGCAGTCAAGTGAAAGGGTCTCACCTGCTACCTGCAATCAATCCTTGCCTAGAGTGTCAAGCCGACCTCACTGGGGGTCACTCAGCAAGGCAGATCCATTGCTCTCTGTTTGTCAGGGGGGGAATCGGTTCAATGCTTCCTGTAAGGGTCAGTGGCAAATGCTGGCAGTAATTTTCAGCTAGGTATGCTGGAGGAGGAGGAGGGAGCCTGAGGCACTACTGGCTTCAATAAATACTTAAGGAATTTAACAACCTGGTGCAGCCTCTGCATCAGTGCACGATGATGATGTGATGGAACTTGTGCACAATATAGCAAGTACCTCTGTCATTAAACATTGCTGCTGCAGTGAGCAACAGAGCAGCTGAGCTGCTCTGGGGAATTGAATATGCATATGCTGAGTATCTATAATCTATCAGATTCATTCAGATTATTCAGGTAGGCACAAACTAGCACCATCAGTGTCCTACATGCATAGAACTGTACTGACATGTGTCAATGGAAAATTAAAGCAAATAGCAATGTTCAAGCATAAATTGCTCAACATCACAATAAAAGCATCGCTCATGCCTGGTCACTTTAAATAAAGTTGAATCATGCAATATTTATAGGCCTGCAGGGCAAGTGAGGGACTTATTTTATCAGATAATTAGACCTTTTCTTTTTTTTTAAACTTTGTAACCTTCCAGGGACAGAATTGAAGAGTTAGGTACCATTTTTGCAAAAAGTGCAGGCAAAAATAACTGTTCTTTTGGCCAAATTCTGATTCAGATTAGAAGAGATCTGGCTTTCAATACCCAGCTGGAACATGGACTTCCTTTCTTCCCTCAGGCAAACTACTTAAACTATATGGCTTCCCTCGCAATCACAGTTCCACAACAGAAACTAAATCCTACCCACTCAGTCCCTCTTGGTTGCACCATAAACCAGCAAATAGAATAGGTGGCTCAGGAGAGGTCCTGAGTAGGTTGGAGCAGACCTGAATATCCCCCAGCACTGCTCACTGGTTCCCCTGAGATGCTGGGGATGGCCCAAGGATATACGTTGACATGCCCTTAATCTATCCTGTTCCTGAGTTCTGCATCTAGAAGTGAGGATAACAGTATGTCCTGCTCTTAACAGGTAAATGCATTAGTATTTGCTTAATGATCACATGCTGTGTTGACAGGAGTCATATATGTACCTGGATAAATTCATGCCACCTGGATGCCTAACACACTTAAGATGAGCTGTCCTGATGTGTATTAATTATTTGGACTTGGAGAAGTGGATTGAAAATGAGACAACATCAACAGCTGTTTATACCCAAGACCAGTGTATTTTGCATGGTGACCACATGCCTATAGAAGGAAAGAATTGTTAACGTAGGAATATGCAAATTGACTAATTATGGTAATCCGCACACCTGAACAGTAAATGAGAGGGGTGGGGTCTTGCTTTCACCAAGCATTGGCCTACAGCCCGGCCCCACTTTACGATTAATAATTAATTAGTAATAATCAGACAACACATAAGAAGAGGGGTAATAATAGCAACTGTATTCAACAACAATCAAAGCAACTAATTAATAGCAGCAACAACGATGATGTATCAATATCAATGACAACAATATACATAGAGAGACAGCTACCAAAGAGGATGCTAGAAGAGCACATCTTATCTCTCAGATGTGGTCAGCACTCAGTTGCTGCAGCCACACCACTCACACAGACACACTCTCTCAACAACTCACTGGACCACGCCAGCCTTTGGCTGCCCAGACCCTCCAGCCACAGATGCTCCAGACTCAACCAGCCGCCGACTGTCCTAGCACCTGCTCAACACGTACTGGATACACTCACACGCTGGACCACATTGTGCTCTGGCCTCCCAGGCTCTTGGACACGATGCCCCAAGCGCGCACTCACCAGTTGCATTGCTGGGAGGAGAGAGTGATCTCTCAGCTCCTCGCTCACTCTTGCAGGCACACCTGGGGAACAACATCCATATGCAGGAGAACACAGAGCCCTCAGATCTGTGCTCCTTGATACTCATCCATGAAGGACTCCTGTCCATCACGTCAGCAACCAAACATGTATGCACACAACACTCATTGCTACACATGTCCCTCATCTTTGGTGCACTTGGCACCTCACCTGTCAGTCCTGAGGTAAACATTACATTTACCTTACGGGCTTTTCCTCCAGACAGGGATATCATTATGCATGCTCAGACCTGAAACTAGGTCATGACATTGAAGTTCAGAAGTTCACTGACTCTGGATCTTTTTGACTTCAAGTCAATCTGAGCATGTATAAACTAGTCAGGCCAGGGAACACTGTGACCTCTAGTCCACCTTTTCTCAACCCATGGGTCATGACCCAAAAGCAGGTCGCAAGAATATATGGAAGGGTCACAAACAAACTTTAAAAATAGATCATATTTTGCATACATTTTGAAAAAAATAGATGCTGTTTGTGTTTCACCATATGTTAATAGTGTGCATACTAATAAACAGGGATCTAGGTTTTTTGTTTGCCTTGGAAAAATGTGGATTTTCTCCTTTAAAGAGCTGCGGTACAGCTGCGGCCCAGCATACAAGTAGCTGGTGGCTGGAGGTGGTGAGGGCAGTGCAACCCCCCTGCCCATTACTCCTCACCCTGATGGCAGCACAGCTGGTGCAGGGGTCCCAGTGACAATAAAACTGTTGAGGGACAACAGTTTGGGAGTGAAGGGAACCAGCAGGGCTGTGGGGTGTGGGGGGGCTGTGGGTTGGGAGTGAGGGGCACCAACAGGGCCAGGGGGCTGTTTTCTATTTAAACTATTTACTGGGTCAGGACTGGCCATTGATGTTTACAGATGGGTCCTGGTATGAAAAAGGTTGAGAACCAGCTCACTAGTATATAGGATAACTCTACAGAAGATGATAAAGTTACACTGGTGAAGTGGAAAAAGATTAGGCCTGATGCAGTCCATCAGAGGATAAATGGATCTGATTTACCCAGATAGAACAAGGACGAAAGAGTACAAATTAAAGTAGCAGGTGGTCTACTTAACCCTTAGGTTAGCTCAGTTTCCTGATGAACTTTCTTTCTGTAGGTGAATTATATAAGACTGGAGTCCCCAACCATACAGCTGGCCACGGTGTGGAAAGGTGTACTTGAGGGTTAGGTTCACATTAGCAAGTGTGTACATTTTTGAGGGAATATAAACTGGTGAGACAAAATTTGAAGAAGCCAGAAGAAAGTGTAAATTACAGCAACTTTTGACTTGTCTATATTAATTTCCTAAATGAAGCTATGCCTGTTTTACAAAGGTTTAGCCATTTTAAGTGTGTCAAGTTGGCATCACTGGAGCTTGATCTATTTTGCATTGATTTAAACGTACCACTGTGATTTATAGACTAGGTCATGATCTCTTATAGACTTACTTCTACTCCATCTGTATTTGGCTGTTAAGGAAGAAATCCACAAATATATTTGTTCTTAATGTGGATTGGGATGATTTTAATTACGGATGCCAAGGGGCTGCACTGTCAGCATCCCACTGGCACCAGGCATTATACAGATTAGACAATGCAATATTGATTCCCTCCATCCCTCCCTTATCACAATGCTGTGATGATACCACCTTAAAAGTACACAGAGTGAACCAGAAGGAAGAAAGAAATGAAATTCACACTTGACTAAGGAGATACAGTAATTCATGATGTTTCATTAGAGAATATCTCCATTATGAGTACGACATTTACATTCATGACTGAGCAGAGAGATAACTTATGAGTGAGTTATCTCTTCTGTCTTCACAAGTGAAGATTAATGTCATAAGTGATCACCAATCATGTATTATATACATACACACAGTCACACATACACAACACACATTATTTTTCTCTCTCATGTTCTTTAGGAGTAAAAGTGCTTTCAGTAACAGTTTGGGGGAAAAAGAAGTTGCTGAATGCTGTCAAATTTTGAACAAATTATATGACAAGTTTTTCAATTAAATAGCCTAATAATAGGAGTGTGTCAAATTAGAAAAAATAGTCTATGATAAGCCACTACATACATGCTTTATTTAATAGTAAGTATATGCATAGTGCAGGGGCACAATTTTCAGTTGTTTGATCTCTGTGCATATGAGCAAGATAATAGGAGATAGATCATTTTCTGTCACCTTTCTGCTCTCTTAATTCTGGGCTGAGTAGGGGCCTAAACAGCTCCTGAGTGTTACTTACAGCAGACCTGAATACTCTAAATTATACCATCTACAATCATTGGTAGCATCTGCTAAATCACAGTAAACTTTGCCTTGGCCCCTGCTACCACATGTACCAAACATGGAAGGTGGTGAAGAAGAAAACAGTGCCAATTTTGTGCCACTTGAGAATTTCTCTGAGAGCTTTCTGGCTGCTTTGAACAAAGTAGCTGTGGCTTATGGTTGAGCTGGAATAGTCTGAGATGCACTTATAGTGAAAATCCATTTATAGCATTGTATAATGAAAGTGCATAATAAATACAATTTATTATATGGCTCTGAAATTCATTACTGGGCTTTCACCTATGAGCTTTCAGATTTATAGACACTGGGATCCTTGGCCAAAGGGTGCTATGCAAGTACAAATATTACTACTATTGGAAAGGTTCTCTTGGTTTATCCAGTCCATCCTCATGTATTCCCGCAAATGGACAGGCGGGTTAAATGATTTGATACAAAAATTCACTGCCCTGCATTGTCCAATATGACTGATGTCTCCTAAATTATCTCCTTGCCTGTGCTTTTCATCTTAATTGAATAGGCTGGCTGGATCACACATACATTTAAAATGGACCAGAATTGTATTATTCCAGCCAATGCACATTCATGCATACACAATTGGACACAGATTTGTCATCTTCTGTGGCAAAAGCACTGGCACCGACAAGTCCAAATCAGGGAGTTGCTCGAGCCGCTCTTCTATACAAGTGCACTAAAGAAACGAGGCCTCCATTTCAGGTAGCTGAGAAATGGCCACGAGAGTTTTTTTTTTGTTTTTGTTGTCAGGTTGCCCAGTATTTATTTTAAGCGTGTGAGTTTGAAAACAACACGAAACAAATACAGGATCAGTTTCATTAAAGATTTATTAGCACCCTTAATCTTGTGATAGTCAAGACGATGAAACAATCCACAGAATGTGGGCGAGAACAAACAAGTCTGAAGCAGTTAATGGAGGTCTGCCAGTATCCTCCAAGTCAGAATCCGGCCCAGCGACATATGCTTCCATTGCAGTGCCATGCTGTCTAGAGGTAACCAGAAGGCGAGATAAATTGCCTGACTGCAAGTCCAGGGTAATGGACACAGCTTCTAATACCCAATACACCTCAGTTAAAGCCAGGCCAGTAATTTGTGTATGGCACTCCGTTCTGCTGCATAGATTCACCTTACATCTCTATTCCACAACAATTATATAACCACGTATCAGCACATTTGTGCATAGACAGCTGGACTCAGGCTGATGTAGTTTCTACAAACTACTTTTGAAAACTATGCTCCACCAATGTTCAGTGTCCTGTCTACAGATGTCTAAGCCAAGTTTCCCGCATCAGCCAACTGCAGTGGGAGACTACTCCCTATTTAATAGGGCTATCTCCAGTGGGAGGAGGGGTCAGAGGCTCTGAACACTTTTCCTGTGTGAAATTAATTGAGCTCCAAGGGTCAGCAGGTTACGGGTAGGCTCATTATGACAAATGATTTCTGTTCGAGTAAAAAGACCTTTGGGGTCATTTCAGAATTCTGCCTAAATTTTGTAATTACGATTGCCTCAGGCCTTAAGCAAACAAAGGCACTACAACATGAGGCAAAGAGGCAGCCTGGAGATTAGGGAGTGTGGAAAAACAAAGTTACATAGATTAGCAAGACAGGGTTTTGGCTGGAGCTATAAAAAAAAAAACCTCCTTGAGCAGCAAAACAGGCCCGGAGCTGAGCTGGTACCTCAGTGGGGAAAGATCTCAGGTCTAAAGAAAGACTTCCTATTCCTTAGGTGGTTACAACAAATAGGAATAACTTCCAGCTGGGAAAAACTCACCACAGTTCCTATTGACCCTGCCTCTGCCAGCTCATAACTTGTGCAGAGAGGCGCTCTATAAGGTGCCAGGAGCAGCAAAATCACAGGAAGAGGCTGGGACCCCCTGGGCACTGACTTGTGGGGTGGGGGTGTAAAAGAGCAGCCCCCAGGCTATTGGCCTGGCTGCCAGCAACCAAGCTGAGCTGTTTGGCGTTGTTGCCTCCCAGGCCATGGGCCTGCCCCTGCCTTCTGGCTGACTTCAGACTAACATGACTGTCTCTGCACAATTCTTAGTGAACCTACCGCCCCGAGAGGCTTTCTTTTTTTAAACTCAGAAGAGATGGTGCACATGCACACACCATCTCTTACTTGTGGAGTTATTAGTCACATTATGTATTTGAATGTGGCTGAGACACAGTCCTGATTGAGAAACTGAACTGAGGAAATTGCGAGCTAGATTTTAGCCTCTAATAAGGTGTACCACTATTGAGAGCCAGGAAAAAAGGGGCTGTGGAAGGATTAGTTTAACTAATTATCATTTTACTTAAACCTGCATGCAGTCTTTCTGCAGAAGCTCTGATTATTAGCTTAGGTGCATATAGCCATTGACTGCATGCAGTCTACAGTCACACGGCAGACTTTAAGCTGTATGAACGTAGAGCGGGAGTGGTGTGTACAGGCGTTTGTTGCTCCTGGGAGTTGCATGGGGAAATCACTTTAAGTAACTCAGGGTGAGGGAAAGGGCAGGCAGGATTGAGGGAGGGCTAGTGGATCTGCAGGGGGTGGGCGATCCCTGAAGGGGGTTACTGGGTAGTCTGCAGGACGGCAGAGGGTTAAAAATAGCCTAGTTAGGGTTGGGGGTGGGGGGGAGGAAGAGCACAGCCCCAGGCCTGGGGAAGCAACGGCTTTCCCAGCCCTGGGGCTGCACTCTGAACGTGTACAGTAGATTGGGTTAACCCATTTCCTATCTGTAAGGTGGAGTGAACATGAACCTGTTTGCTAAGCAAATATTTAAGAATAGCACACTATTTCCTCCCTGCCTGGTAGGACGCAGTAAAATGACAACTGCTAATGATACTGAAAGGAGTAACTTAGAGAACTGCTATGGGTGACTTACATGGTACAAGTATGCCTGTGATTTTTGTCTATGAATAAAGATGATCTCACTTGGTTTTGGGTTTCACAGGCAATGCATTTGATAACGTGTGATGATATTATTTATAGTGTTCTTCCTGCGTTGCTCCATAAAATGATATCCAGATAGCTTGGCTACATCTTTCTTTTTAGCTATTTTGGATTTTCAAATTGAATCGGAAACTCAGCTCTAGGTATGTAATTCCAAGGGGAAGGTTTATGGGATGTATTTCAGCCTACGTTCCTCAAAGACAGAGAATGAGGAGGTGGACAATACTATGCAACATTCAAGAATGGATGGTGTGGTGTGACAGGATGGTAACTTGGAAGTCCCTTTTTGAATACAGACTTTCTCTAGAGGCTTTGGCTATTAATTAGGCCCAGTTTATTATAACTGCACAATTCAGTAACATGGCTTACCTACTCATATCATTACGGTGATCGTGTTCACAGTCACAGCAATCATACCATCAGTTCAACATCTAGCTGGTTCAACATCCTGAACTGTCACCTAAGCAGCATTTCCAGATACTGTTTTTGGCTGAATATCTCCAGTAATATTTAATAAGAGGCAGTAGTTTTCTCTGGCAGGGGAATAGACTGTGCTCCAATAAGTCTTTCCCATCACTCCCAAGAAGTTGTGTATCTCAGAGAGTGACTGACAAGAATGTCCCTATTGTGATGATCCAACACTGAAAACAAGCAAGCACACAAACAAACAAACACTGTGAAGGCAGACATTTCTAGTTTGATCCCAAGGGAGAAGTTGCTTTCCTGATTACATATAATATGCACTATGTACGCTTTTAGTGTACCCAGGAATTCTAATAAAACTCTCAAGAGGATTATATAGTTCACTGGACTGCAGCCAAAACCTGTCATACTTAAAGTGCAGTTCTACTCTGAAAAGTGACTCTGTCAAAATGGCATCATTTGGTTTCGTGTTTATAGTATCTTAATGACTCTGCATCAAATGTGCTCAGTTTACAAGTGAAAAGGTTTGATTTGCTTTGTTTTTTCTGACTACCTGACCTGCAAACTTGTGACTGGGATTTGAGAGTAAAGTTTTTTTTACCAGCCATATTATCCTCTTTGTTAGACTTCTGCAACACCAGATCTTCAGGGAATGTCTTGTATGACTCTCATTCATATCTACTGATATCTTTATATTTGCACAAGTGTAAATGATTGGAGATTAGTGAACAATTTAGGCATTGATATACAGGAATACCACCAGCTCATTGTCTCTCTGCTTTGATGTCTCATCGGGACTAATAGGAATTAAAAACAGTGATGAATATTTATGGTAGTACCTGAAGAGAGCAGATTTAATATGAAATTATATAATTCAGTAGAAATACTGTGGGATGGTTTTAAAAACTAACCTAGTGGTCTAATTAAATTCTGGACATAGGCTGTTAGATTAATAACAGAATCCTGTTGATCTGAGGGTCTGACCCAAATCCCACTTAAACTCAGTACAGAGAAAGATGCCTGTTGATTTCAGATAGCTTTGGACCAGGCCTTTCGTTCCAGTCGAATTTTAAAGAGGTTTTCCATAATAAAGGGAATATAAGGTATTTCCATATCTTGGAAGACAGTTGTCATATTAGTGTATTATTCAACAGGACTTTCCAGCTTCTAAGCGGCCAGAGGCTTCATGTGGTATAGGGGGCTCATGAGGGTCCTTGGGCTGCGGCCACACCCTGCTGCACCACACACGGGCACTGCACCACCTCAGTTCCCTCACTGCAACACATCATGGGCTGCCCTGGCACTGTGGGTTGGAGCAGGAAGCAAAAGCTGAGGAAGGGAAGGGAAGCTTAGGAGATCCCAGTTGTAGCAGCAGCCAAAGTAATAGGACAAGCAGCAAGGGCTACATATTAGCCCCACACAGGTTGCATACAGCCCACAGGCTGCCAGTTGGACACCCCTGATTTAGACAAAGAAAAAACTTCCATATCTCCAATTCCATCATGGGATACATATAGATAAATACATATTTTTTTTAAAAATGGTACCCTGGTGTGCATGTGTATGTGCATATATGTATGCATGCAGACTGTTAACTGCTTTGAAATGAAGTTGCTATTAATCTAATATATTACTGTTATCTTATGTCAACCTGTAAACAGGATACATCTAATTATCCTTCTGTCTTCTTTTAACTCCACCACGATCCGCTGGCTGGGAAATTGGCTCTGTGGTCGGACCCAGAGGGTTGTAATTGATGGCAGTCACTCATCGTGGTGCCCTGTGACCAGTGGGGTCCCTCAAG
>NW_017728922.1:6382443-6442285 GCF_001723895.1 Crocodylus porosus
GACCCCAGCTGATTTCCTGCCCTTTGGGCAGGGGGCTGGACTTGATGATCTCCCGAGGTCCCTTCCAGCCCTAATGTCTATGAAATCTATGAAACTGAGTGCTCTTTGGGGCATGGATTGTCACTTGCTATATATTTGAACAGTGCCTATGCATATGTAATAAAAAGACAGCCCTTTCCCCAAAGAGCTTTAAATTAGAGCTAGTTGAAAGCCAGAGAAATAATATTGCACCAAAAAAATATAAAGTTTTGTTCAATGGCATTTCAAAAAGCACCCATTTTTCATTTACCTGAAACTTTTTTGATTTTTTTTTTAATTTTCAGCTTCATTCTTTTCTGTTTTGTTTTTAGATTTTTACCGTTTTATTGTTGTTTTTGCTTAGCCCTGTTTCTGTATTCTTCCTCTCTCTCCCTCCTCTGCCCTTATTTTTTTCAGAGAACATGTATAAACTGGGAAAAAGAATCCCCCTCTCTGCTTTCCCTAAATCATTTTTCATTTACAGCTCCACTGCGTGGGAAAACAGAGCATTTCAAAAAAGAAAAATTTTGGTGACAATATCCCACTTTAAAAAGACCATTTGGTTGGGGATGATCTAGATGTAGCCATACCTATGTTTTACTATGGGCATTTTGCATGCTTCTGGGTTTTGCTGGTTGTTCCTACTGCCCTATGCCCCAACCCCTTTTTCTGCTACATGGGTCAGAGTGTTTTTAACCCTTCCTCAGAGGCACTGGGTATTAGCTACAGCCAAAGCTGGGAACTTTAACTGGGGTCTGCCAATGCTCCTGCTGGGACCAAAGCTGGAAGGTCCTGGCTAGAGCATCTCGCTTGCCCCTCTGGTTAGAGTCAGACCAGTAGCCGTATTTGGGGTCAGGAAGGAATTTAACCCCGTGGTCAAGTTGGTATAGGCTGGCTGCATCTACATGGGACTCTGACTGCACAGTAACTTGTTACCACTGCACAGTAGCTTGTTACTACTATGCACTTGTTGAATGGCACAACACTTTTGTATGCAAGTACTAAATGACTGCACAGTAACAACTGCACAGTCAGCGTCACTTGTAGATGTGGCCACTGCATTGGGCGTCAACCTGTCATAGGTTAAACTGTTAGGTCTGTGTTGTGTCAGCATTGATGGTAGTCTTATACAGAGTTATGGAGCATATACGATGGTTTGGATGATACTGCCTCAGGCAGGGGGTTGGACTGATGACCACTGGAGGTCCCTTCCAGCCCTATTTCTCTATGACTCTACCCCTCACCCTTAGTACTTCAAACTTTGCAGTTTACAATCTAAGGAAAAGCAAAAGGTGAATAAAAGAATAGGAGAAAGGTGGGATAACAGTGAAACAAGTGTGAATCAGATAAGCAATGATCTTAGCACACTGACTGACTTGCCACAGTCAAGTGTTTTGTAGGCTTCACAGCAGAGGATACAATTTTAAGAACTTTGGATAAAATACTGAGATTTTAAACTGTGTTTGCACAATAAAGTCCTGTTCCCTGACTGGCTATGTTGGTACTGCCATGATACAAATTATGGCAATGACAATGATAGTGAAATCCTGACTCCAATGAAGCTAATGGGAGTGCAGTCGTGGATTTTAATGGGATGAGAGAGTCATGCAATAACCTGCAATATCCTGTTGAAAACATACACAATCTAGTTATGCTCACTGAAGACTGCTCCTTCTAGCTTCTTTTGGTAGCCAAGCAATGGATTATTCAAATTTCCATTCTGAGTGCTTAGGCAGGCCTTGTATAGGGAAGGATGGTCAAAATCTGCAGTGTTCAATAAATGGCTACCTCTACCTCTAAATGGATTTTGTTTTGTTTTGTTTTGTTATTTATTTATTTATTTATTTATTATTTTAAAAGGGATTCCTTATCTTCATCTCTCCTTTATATTCCAACAACCCCAGCTGGAAACCTTCTAGGCCTTTTTAAAACAGGATTAAAAAGGCAGTTTTCTGCATTAGCACAGCTCAAAAGGATAACCTCAGCTCTTTTCTCTGCCAGCCAGCTTTTTAATCCCAAATCACATGTCACTTCAAATTATGAATATGATTTTCATGTCCCCCTCAGGCCTAAATTTCACCCAAGTAAATCCTCTCATTCAGCAGCAGGAGAAATGTGTCAAAAGCAGTGATCTTCAAGCACCAAGAGTGCTCTGGGAGAGATCAAACTGTCCCAGCCTGAACTCTCTGAGTGCCAGGCATCTTTCTCCCTCTTGCTTATTGTTGTTGACACCCTCCCAACTCCAATCCCCTCCTCCTCTCCACAACCAAGACAGAAAGCCTAGGAGGGCAGAACTGAGCAGGGAGGGGAGCTCCTTCCTAGCTCTGACTGTTCTGGGTCTGACTGCTACTTCATGCAGGAGGGGCAGGGGGGAACAAAGATGGATGCATGAACCAGTTCTGGGCGTTGATAAAGGAAATAACCCGACAAACTGCCGCTTTCTTTCATCTGTTGTTGCAGCACTGGAAGCGGACATTCAGCCAGTCAGAGGATTGCATTGCCTAAATGTCTTTCCTCAGAGTCAGTCAGGGTGGTGGCATATTCTGTGCTGAGAAGAGGGCTCTTCATAGTGTGAAGATAATATTCTTTTCCCCTTCAAAGTGTTTTACAAACATCAACTGATTTACAATAGCCCTGCCTAAGTAGGTTTCATCATAGTTTCTAGGGTCAGAAGGGACCTGAGCAGATCATCTAGTCCGACCCCTCCTGCCATGGCAGGAAAGAGTACTGGGGTCAAACGACTCCAGCAAGGTGTTCATCTAACCTGGTTTAAAGCTGGGAAACTGAGATGGAGATGAAGTTACCTCCCCAGGACTACAGAAGAAACTTGGACTCAGAGCTGGGAGCAGAGCGGAGGAATTCCTAACCCCTGCTCCTGTCCATATTAACACCATGGGAGCCTTAAATTCATTTAGTCTGTAGGAAAGGAGGTCCTGTTTTTTACAGGAACTTTGAGATTTTCAGACATGAAGCATGGTTAAGCTTCCTGCTTTCTTCTGTGGGAACCCCTCGTTGTTCTCCTTGAAAAGTCATGAAAGCTCCTGCAGAAGAGATAACTTTTAAGGAACACGGACAGTAAATATCCTCGTGTGTAGTGCCGTTTAGCTAGAAATATGAGAGTGTGTGCGACTCCCTGTCCCCTCATACAATGTCACTTTTGCATCTGACATCTATTAGTGGTGTTTTATAATAATTTCTGTACTAGTCCTATTAATGAGAGGAGACTAGACACCTTCTTTACTTACTACAGTGATGGGTGCTGGATCAAATCCTGTAGCTCAGCATTGAAGCACTGCACATCCAGCAAAAATAATGGTGCAGCAGCAAAGAGGAGAACCTGAGGGGAAAACCAGGAGTAATGGCCATAAACTCCTGGAAGACTGATTCAGGCTCAACGTCAGGAAAAACTTCTTCACAGTCAGAGTGTGCAGACCATGGAATAAGCTCCCGCCGGAGGTGGTGCAATCAATCACCTACCTTGGAAATCTTCAGGAGGATACTGGACGGTCACCTCACTGGGGTCACTGGACCCCAGTTGTCTTTCCTGCCTGGTGCAGGGGGCTGGACCCAGTGATCTTGCCAGGTCCCTTCCGGCCCCTGACAATCTATGAGTCTATAAGAATTTCCAGAATAATTTCCATAGGGATTACTGTTTGAAATATGAATGCTTCTCTGAAGAGAATTCAAGCTTACTCCAAACTTGTATTTCTTTGGTTAGGAAAACAGACTCATGAGAGCTTCCTGCTTCTAGACAAGTTTCCCTAGGGATAGTTCTCACATCTCACAAACTCACAAATATAGTTTTCATCTAACTGAATTAGAGATGTACAAATAATTGATTTTTCAGTTCTTCAGCAATTTAAAAAAAAATAAGAAAAAGAAAAAAAAACTAAAACGTGCTTTGGAACAACCTGAAGTGAAGGCCTTTTTAAATGTTAGCAGATCTGGAGAGTAAAAAGCAAAACAAAACCACAACCAAGCAAAAACAAACAAACATCACTTTGGTTTCACCTTGGAGGCTAAATAAATGTTTTTATTTAAAAAAAGGAAAAATTATCTTGACCTGAAAATAGGAAATGCTTTAAATTTTCTTTCTTTTTTCTTCCTTTAAAGGAACCATTTGGTACAACTGAGCCAAATTTTAAAAGATGTCCTATTACACTTTCACTACAAAGACTATGAGATGAAGAACTGAACTCATTTCTACCCTGAATGGTATTAATCTTCTGAAAGAGTGAGATTTGGTTCCATTTTGGGAATAAAACAAAGTTTTGTTGTTTTTCATTTTTATTGTCTAATAACTAATCATTTTACATTTGTTTCTAAGCTATCAGTTTTGTATTGTTGGGACATCACTGTGTACATGTAAAAGTAGATGGGCCCCCTGAAGAAAAGGAATCAAATCTGAAAGCAGATGCCTAATCCTATACTTTAGACTGAATATGCACATTAGGACAAATTTTCCAAAGATCTCTCGGCCAGATTATCAGCAATCTTTGTCCACAATTGGGCCCAGTTTTTCAAAAGAAATCGACTGCTATTCAGAAAATATTCCACTTCTTATTTCAATATAACTAATCCATGAATTTCATTTTGGCAGGAGATGGTGAGCTTCCTTAATTGAAAACTCCCTAAAGACTGACATATTTTCTTGACTCATAGGGCAAGCAGTAATACACAGGCAAGTCACTTTAACATTGATCAGAAAGATAACAGTTCACTGCAGTTCTCACAGCCTTACTGAACTTCTAGTCATGGTAGTAGCTGTTGTGATGTTTATGCTTGTGCAATGAGAACGGGACCTTTGTTTCTTGACACACATTTAATGCCAATTAAGTCAACTGGGAAGAGTCCAAACCTTTTGTCTGAGGTAGGTATCGATGGTATATGACTTCTCTAAGTAACGATTTTCTTCAGGCGTCTTCAAAGCTCAGATACAGATGCTGGGTTTCAATTTCGTTGAAAAGTTTGTGGGTATCCAGTTCTGGTTTGAAACCCTCTGTATTCAGCATTCATTTGGTCATTTTTAATAATACATTCCAGGTTCCGTGGACAATAAAAAGGGAAAATATCTTGAAGAAAACGTGTTGGCAGTTTGCAGGAAAGTCCAGAATTGTTTGATTTAAAAGTATTAAAGGGAAGATCTGAGGCCTAGCCAAAGGACCATGATAAGGAACAAGCCACAAAAGATTTATCGGGATAGCCTTTATTTTGAACACAGGGCCTTCCTCATAGGAGAAGAAGGCAGAGATGGAGGATTGGCATCAAGGAGGTTACAGATTATTTAAAACCACAGTGCACTGCATTTCATCCCAGGCATATTATGTGGCTTCATGGATACAGTGACAAAGCCATTTCCTATTTTATAATAAGTCCAGTAAACATTCTCATTTTGCAGAGTAGCTGGCACAATTATGGAAATGGAGAGAAAAGATCACCTTACCAGTCCACTACCTTCCCACAGCTCTTCAACCACAAGAGTTATTACAGAAAACACATTCTTCACAACTTTCCCATGGTCCTGCACATGCTACTGAAAACTGTGCATTCAGGGTGGCTTTTAACTTTGTGGAAGACAAATTTTGAGAGCACCATTTTGAAGTCATTGCAGTAAAACAGAAACACTGGAAGGTTTTGCCAGTACAGCTGGACAGGAAAGAGTTCCCCTATACTTCCAAAATGTTGATATTTTCCCCAACTGAAATTATGGTGAAAAGAAAAATGTAAAAACATGTTTTTGCAAAGTGAAAATCTACAGATCAGGTTGATCAAAGCATGTATTTTTTTTTTCAAAATTCCATATGGATCTTTTAAAAAGATTTTTAAAATGCTTCAGTTGTAGACATTTTGAATATTACTATAAAGTAACATAACTTTTGAGGGAAAAAAAAACTTGACCCACAGCGTTTTCGTTCCTAAGCTTTTTCATGCAATTTTTTTTCTAATGGGACATTAGTAAAAATGGATCTTTTCCTGTGAATAGTTTCCATTTCCACAATTTGTCATTTTGCAATAAAAAGAAAAAAAATATCCACTAGCTCTAGTTGTCAATTCCATATTTAATGACTGCCATGTTCCAGCCCAGAGTTGGCACTATTTTGATGACTGATAAAGATAAGCCATACCTACATATAGTTCTTAATCCCTTTAAAAGTACTGTGAAGCTTGCAACAGACAATACGAAAGTCAATCAACCATCATTGTAACAATAAATAAAAGGAATATTGTCTTCAGTGCTCCATTACATTTAATTACAAATCCCTCAAATGCTTGTAGAACTGAACTTCCAAAACACTGATCTTTTCTTTTTTTTCTCCCTTCTCTCACTGACTGATAAAATTGTTTATTTTTGCTCTTGGCAGAAAACTTTGTGAATGTTTTCCTTAGAAACCATAAGGTCCAAGCCTTGTTTGTGCTTAATCCATACAGGTGGCCTGATACTTCATTGTCATTGCACTTCGTATATTCATTTGGGCAGCTGCAGAGAGAGATATAAAATGACACCCTTCCAATTTAGTAGCATTTAACATTCACTTTAAAATGGTGTTAATGACTTAATAGGATTTAGGACATTGGGAAACAGGTCCCAAAGTCCTTAGTCAGATGTTGATCCTGTCACTCCTATAAATGTAAAAGAAAGGAATGAAAATGCATCCAGAACAAGTGGTGGAAGAGGACAGTAGAATAAAACGATGGGTGTAGACCTCTCCATTGAGGATGCTGTCCCGGGAGGCAAAGTAATGAGCAGCTTGGGACTCGTGGGACAGAAGAAGGAACCCGCGCGACTCATTAGCTGCCTTTTTATGCAATTACAGCCAGCCGGTGACGTCAGCATCGGACACCAGCCAGCAAAGATAAAAATGGCGGCCTCGGTGGCAGAGGGGGCAGATAGCCAGGCAACGGAGCCACGGCTGATGCCAGGGGCTAGGAAGACCCCTGCACACTGGACCCGAGGAGCCTGACAAGCAGGAGCTGATGTAGGCTGGGGAAAGTGGGGCCCTCCTGACAAAAGTCCACACCAGACAACGGAGGAATAACAGGCTTGCCAGCCAGAGGGAGAACTGAAGTTGTACCTGGAAGCATGACAGAACCCAGGTGGGAGTGCCAGGACGATGGGGCAGGGAGGAAGGCACAACAGGGGACAAAGACCCAGGGAGAGCCCTAAAGGGGTTTATGGTCAGGACAGGTATCACCACCGGGGTCCATCTTATTAAGGAACTGATGAGAGTTGGTCCAGGAGGCAACGAATCAAGAGGAGCATGTTCCCTCCCTATTAGGCTCTGGTGTGGGGATAGAAGGGGGCAGGAATAGATTTACTGGTCCGTTTTGTTGATTCATTTATTTTGTTACCCTGGGCAAAGGGGCATCGGGGATAGAGACAAATACCCCAGGGGTGGGGCAGCAGAGAAGCCTCGGCAGAGTTTCTCCTCACGGTGATAGGTACCCGGGAAGGAAGGGATGGGAGTGTGAAGGGCTGTTGGGGCAGGCCCACATGGGCAAGCAGGGTCCTAAGCCATGGTCTCCGGGACGCAACAGTGGAGAGGGTGACCCTGTGGGAGACACCTTGGATAACAAGCTGGGCAACTCACCAAAGGTGGCGTGAGGCCGGGGTGTAGGGGCGGCAGAGCCCTGTGAGCGACTGCTGGGCAAAACCCGAGCCACCGAGGGTCCTGCTAACCGACCCCGCCTACTGAGGAACACCAAGTCATGGCAGATGAAATCGGGGTTGGTGACGTGGGGAGAAGAGAACTACTCCGGCAACAACATGGGCTCGGAAGGCGCGCGACATCTGCCAACCGATCGAAAGCTGCCCGAGAGCGACTATTGGAAGCCTGGCGGCAACAGAGTGATGCATTGGCTGGGAATGCCTTGAGGGGTTACTCGTCTGCCATGCAGCCAACCGAGATGGCTTCCGTAGATTTGCTGGCACAGAACCTGCAAGCGTTGATACAGATTGTGGGTTTGCAGCAACGTATGTTGGCCCAACATAGCCTGTCAGCTATTTGAATGCCCAAGATGACTGCAAAAGACAACCCAGAGGCATACATTGAGGCCTTTGAACGCCATGCAGTTGTCACTGGCCTCGACAAAGGGTACTGGGCCAGCCAGCTGGGAGCCTTGGTAGTAGGTAAGGCCCAGGCAGCCTATTGGGCCTTGACCTGAGAAAAAGCTCAAGACTACAAGGCAGTAATAGCTGCTATTGTGTACCACTTTGAAATCAGCCCAGAGCACTATCAGCAGCTCTTCTGGGCAAAGAAGGGGGCAGAAGAGATGCGACCGTGGGTGATACTCCAGTGGCTTTGGGATCTCTTTGGAAAAGTGGGGAATTCTGCCTACCTGTACGATGGCGACCCTTGTGGACAAGATCATACTAGAACAATTTATGAATGACTTGGAAGAAAGAACCCACCACTTGGATCTGTCAGCATGCCCCGGAGACCTGCAATGAAGCAGTGAAATTGGTTGAGGCCTTTGCAGCCACCGAGTAGCATTACCCACGGGAGAAATGAGGGCCCCTGTCACTGGCTTCAGCAACGAGGGAGGCAGAGCGACGAAGGCCCAGGTATAGGACCCAGGGAAAGGACATGGTATGTTACCACTGTGGTCGGACAGGGCATTTTGCCCAGGAGTGCCCGGGGTGGACACAGAGCTCCCAGTGAAGGATGGTCGAGTTCCTAAAAGAACCCATCCAAGGGGAGCCCATGGATTGTAGTTTTGGGATGGGGGGTGGAAGCCCGGTATGGGTGCGCCCTGGGGTGCAGGGTTGAGGATCACCAGGTATGGGCTGTTAGATTCCGGATGTGCTTAGTTGTTGATTTTTGCTGATCTCTTGCCAGACATCCCCGATTGTCAGATAGACCCAGTGAGGGTGTCATGCCTCCATGGAGAAACTCAGGCGATGCGCCGAGTATGGACCCAGCTCAGAGTCATGGAGCATCACTGGGAGTTGCTGGTGGGCCTTGCATCCTGGCTTGCATGTGATATGCTTTTAGGACGAGATTGGACACCCCTGTATGTTATGGACAGGGTGCAGGACATTGAGTTCACTCGCAGAACCTTAAAAATGCAAGAGGGATGGCTTGGTGACTCAGTGGGGCGCAGTACAGGCGATGCAGGCGTGGTGGGGCCGGCATCGCACACAAGCCACCGAGGGGGCCTGGCTACGGGGATGAGTCCCTCGCAGGCCCTCAGGGCAGGAGACTCAATTACCTCTCCCAGGTGTGCGGCGGCGCCGGCGGGCACAAAAGCCACACCAGAACGGAGAGGAGAGGGACCGGAAGGGCCGGGCCGGGAGCGGATCCCCGGCGGAAGCCCGGAGTGGCGGAGGCTCGCCGACACGCACCTTGCCCGCGTATTCTGGGGAAAGGGTAAGTCCCCGCAGGGGCAAGGCACCAGGGGTGACAAGCCCCGAAGTCATTGGAGGCAGTTGTAAAGGCTGGGGGCACCTCGCCCCAGCTGGAGGCCGCATGGTTGTTAGCCAGGAGAAGTGGGCTATGGGCCTCGGCCACAGTGCGCTGGGGACAGAAGGCGGAGCCACCCAGATGGGGCAAGGATCCTACGGTGGCAGACAGCCGACCCCAACAGGGAGACGAGGGCCTCCTGAAAGAGGAGAGCGGGGCTTGAGGGGAACCGGCAAGCACTGGGGACCCAGAGTTAGACGCCCCATGGTGGGACTGGCTGTTCGGCTCATGGGTTAATAACTTTGTATTTTGTACTTGAGGCGTTGCCCCCCCCTTA
The DNA here is from genome assembly GCF_001723895.1 of Crocodylus porosus. Classification (NCBI taxonomy): domain Eukaryota; kingdom Metazoa; phylum Chordata; order Crocodylia; family Crocodylidae; genus Crocodylus; species Crocodylus porosus. The sequence continues at coordinate 6,392,200 of NW_017728922.1, forward strand.
CCCGAGGGGAGGCTGGGAGCGCAACCCGGACTTGTACCTGGAGGCCTGGGTGAGGGTGTAAGGGAGGAAGGCACCCTCAAGGATCTTGGACTTGAATCGACTGGAGGTCCCACTTCCGGACATGCACGTGTCGTAAAAGACACACTGAACCAAGGAACCATCGAAGTCATGGCAGGAGGATCTGGCGTGGGCATCCCCGGAGTGAGGGCCCCCAACCTGGAATTAGTGGACAACCATACACAGACAACTGAGTGACTGAATTTGTTGACCGGCGTGTCAACATTGTGGTGCATTGGCCGGGAAACGATGACAGCCTTCTGAGCACACGGTATGGGCGCGATGGAGCACCAGGTGGCTGGACAGATCGCGGACCCGATGCACCAGCTACTAAGTGTGGTAGTACAGCTGCTTCAGCAACAACAACAGCAGTCTGTGAGGCAGATGACCTTGCAGGAGCACTGGATGCAGCAACAAACGTGGTTACCCAGGGGCGGCGCAGAGTGGCGCATGCCGAAGATGATGCTGGAGGACGACCCAGAGGCCTTTCTCGAAATTTTCTAGAGGGCGGCCCTAGCAGCAGGTGTCGACAAAGCGAAATGGGCAGGCCAGCTGGGCACCCTGCTTATCGGGCAGGCACAGGCAGCATACAGGGCCATGTTGAGGAGTGACCCCATGGACTATGAGAAGGTAAAGGAGGAGATACTGCACCGACCATATCTCACACCAGAAAGGTGCAGGCAGGCCTTTAGAGAGAGGAAGACGGCTGAGGTAAGGACCCCCCGAATCTTATGGCAGACCCTGGCAGACCTGCTGGGCAAGTGGCTCAGGCCAGAAATTGCCTCCAAAGACCACATAATTGACCAGGTCCTGATGAAACAGTTTATTAATGACCTTGAGGTGGGTAAGGTGCCACTGCCCCACCTCCTCTCGGGAGGCACTCCAGTGGGCTGAGCAGTTTGACGCCGCCCAGGGGGAACGGCACCGGACGAGCGGCCCAAAAGGCACGGACCCTATGGCTAGGCAAGCTGCGTAAAGGGGTCAAGAAAGACAGAGAGCAAGGCCCCGCCTGTTTTACGTGCGGGAGGAAGGGGCATTTTGCAAGAAGCTGCCCGCAGGGGATGTGAGGGAGTTCCCTTAGAGAGAGGTACCATCAGGATGACCACCAGACCTCAGAAGTGGGGCTGGAGGTAGAAGCAATGGACTGTGGGGTGGGTAGCCATAACCAGGCCCACATTCAACCTTTGCCTAAGGTGCAAGCGTGGGTGGAAGGAGTCCCCATTCAGGCAGTGGTGGACACCGGGTGTACCCAGTCCCTGGTTAGGCCGTCACTCATTAGGTGGGAACAGGCTGCCCAATGTGAGGGATTCAACCTAGTCTGCCTCCATAAGGAAAGAAGCTACATCGAACGGCGGGTGCTGACCGTACGGGTAGGGGAAACCCAGTGCAGAATCCCAGTTGGGTTAAGAGAAGGAATATTGTATCCCATGATCCTGGGCCTCGATTGGCCCGAGATCTTCGATATCCTTGCGTTTGGGAGAAGGGGCCGGAGTGAAGTTGAAGGCCTGGTCAGGGAAGAAGGTCGGGAGGCTGACGACTTACAGATTGGTGAGATGACTCAGGCGGAGCCGTTCCGGAGAGAACAGGAGACAGACCCAGAACTGCACGTCTTCTGGGAGATAGACGCTTGGGAAGACACCTCCCAGGTAAGCCCCACGGGGGGCACCAAGTGCACCCCGCGCATAGAAATAAGAAATGGATTACTTTATAGGGTGAAGCAGGGAAGGTGTGAGGGAGAAGAGGTAGCACAATTAATAATCCCACATACCTTACGGGAGCAGCTATTATGGCTGGCCCACAAGCACCCCTTTGGAGGGCACCTGGGAAGAGACAAAATGGAGGCACGGCTGACTTGCTGGTGCTTCTGGCCCCATATTTACGAAGATGTAGATAAGTATTGCCGTTCGTGTCACACCTGCCGAAAAGTTAGCTCGCACAGGCCGCAGAAGGCCCCGCTGCAGCCCATGCCAGTGGTATGGGAGGCTTTCTCTCATGTAGCATTAGATATGGTAGGCCCACTCCCTAAGAGCGTAGCTGGGCACCAGTACATTTTGGTGTTAATAGATTACACCACCAGATTCCCCGAGGCTATCCCTCTGAGGGTGGTGACTGCCACTAAGGTGGCAGATGCATTAATGCATTGGGTGGCTATGTTTGGGATTCCGCGGGAGATAGTCACAGACCAGGGGTCCAACTTTATGTCCGCAGTCCTAAAGGCTTTTTGCAAGGTACTCCAGATTAGGCACCTTAGGACAACTGTATATCATCCGCAGACCAATGGGTTGGTGGAGCGGTTTAATGGGACACTAAAGGGGATGCTGAGGCGATGCACCCAAGAGGAGCCCCGGAAGTGGAGCCTAATGATCCCACCCCTGCTTTTCACGGTGAGAGACGCCCCTCAAGCCTCTCTAGGTTTCTCCCCCTTTGAGTTAACGTTTGGGCATCAGCCCCGTAGTCTGTTGGATGTTAAATGAGAAGAATGGGAGGCTGGGCCCGAGCACGGGGGAAGGATGAGGGAATATGTACAAGAAATGTGAGACTGGCTGCAAGCAGCCCAAGATATTGTGTTGACTAACTTAGAACAGACACAGGTGCACCAGAAAGAGAGCTACGATAGTAGGGCACAACCTCGGGAGCTAAAGATAGGGCAGAAAGTGTTGCTAATGTTACCAGACGCCACTAGCAAGTTCTCAACGCAATGGCAAGGCCCCTTCTCAGCTGTAAGGAAGGTGGGGCCAGTTGACTATGAGATTCTGTGCCCCGGGGCCAAGCGGGAATGCCAGATATTTCATGTTAACCTGCTTAAAGAGTGGCGTGAACCTGAGGGACTCCTGATCTCACCGGGGCTAGGTCCAGGGGAGGAAAGAGGGCCAGCGACCGAGAGCCCAAATTGCCCACGCAGGGTAGGACAGGTGCCCGTAGAGGTGCACCTCAGCCCGTCCCAGAGACGGCAGTTAATGGGGCTAGTTCATGAGTTCCATGACGTCTTCACGGAATGTTTCGGAAAGGCGCGGGACGTGAAGCACCAGATTATCACTAAGGAAGGGCAAATAGTGCGGGAACAATGGCAACGCATCCCATACCATAAGTGCACGTTAGTAGAAAAGGAAATTAAGATGATGCTAGAGCAGGGGATCATAACTCCCTCCCGGAGCCCGTGGCACAGTCCAATAGTACCGGTAGAAAAGCCAGATGGGAGCCTGAGACTGTGCATAGATTTCAGAAGATTAAACGAATTGACGCAGTTCGATCCATTCCCGATGCCACATATAAACAAGTTAGTGGAGTGCATCGGTCAAGCCAAATACATTTCGACCCTCGATTTGTCTAAGGGATATTGGCAAATCCCACTCTGGGAGGAGGACCAGTGCAAAACGGCATTTGGCACGCCGTGGGGCCTCTTTGAATTTAAACGTATGCCCTTTGGGCTCAACGGAGCCGCCACTACCTTCCAGAGATTAATGGATTGGGTCTTGGCACCCCACCAAAGGTACGTGGCGGCCTATATTGACGACATTATCATATACACGGACACCTGGGAGCAACATCTGCGGGCCCTGCGAGCTGTGCTACTAGAACTGAGACAAGTCGGGTTGACTGCCAACCTGAGGAAATGCGCGCTGGGAAAGCGCGAAACCAAGTACTTAGGTTTTCTAGTGGGACAAGGCTGTGTTCGTCTGCTGACGGACAAGGTGGCAACCATCAGAGACTACAAAGTGCTGACAACGAAAAAACAGATGCGAGCGTTCTTGGGGTTGGCTAGCTATTACCGGTGCTTTATTCCTCGTTTAGCGGAGATTGCTGCACCTCTGGTGGAAACCACCAAAGGCCACCGGTCAGGAGTAATTGAGTGGACCCAAGAACGACAAAAAGCCTTTGAAGAGGTAAGAAGAGCCTTATGTCAGCAGGTGGTCCTGCATACCCCCAACTTTGCTATCCCGTTCACTTTACAGACTGACGCGTCAGCGTCCGCTCTCGGGGTGGTCCTTTCACAAGAGACAGATGGAGTGGAGCGGCCCGTCGCCTATGCCACCCGAAAACTAAACGACCCAGAGACCAGGTAATCCACTACAGAGCGGGAATGTCTGGCAATCAAGTGGGGGTGGAGTATTTTCGATATTACCTTCTAGGCTGCGAGTTCAAATTGATTACGGATCACGCGCCCCTGAGGTGGCTGCATACTACTAAAACTGACAATGCACGCATCATGCATTGGGCCTTAGCCCTCCAGCCGTATCGCTTCTTGGTGACCTACAAACCAGGTAGGGTGAATATGGTGGCAGACTTTTTATCCCGATGCAAAGGAGAGGTGGAGAAAGAGTGTCAAGGGCAGACAGTTGAGAGAGGAGAAATAGGAAGAACGTGGCGTCTTGAGGGGTGGGGTGTGTGAGAGAGCCCCAGCCCTGAGCAGCCCCGGGAGCAGTGAAGCGGGTGCCGCTGCGGCAATAAATTGCCGGCGGCTGCGGAGCGTGGGGCGCAGTACAGGCGGTGCAGGCGTGGTGGGGCCGGCACCGCACGCAAGCCACCGAGGGGGCCTGGCTACGGGGACGAGTCCCTCTCGGGCACTCAGGGCAGGAGACTCAATTACCTCTCCCAGGTGTACGGCAGCACTGGCGGGCACAAAAGCCGCACCGGAGCGGAGAGGAGAGGGACCGGAAGGGCCGGGCCGGGAGCGGATCCCCGGCGGAAGCCCGGAGCGGCGGAGGCTCACCGACACGCGCCCTGCCCATGTATTCTAGGGAAAGGGTAAGGCCATGCAGGGGCAAGGCACCAGGGGCGACAAGCCCCGAAGTCATTGGAGGCAGTTGTAAAGGCTGGGGGCACCTCGCCCCAGCTGGAGGCCGCATGGTTGTTAGCCAGGAGAAGTGGGCTATGGGCCTCGGCCACAGTGCGCTGGGGACAGAAGGCGGAGCCGCCCAGATGGGGCAAGGATCCTACGGTGGCAGACGGCTGACCCCAACAGGGAGACGAGGGCCTCCTGAAAGAGGAGAGTGAGACTTGAGGGGAACCGGCAAGCATAAGGGACCCGGAGTCAGATGCCCCGTGGTGGGACTGGCTGTTTGGCTTGCGGGTTAATGACTTTGTATTTTGTACTTGAGGCGTTTCCCCCCCCCTCTCACCCAAGGGGAGGCTGGGAGGGCAACCCGGACTTGTACTTGGAGGCCTGGGTGAGGGTGTAGGGGAGGAAGGAGCCCTCAAGGATTTCGGACTTGAATCGACTGGAGGTCCCACTTCCGGACATGCACGTGTCATAAAAGACACACTGAACCAAGGAACCACTGAAGTCGTGGCAGGAGGATCTGGCGCGGGCATCCCCAGAGTGAGGGTCCCCAACCTAGAATTAGTGGACAACCATACACAGATGACTGAGCGATTGAACTCGTTGACGGGTGCGTCAACAGATGCCCCATCGGAATCTCTGGGGTATTCACCCTTTGAACTTGTGCTAGGCCACCAGCCACGAGGTTTGTTACAGATTCTCCAGGAAGAGTGGGAACAGGGCCCTGTGGTAGTCTCCAGCCCCTTGAAATACCAACAAGCGTTTCAATGCCAAGTCCAGAATGCCCGAGAGCTGGCAGCTGGCAACTTGAGGCAGGCTCAACAAAGACAAAAAGAAAAGTACGACCTACATGCGAGGGAGTGGGAATTCCAACCAGGGCAGAAGGTGCTGGTCCTATTACCCACCTTGCATAGTAAGTTGCTAACTTTATGGCAAGGGCCCTTCGAAATTATTTGACGAGTCAGCCCAGTCGACTCTGAAGTGTATCACCCTTGTCACCAAAAAACAAAACAAATTTACCATGTCAATCTCTTACGAGAATGGCAACAGCCTGAAGGATGGGCGGCATTCAGAGAAGAGGTGGCCAAGGACCCAGGGCCAACCCCACTGAGACCGGGGGATACGGAACCATTGCTGGCGGTCCGAGTGAGCGACGAGCTAACTGTCACGTGGGCACTTGGGTGCCCCGTGCCTAAGAGGAAATAAAGAGAGCTGCCAATCACCAGGGCAGCCCAGATGCTGGTTGCCAGGGCAACCAGGCAGGTCATGTGGCCAAAAGGGGGCAGGGCCGGGCCTTTATAAACAGCCCAGGCATGGAGAGCAGTTCCCTTTTGGTAGCTGCAGGAGCAGGAGCTCTGCGGGAGAGCTGAGCAGGCCGAGTGGATGGTTGCTGCCTGACCACACTGACCGGCTGCAATGATGCAGGGGTAGAGAGGACCCTGAGGGAGGTATGGTTGAGAGCCAGCATAGCACAGGATTTGTATGATAAGCCTGGGGCTTATGTTATGTTGTAGCCGGCTGGCTAATAGTGTGGTTTAGTTACCATTATACCAGAGGACCGGGTGAGGCTGTAGGGGTGTGAGGAGGCCTCACGGGAGCTCCCCATTGATCTGGGGGTTCCTGGTGCAGAGTGGCTATTTGAAGCCCGGCGGCAACAGATGCAAATATGGGTCATGTGTACTCTGGAGTGATTTATTTTGTATGGTGTAAAGATAGACTAGACACACAATATAAAGTCTTACACTAATGTAAGTCATTTTACTTTCACGTAAAGTCACTTTTGAAAATGGGGGGAGAAGAGGAGACTATATGTGGCTCTACATTACATTAACACATATGTGATAGATGTTAAGTGTATGACCTAAAGTAGCAGGGGACAAGGAGGCGGCAGGGGGTTACATTTACATTTCAAAGTAGAACCTGTAAGGGGTGAGAAACTGGAATATCTAAGAAGAGGCAAGAGACAGAGACTCGAGATGTGTGAGAGTCATGAGAGACATGAGATATGTGGTGGAGCCAAGTGGAAGAAGAGAGTGCAGATCGCCTATATACAGTAAGGCAAAGATGAGGCCTGTGGGACTGCCCTCACCACCTAAGATGACCTGTGGACCCCGCAGAAAGACTTTCTAAATACCTGGCTGCAAGGAGACACTCTGCCCTCAGGATTATGTAAGATATATAAGGCTTTCTGTTGCCTTTTTGCTTATTATGTTGCATTGTAAGTTAGGTTAAGTTGTGTGTGTTGTTCCCGTCTCTTACTGGGCTGTGTCTTAGCTTAGGTGGAGTTTTTCTGTTGTTGTTTGTCTCATGCTTGAAATTGCAAATTGCTATGTTCAAGAAATGCTTTCTTCAGAGAATGGACTATTCTTGTTCAAGCACTTATGACTTCAGTGCCAGTACCTAAAGTCTAATATTAAGCCTGGTAATACGTTTTGGTGTCTCTGGGTGCGCCCTATTGAATTTGTTTGGACTGAGAGATTATGCACAACACTTAAAATTTTGTTGAACACGGGACTTTACAATTGGAAGCTGCTTGGAATAAGAGCTGTTATGAAACCTGTTCTGCAGACTAGGGCGCTTACTCACTTAAATTTGTCAAACTGGGTTTTGCAAGGGAGGGAGCTCAGACTAAGCTGGTATTCAGGAGCTTCCCTACTTTTTGGATTAGCTTGATATGGCAGGCTTAATGAGAAACGAACTGTTCGAACTTGAGAGATGGGTGATAAGCAAAACAGCTCTGGGTTTTTGGGATAAGGATGCATTTTGTGGACCAGATACGTTTGTACAGCTTTCAAGGCCAGTGGATCCCCTCTGGGCATAAATCCTGGGTGAATAAAAAGACAAAGAAATGAATCACTCTGGAGGGGATATTAATGGAAGAGGTGCAACAGAAGGAGCAGCAGTTAAAGAATGCAACAAATGAGTCAGGGAGGCTGCAGCAAGAAGCAGCCATCTCCTAGGTACAAGTAAAAACATTGCAAGGGACATCTTTGAAAGTTGCGCTAGAAATTGCACAATTAGAAAAACAGGGGGAAAATTACAAGACCAAAAGGAGGAAGCAAATATAGAAGTGGCATTGTGAAAACAGAAAGCACTGGATGCCCAAAGCACAGTGTGAGCTGTTTAAAAAAAATTCTCAGAATAGACTTAGACCTGACCATAATAAATGCCACCAGCAATTAAGGGAGTTAAAAGCTACATTGGAAGTGTCGCTAGAAAATGTGGCAGCAATATAAGGAGGATGGATTGGGTGGGGCAGGTCTAGTGAAAATGAATTGGAAGACTTGGGTGATGACAGCCCAAACCCAAATTCTCCCCATTATGATTATGAGAAAGATCATTGGGGTGAACCTCCTTGTTGGCCATACCCATATGTCCCCTTAAGGGGGGGATTTTCAAAGGTTAAATAATGCTTGTTAAGGACCTATGGCTCCCATCTTGAAAAGAGCACTACCCCTATGAGGAGAGGGGGAAGGGGGAGAATGGGTCAATGACCGACCACCCATACTATTCTGTTTTTATCCACGCAGGAGGCAATCATCATTGCTAAAAATTTGGGACCCTTCAAGAGGGATAATTTATGGGATTGGTTATATTCCTTAAATCAGGTCCAGGAGTCAGATAAATTGACAGAGGGAGATGTGGTAATAATTGTAAAGATGGAATTTTGTTAGGGTGAAGAAACAAATTAATGGCCATCCTGAGGGATGTTGCAAGAGTATTTGTGGGAAATGATGGGATGCTGTCCATGCTGGCCAGGTATGTGCAGAAACCGGGTGAAGATTCAGAAGTATTTATAAGCTGTGGCTAGCCTTTCAGATAGTGGTCTCTTTCATCAAGCCCCAGCAGGGGCAAAATCTGAGGGATGCTAATCCATTGTTCAAACAGCTCCTGTTTGGGGCACTCAACAGGGAAACGAAAAGCAAGCTCTTGTTGCTGTGTGGCTCAGGGTCAGACTGGGAGACAATTCATAAAGCAGTATTGCATGTGTGATGCAGTAATGAAGCCTATCAGAAAGAGAAGGGAAAAGTCTCAGCTGTCACCTTTAGTAATAATGGACCAAAAGGGACAGAGCAGTCTGCAGGAGAGAAAAGCAAAGGCTTTCAGAGAACCAACAGAAATTCAGAATCCCGGAGAGTGCAAATCTGGCACCAGCTTATTAAATATGAAAAAAGGAGAAGAGATAGATGGTCTGCCTACTTTAGAGTTATTACAAAGATTAGTCTGTCATGAAGAAGGGTAAGGCCAGAACCTAATGCTCTGCCTCTGGAGTGTTAGGGCAGCCTGGTGTCTGATAGCCCCCTTTTTCTAATACCCATAAAATATGACAGCTGAGGGCATCCTCTAGTAAAATTGCAGTTTGGAAGTGATATAAATGGTCCAGTATCGAGGCTAACAATGCTAATAGATACAGGTGCTTTGTTTTCGATTGTGAGGGTAGAGGAGGCTCCATTCTCTTACAAGCAAGGAGAGGAAACGTGGCTTGAAGGGCTTAATGGAAAAGAATCATTAGTACCCTTCTCACAGGTGCAGCAATTTGGAATATGGACCCAATGGGTCAAAGGCACAACTGGAATGATGAAATGATGGCAGCAAGGAATATTGGGCATAGATGATTTTAAAAAGTTACGAATAACTGTGGAATTGACTAATAACACCATGCTTTGTAAGACTGCAGGTAACATGGTGGATGAGTTCCCAATGTGCTTGCGGCAAAGCATAGATTCACTTCTCATAATGAAATCCAAATGGGATAAAGATGTCCAGACTGTAACGAATAAGTACCCACAGGTGTGGGCACAACATAACTTGGAATGTGGGAAAATTGAAGCCTAGGTGTTAATTACTGGGCCTGATCCCCCACCCAAAAAAGAATAAAGATATCCAAGCTAGGCTGAAAGCAGCCTGCAGGAAACCATAAACACATTGCTAAAATAGGGTGGTGGTAGAATACCATAGTACCCCCTTCTGGCTTGTAAGAAAAGCAGATGGGAAAACGTAGAGGCTGACAGTGGGTTATAGGGTCCTCAATAAGTCAATCCTATGATAGCCCCATGGTAGCAAAGTACCTCAATGTGATGGCAGCAATTGTTGGAGGGGCAAAGTGGTTCTTGGTACTAGATTTGTCTAATACCTTCTTTGCCATTCTCCTTCACCCTGATTCCTAGTAAAAGTTTGCACTTACATTCAGGGGAAGACAAAATACCTTCACTTGGGTACTGCAGGTATTTCATAGCACACCTGCTATATGCCACACTCAGGTGATGCACAGGAAGGATAAATTGTATAACCAAGAAAAAGTGATTTCATATGTAGATGATATCTTAATACATAATTAGTATCCAAGAAGAGAATCTAGAATTGTTAGGACAGTTTCTAAACTGATAAAATAGGCAGGCTTTAAGGTGAGCCTTAGTAAGGCGCAGCTGTCAGCAACAGGTTTCCTATTTAGGTGTAACTTTAGGGCAAGAAAAACAATCCTCAGACAAGCAAAGAATAAAACTGATACAGAAGTTACCAGCCCCAACCGATGTTACTACCCTGCAGTCATTCCTGGGACTGATGGGCGTCTCATGTGGGTTTAAAGAGGGGTATGCAGAAAAAGAAGCTTCTCTCTACAAGCTTCTAAAAAAGAAATATGAGAGAATGGGGAGTGGAGCAACGAGAAGCACTTAAGGTCCTTAAGGAAGGCTTACTATGAGCACCAGCCTTGGCTTATTCTCAAGTGAACAGGCCATGTGTCCTCTAGCTAGCAGCCACCATGAGAAGACTTGGAACAGTGCTGAGTCAAGACCATGGCACCAGCCTGAGGCATGTGTGTCCTGGACTCTGACTCCAGTAGAGCAAGACTTCACTTCATGTGCAAAGGAAGTTCTGGCATTAGTGTGGGCGCTGCAGCATGGGGAGTATCTGGTTGGTCTGGCCCTAGTAATACTAAGGACAACACGCTGTAAAATACATACTGTCTGGTGAAACTAATGAAGGCCTTGTATCCAATCCAAGATTAGTGAAATGGATCTTAGCATTGATAAACAAAGATGTCAGTGTAGACAGCCAAACCAGTTGATCTCCAGTCCCATATAGCTTGGTCATAGAGAGAGAACAGCATGAATTTCTGCTGCCTGAGACAAAACTAGAGAGGTATTCTCCATTCAAAAGGAACTTGGCTCTTGCTTGAAGCAGAAAAAGGACCCCATGTTGTTTGGTTTGTGAACAGATCCAGCTATTATGATAAGGGGGTTTCCTTACAGGATATGCTGCAGTTGGTGTTAAAACTGAGGAGGTGGTGGAAGGAAGGCACATGCCTTATTCAGCACAGGCAGCTGAGATTGTGGCAGTGACAGCAGCATTAAAAAATAGCATTAAAAAGAGGACTTGGAGTCAGAGAGGGCCAGGATCCCTGCTAGTTACACCTCTAAAATAACCTACAGTGTTGAGCTGCACCAGACCTTGGAGAAGAAGGCAGATTTATCAGACTCTGGGAAGCAAGCAGCTCAAAAGGTTTAAATTGAGAAATTCTAGCCCCTCTCCCTCTGTGCAATGTTGTTTGGACTGGAGCTGATTTAAAAAAGGAGGGGGGAAGTAGATATGTCTTTCATTCTGCTTTTTGTTTCTCAGGAGATCAGAAGATTCTTTTTGCATATTGGAAAATACTATTCCGGCACATGACAGTCTGACTTTTTATAGGTGGAGCAAGTTGCTTTTACTCTGAATTAGGATGAACATATTTCCCTCACCCCAAAACAGCATATCCCATTCCCTGTGCTCAACTGTCTCTGAGCTCTGGTGTCATCTTTGTGCTATGGGGGAAGGGAGGAAGGAGTGGTGTGGGATGCCAGAGTGTGTTGGGATGGAAAACGTCTAAGTGGAAAAGCGCAGGCTCAGGGGTGATCTGATGGCCACCTATAAGTTTATCAGGGGTGACCACCAGGATCTCGGGGAACATTTGTTCACCAGAGCGCCCCAAGGGATGACTAGGTTGAACGGTCATAAACTCCTGCAAGACCGTTTCAGGCTGGACATAAGGAAGAATTTCTTTACTGTCCAAGCCCCCAAGGTCTGGAACAGCCTGCCATTGGAGGTGGTTCAAGCACCTACATTGAACACCTTCAAAAGTAAATTGGATGCTTATCTTGCTGGGATCCTATGACCCCAGCTGACTTCCTGCCCTTTGGGCAGGGGGCTGGACTCGATGATCTCCCGAGGTCCCTTCCAGCCCTGATGTCTACGAAGTCTATGAAGTAAGAGCTGTTTTGGACTGGTTCCCAGTGTGGCAGGAGAGAGGTATGAAGTCAGCTGATGGAAAACCAGTGGCTCATGGTGCCACGTTGTTGCATGTGTGGGAATTAGAAAAGAAAAGGATTTAACCCATGTATATTAGTAAAATAAAAGCTCAAAAAAAAGGAACTGAAGAAGCCAAGTGGAATGGGGAAGTTGATTTATAGACAAAGTTTGGAGCCAGAAAAGAGCCAGAATGGATACTAGACAAAGCACCAATAGTGGCTGGAGCTAAGAGAACCCAAGAGGCAATGGATTTGGTAGCACTACAGGCTCAAAGCAAGAAAATAAAAGACTTAGTAAACAAAGGCCAGTGGAAAGGATGGAAAATTTGGCAAGAGCCATCAGGATTGGCTTTAGCCCAGAAACAAGAGCGGGAGGCTCCCATGTGGTTGGTGCCTGAAGAAGTAAGGGTTAAAATAACAACTCTTGCATGAGCATGGACACTTAGAGATAGACAAAACCCTGATAAGACTGCAGGCAGTGGGATAGTAGCCAAGTAGGAGGAAGGAAGTGAAACAATACATTGACAACTGCTTAGCATGTGCAGCAAATAATCCCAACACAAAAATAATTAAAGAACCCCTGGGACATCAGAGAATTAGTGGTCTATAGGTCTACAAATAGCCAAAAGAAATTGATTCAGATCGGGGCTCTAATTGTGCTGGAGAAATCATAAAGGCGATCTGTCAAACTTTTGGAATGAAACAGATATTTCATATTGCAGGACACCCCCAAAGTTCAGGTCAAGGGGAAAAGACAAATAGAACCATAAAAACTGCCTTACGAAAAGTCATCAACCAATAAGGGAAGGATTGGGATCAAAAGTTATCCTTAATTTTGATGGCACTAAGAGGAACTGTAGCCAGCACAGAATCACTTTACATAAAGCCATGTCAGGGCGAGAGATGTGGCTACCAGAAAAATAGTAGTTAGGTTGGGAACCTCTGGATAGTCTGCAACCTTGCATCCTAACATATCGATGGATACAAAATCTGTTACAATCAGTAGTTGCCATGAACAGGCAAGTGGCTGTAGCCTTTAAGAAAATAGTCATAGAGCTAAACCCCATATTGCATCTCCAGGAGTGGGCAATCAGGGAACAAGTGCTTTATTGAGAGGTAAAAGAAAAAAAATCATGCACTCAGTCCCCTATGGATGGGACCAGTCAAAATTGTGAAAAAAAGCTAGTCCAACCATATGTTAAGTGAAACCATGCCAAAATTACAAATGTAAGCAAGTGAAACTATGCCAAAATTACAAATGCAAGCAAAAATGGTTTCACTCCTTACAACTAAAGGCCTGGAAGGAAATTAATGAGTGAAGACCCCATTATAAACTATGTTTCAGGTGCCATTCAACAGACCCAGAAGGATGGCCTAAGCAGTGATTCAGCACATATCTATGATGAAGGTTGTGGTTATAATGGTTTGTATAATGTGGATAACGAGAGTATGCGAAAGTGATGAATGTAAGACCATGCTAGATTGTGATCAAATAGTAATTGGGATCAAAGGGGCTACTGTGTGTGTAATTTGTAAATGCATAGAGTTCAGCCCTGACCTACTTGAAGCACAGCATGAAGAGTTCATCATCCCTCCTTCAGGACTATAGATTGGGGAGTATGGAACCAATTCCACCTGTGGAACTTGCTAAACTATACAAATAGTGAAAACAATGGGAACGTTACTTTGCAACTTAAAACACTTCTCCCATTAATGGGAAGAATTAAATGTGTTCTTCCAGAGTCTGCAAAATGTGGAATATTAAGGCATTCATCTGTCCTTATGGTGCAAGAACTGTACAGCACATGGGAGGAGGGGTCCCCATTGCAAGTCAAAGTAGATGTGCCCAAAGGCCTACTTAAAACTGACTAGGTGGAAGTGGGTACCCAAAAGGCTATCCGTACAAGAAAGGTATTCCAACTGTAGTACAGCTATCCTAAGTGTGCCAAAGACCTTGGAGAATTGGATAGGATTTCAGTCTGGTTGGGTTGATGGAGACCTGGTGGGATGACGCACATGATTGGGCAGTGAATATTGAGGGCTATAGGCTTTACAGGAAGGATCAAGTTGGAAAGAAGGGAGGAGGTGTGGCTCTCAATGTGAAAGAGCAGTAACCCTCCCTTCACATAACATTTACAGTAGGGAAGGGACCCTTGAGACCCTCTGGGTCAGGATACAAGGGAGATCAGGAGAGGGATACCTGATGGTGGGAGTCTACTACAGGCCACCCTCCCAAGAAGAGGAAAGTGATCAGGCATTCTCCAGAGAACTGACTGAGGCATCTTGCACTAGGGACATGATTGTCATGGGTGGCTTCAACTACCCTGACATGTGTTGGGAAGATCACTTGGCTGCCCCTGGTAGGTCAGCCAAATTCTTGGCAACAATAGACAACATGTTTCTGACACAGGTTGTGGAAGGGCATATTAGGGGTAAGGCCTGTCTGGATTTAATGCTGGCCAAAGGGGAGGACATTGTAGGTGACCTGAAGAATGGTGGTACTTTGGAAGACAGTGATCACAACTTGGTTATGTTCACCATCCACCCTAACGCTGGGAAATCAGTCAGCAGAACTGAAGTCCTAGATTTCAGAAAGGCAGACTTTGGCAAACTCAGAAGACTAGTTGGAGAGGCCCTCTGCAACCAGCAACCGGACAATTTGGGAGTTCAGGAGTGGTGGTGCTTCCTTAATTCTCACAGCCCCAAAACAGGCCATCCATATGTGGACAAAAAGAAAAAAGGAAAGTGTAAGCAATGAAAGAACTGCTCAGCAACCAGAGAGGAATACACTTGTATCACCAGGGCCTGCAGATACGAGACATGGAAAGCTAAGGCAGGCATGGAGATCAAGCTGGCAACTGGAATTAAAGACAACAAAAAGTCCTTCTATAGATATATAAGGAGCAAGAAAAAAATATCAGGCTCCATTGTGGGACCCCTACTGACTACTTAGGGGCAGCCTACAGTTGATGCCCATGAAAAAGCTGAACTCCTGAATATATACATCATGTCAGTATTCTTGAAATCAAATGGGGGCTGTTCACCTGACCAGAGGCCTGGGGATCATGGGGAAGACAACAGGCTACATGAAATCAGTCCTGAATAGGTTAGGGATCCCCTGCTACACTTGGATGTTTTCAAGTCTTCTGGGCCTGATGACCTGCACCCAAGAGTCCTGAAAGAACCGACTGAGCTTATAGCAGCACCACTGGTCAAGCTGTCTGAAGAGTTGTGGAACTCGGGAGTGGTCCCAGGCGATTGGAATAGGGCCAGTGTGGTGCCCATCTTTAAGAAAGAGAAGGGAGATGACCCTGCAAAATACAGACCAGTCAGTTTATTTATTAAGGAGGCCATCAGTTCCAAGCTGGTAACTGACAGGGTATTAAGAAGCAACCAGCATGTCTTTGTCAAGGGTAGATCATGCCTGACAAACCTGGTATTCTTCTATGACCAGGTAACTAGGCATCTGGATGAAGGACATGAGGCAGACATGATTTACTTAGACTTCAGTAAAGTCTTTGACTCTATTTCCCATGGGATTCTTGCAAACAAACTGGAGGGTGCTGGGCTGCACAGGTCTACAATGAGGTGGGGGACAGTTGGCTTAGCTGCCACTCCCATGGGGTGGTAATTGATGGGATGGCCACATCCTGGAGGGCTGTCTCCAGTGATGTCCCCCAGGGATCAGTGCTTGGACCCATGCTCTTTAATATATTCATTAATGACTTGGATGAAGGGGAGGAAAGCTCAATGATTAAGTTCACGGATGAGACCAAGTTGTGGGGAAATACAGACACACTGGAAGATAGGGTCAGGATCCAGGACGACCTTGACAGACTGAACTCATGGGTGGAACAGAACCAGATGAGGTTTAACAGGGAGGAGTACAAAGTCTTTCATCTAGGTAGGAAAAACCCTCACCACAATTACATGATGGGTGGAGGTCCACTGGCTGGCACAGTATCTGAATGAGACCTGAGGGTCACAATCAACTGGAAGATGAACATGAGCCAACAGTGTGATGAGGCTGCCAGAAGGGCAAATAGGACTCTGGCGTGTATCAGCCGATATGTGGCCAATAGGTCCAGGGAGGTGCTTCTCTCCTTCTACTTGGCACTGGGTAGGCCTCAGCTGGAACACTGTGTCCAGTTCTGGGCACTGCACTTCAAGAAGGACATGGGTACAAAGAAGGGCCACCTGTATGGTCACGGGCATGGAGGATAGGCCCTATGAGGAAAGACTCCAGGAACTGAGCCTGTTCAGTCCATGTAAGAGAAGGCTAAGAGGCGACTTGATAGCCACCTATAAGTATGTCAGGGGTGAACACCAAGACCTAGGGGAGCAACTCCTCAGGAAGACACCTTAAGGGAAGACAAGGACCAATGGGCATAAGCTTATAGAGGGTAAATTCAGGCTAGATATAAGAAAGAAGTTTTTCTCTGTAAGGGTGGCCAGAATCTGGAACACACTTCCAGCAGAGGTGGTGCAGTCACCCTCCTTGGAGGTGTTCAAGATGAGGCTGGACTCGCACCTTATTGAGCTCATCTGAGCCCAGTAACTTTCCGCCAATGGCAAGGGACTGGACTTGACGATCTTACAGGTCCCATCTGTTTCTATGATTCTATAGTCTGCACTTACAAAACCCCATGAAAACATCAAAAGGGAAGAAAAAAACCAGAATTTAATGCATACTACTTTAAGGACATTTGGGTCAGAAATAAGCATTTTAAATGCAGGAGACATCTGAAACTTACAGTCATTGGGAGGCTATGCATCTCAGCCACGGAGAGATCAACTGGCAGTAAATTCAGTGTTAAAGAAGCTGGAGTTAAGTAGAATTTAAAAAAGTGGAAACCTAATTTTTGGACAAAAGGCTTTGGTATTAATGCAGGCTACAGCTATGCATAATGTGATGTGGGCCATAGATTGCCAAGTGGCTAAACTACACAGAACAGAGGAAATTAAATCTGTGATACAAGATGCATCCCAAAAGACATGGCCTTGTTTGTGGAACACAGTAGTTAATAACACATGTAACACCCATATACACCTTGGGTTGTGTGTGGTAAAGCATGTGCAAAAGGTTGTTATATACTGGGGGGGAGGGGTTTTAGACTAGAAGAGGATCACCTCCGCACACCCTCATCATGTCCAGACTATTGTCTTAGGATTCCTTAAAATAACCTGTAAAACTAGTTTAGTTTAGTGACTAGTTTAGCTAGTTTAGTGACTCTGACCAGATCCAGGAACACTGCCCACCTTTGGATTGATTGGTCGACATTAGCAGTGACATTCTTTCTTGATTGGGACCACGAGATGATGTCAGAAAAGTTATTTAAGGTTCAGGCCACTTGGGCTGGGCTCTTTTTCTTCTGGGACTGCTGCGAATTGCACAGCTGAATTGGGAGCCAGAAAAGCCTGCTCCCCATGGGGAGGCAAGGAAAAGCTATGATGCAAGAAAGCCTCAGGCACAGGGAGAGAAAGTCTGTCTCAGAGTTTGAGACTCCTATTTCCTCCCTCTTTCCCCCTTTTTTTCTTGAGTAAGATAGTACCATGGGTGGTATTAATATGCGGAGCAAGCTGGAACGGAGTCCCGGCAGTTTGGGCCACACAGACCTTGATGTGGGATAATACCATGGGGCAATCTGATCACGAATGGCAGTTACTGGCCCCTTGTTTTGTAATTGTATTGTCTCAGCATAGTGATATAGCTGAGCCTGAATGTCCAGGCTGCTGTCATAGGCCTGGATCCTTTTTGCTGTTTCACGCCTATTGCATTTCAGCAGTAACATTTTCATGCAAACTGTTAGAGCCAAAGGATTCTGAGTACCTATTTCCAAAATATTACACAATAAATTGATCCAGAAGCCATAGTGCAGCATTTTAATAATATAGGTCACCTTAACCTGCACACTTGGCAATGAAAGGAACTGGAGAAAATAGATAAAATGCAAAAAATCTCTCCTAGAGGACCAGGAAAAGTTGTGGGTATGCTTGTGGATCAAAAGAACAAGCAGCTAAAGGAATTGAGTGCTAGCATCAAAGAAAGTACCACAGAAAACTGGTGGGATAAACTGACACATTGGAACTTCAGCCAAGGAGTTACTCACAGTATTACTCACCCTCCAATCACAGTATTACTGATTGAAATTGTAGTTATTTGTGTTGTACTTTGGTTATATCTGTCTGCAAAATGATAGAAGCAACAAATGAATTAACATGTCCTGCTATTATGGAAGGAGAAAAGAATAGAAGGATAGCAATGTAGTTTTATTCCCTCCTTCTCTTTCCATATTAATTTGTTTATATAAATATTTATATAAACTTAATTAGGTAGTTCTAATATTGATAATATTAATGGTTCCAAGCTCAGATGTTACTGGCTATGGCTGTCTTTGTTACATATGTTGCCTGTATAGTCATCTGTGAATTTTAATGGTGAGACAGGCCATGATGGACACCCTTCTGTTTAAAGAACAGAGGCCAGGGCAAGACTGGGTTGAGGTGACAAGACTGCCACAAAGAAGATCCATCTCCACTAAATGGTTGCAACCCATTAGGTGTAAAGAAAGTGGAACTTGTGGCACCCAATATCAGACCCCCAACATAAGATCATAATGGAGGCTGCAGCAAGAGTGAACAAGGCTAGTGAGTGCACTATCAAAAAGCACTAACAATTGCTCTTCTGGTGGTTGCAACCCAGTAGGTCTTCAGTTGGGTAGGACTCAAACTTCTACCACACCCGAGCCTAAAAATAAAAATGATGGGACCTTTAGGAGGGCCATCAAGGCAGGGATTGTTGGCAGACCAAACACTGTCCTAACAAGTGTAGGCCTTTAACTGATTCTGAAGCTGTGTGACAGATGTTAAGTGTTCGACCTAAGGTAGCAGGGAGGGGAAAAAAGCAGGAGGCTACTTTTACATTCACAATAGAACCTATAAGGGAAAGAAACTGGAGTACCTAAGAAGAGGTAAGAAACAGAGACACTGAACATGAGAGTCATGAGGGACATTGGATACATGATAGAGCCAAGGGGGAGAAGAGAGTGCAGATCACCTATGAAAATTCAGCTAAAGATGAGGCCTGTGGGACTGCCCTCACCACCTAAGATGACCTGCGGCTCACCCAAGAAAGACTTTTTGAATACCTGGCTGCAAGGAGACACTTTGCTCTCAGGTTTATACAAGATCTATGTAGGGCTTTCTGTTGTCTTTTTGTCTTATGTTGCATTTTAAGTTAGGCTACATTGTGTGTGTTGTCACTGTCTCTTACTGTGACTTAGCTTAGGCAGAGTTTTTCTGTTATTGTTTGTCTCCTGTTTGAAACTGCAAATTGCTGTGCTCAATAAATGCTTTCTTCAAAGGACAGACTCTTCTTGTTCAAGCATTCATGACTTCAGTGCCACCACCTCAAGTCTAGTATTAAGTTTGGTAACAGTTCCATGGTAATTATGTCATATGTCCACATCCTGAGGTCCCTAGACTCCTGTGCCTTAATCCCTGGATTGGCTGCACGTTAACACCTGAAACTGGTTGTAAGCACTCATTATGCAGCTCAAATTTATGCTACTCCAGGGCAAGATTATCTGTGCTACCCAGCTTGTGTTACACTAAGGTGTAGCCACTCTAGGCTATACCTTAGCATGAACATCCCAGCCACCCCCTTCCCCCACTGGTCCGGACCAGGGTCACTGCCCTGCCCCCCCACCCCATCCCCCACAGAACCTCAGATCCCTGCTTACCTCCCCCACCAACTCCCCCACTTACTTGTGGCTGCCTTGTGGGGAGCAGGCAGGGAAAGGTTAAACTGCCTGGTTGGCCACTGCTGCTGGGTTGCTGCTCTTCTGGCCCAGAGAACAGCAGCAGTGGCAGAGAGAAGGGTAGGGTTACCATATTTCCAGTTCCAAAAAAGAGGACACCTGTCGGGGGGGACACCTCACTCCCAACCTGCAACCCTATGTCCCTGCTGCTGCCCCTCATGCCTGACCCACAGACTCCTGGCCCTGCCGATGCCTCTCACGTCTGACCCACAGTCCCTCATCCCCCTGGCTATGCTGCTGCCCCTCAGTCCCAACCTGCAGCCCCTCATCCCTGCTGCTGCCCCGCACTCCTGACCTGCAGACACTTTAACCCTGCCAGTGCCCCTCACTCCCGATCCACAGTTCTCCTCCTCCCCTGGCCCTGCTGGCACCCCTCACTCCTGACTTTCATCTCCCTGGCCCTGCCAGTGCCCCTCACTCCTGACCCTCAGCCCCCTGCTCCCCCAGTCCTGCCAGAGGAGGCCTGCAGCTGCCCCCATCCCGACTGGGCTGGGGCTGGAGTGTGGTAACTCCAATTTGTGCAGGAGGCAGCAGAGCAAGTCTAGCCATGGCACAGGCAGGAGGGAAGACGGGATGCCTGTGGCGCACCTGCCCTGGGCTGGGGCTCCAGTGCTGTGCCAGGTGGCCTAGCCATGCCCAACCCCTGGGCAGCATCTCTGGGCTGGCTGGCCCCGTGAGCAAGGGCACTGGCCCGGGTGCCACCAACCCAGCTACGGAGCTCCCCATTGTCCTCAAAGGGTCCCCGCGCCCCCTCCCCCTGCTGGAAGGGCAGGTACCTGCCCCCCATCCTCTTGCCCTGCTGCAGCCCACCACCCGGACACACACACACCCACACATGCCACCCCCCAGACAGTCCCCAAGCCCTAGCCCCATAGACTTACCTACGTCCAGCTGCCGAGGCTGCTTCCACCACCCTGCCTGGCTGAATGCTGGCCATGTGTGTGCATGTGCAGATGCATATGGTGCCCCTATATTCCAGTTACCTTCCCCCTGCTTCTGCCAGTGGAGTACAGCAAAATCCCAGACATTGGTTCAGACTTAACAAAACCACCCAGTCAGAGATTGGGGGATCCAAAAAGAAGGGACACCCATTTGGTTAAGGGCATGGAGGGCAGTCCTTATGAGGACAGACTCCAGGAACCGGGCCTGTTCAGCCTGAGGAAGAGAAGGCTGAGAGGTGACTTGATAGCTGCCTACAAGTATGTCGGGGGGAGCACAAGAATTAGGAGAGCAATTATTCAGAAGGGCACCTGAAGGGAGGACGAGAACAAATGGGCATAAACTAACAGAGTGTAAAGTTAGGTTGGGTATAAGGAAAAACTACTCTGTAAGGGTCACCAGAATCTGGAACATGCTCCCAGCAGAGATGGTGCAGCACCCTCCTTGGAGGTGTTCAAGATGAGGCTGGACAGGCACCTTGTTGAGCTCATCTGAGCCCCATAACTTCCTGCCCACAGCAGGGGACTGGCCTTGACGATCTTCCAGGTCCCTTCTGGTTCTACGTTTCTATGATTCCTTAAAAATCTGGACCAAATCCAGACTATTTATTAAGTTTAAGGCCTGTTCTTTATAGTCTGTTTTTTGCACATTGTGTGGGGGGCAAAAAATCCCCTACAAGAGTGAAATTTCTTTTTGGTTCTGGTTTTATGGTATGTTTTGAAAGCCATTTTATTTTCATACAATTACACTAAAATGGGGAAAAAACAAATATAAGGGTCTGTGGTGGATTTATGTTCATGCCACAGGCCCTTCCAGCTCAGAGGAAAACCTCACATGATGCATTTCACAGAACTCTACAAATAAGTCAACTGAAAAAAAGATGCTGCTATTCTGCAACTCTCTGCATTTATAGCACTTGTTCCAACTGTGGTCCAGCCTATGCCCACATGCCTCAGGAGGACACTTCTTTATTCCTATTTAATTTATTGGAGAGGGAGTTAGTCTTGAAACAGTACTGTGGTCCTTACACAGCTCGTCTGATGGTGCTCAGTCTTGATCTGCAGAATCCCCTGATATTCCAGTCACTACATTTTCTAAGTCAAAGCAAGCCATGTAAGGTGTCACATTGTAAGGTGAACCTTTTCACGATGAGGAAGAATAGCTAGTGGGCATGTCTATATGAGATGCTGAATGCAGAGTAGCTAAAAAATACTTCCCAGTACTGTGTCACAGCATGGACAGTGCTAATATGCTACTGCACAGTATTATTAGGCTACTGTGCAGTAGTGCCACCTAAACAATGTTTGCCAGTGCTACTGTAGTAAGAAACTTTTTGCCTGCCTCCCCCCTCAAATGTGAAGCTCCTCCATATGGCAAAAGCCCCTTTTGCAGTAGTTGCCCCCTTTTAGGAATGCTTTTTCTTTTCTACCTTTTTTCCTTCCTCTCTCTTTTTCTTTTATATTATTATTATTTTGATATAAGGTGTACGTGTAGTGAAAATAGAGCTTGTAGATGCTTTTACAAATGTACTTTAAGTTTAAAAGTAAGTTGTACCATGTAACAATGTTAGCAAGGGCAGGAATCTCTGTATGGAGCAGATCCCTGAATGAATCATGGTTGATTGTATAACACAATAGCTAATTTGGATAAGCAAGTTAATGAGCGGCAATGAACACCTACATACCACAGACTAAGGAGAGGAAAGAATCAATACAGAGCCAGGAACTCCTTGAAACTTCACTGCTAAAGGTACGGAAGCCCCAGTTTGAACTAATCAATGCTGGAAACAGATCCTTGGGGCTGAAATACCCCCTGATCAACCACTTCCAGAGCTCTATTCATTACGGCAGTGAATCAATCAAAATTCATCAATGGACTCCCGAGACTGCATGTACCTGTGGACATGACCCCTGGGGCTGACAGCATCTACCAAGAGGGACATCCGTCAAGGTCAATGACTCCTGGTTTGGGTAAGCCCGAGAATTGGGGAGTCACCAAAGTCTGCCAGAGAGGGATAAAAGATAGGGAGGGCACCGTCTTTGACCTGACCAGCACCCTGCCTGTTCAGCCAGAAGGACCAGCCAGCAACCCCCTTCTGAAGCAACTTCGCACTGAAAGAAACCTTGACTGGCCGTTGACGGCAGACTCCAGCACTTGGGGATAGGTATATCTTGACACTGGTGCTTAGTGTTCATAGCTACTTATTGTGAGTGTGTGTGTGCACGTGAATGTGTGTGTGTGTGTTTGAGGGGATCAGCACCAAGGTTTATGGTCTGACTTTTGCATCCATCTAATAAACTAGAATTTTACGATGATCCTGTGAGTTGGTCCTTTGTAGCCAACACTACTATGCACTAACTCCTGGTACTGCGCATTTATCTAGTACTTGCTAATACAAGTACTAAATAAATGCGCAGTAACAACTGCACAGTAACGTCTCAGGTGGATGCCCCCAGTATGTAGTTACACCTGCACACCAGATTTACTTGTGACTCAAGCAGGACTTTACTGTAGGTATCAGTCTATCATGCCATATATAACGGGCTCCTGATCTGTGTAACTGATGAAAAAGCAAAAAAATGTATGTTTTTAGCTACAACTTCTGAGTACACCAAAACATCAGGAGTGCAACTTTCACACCATGAATCAGATGAGACCACTCACAGCAGGCTGCAGGTCCCCCAGTCAGTCAGAAGCCTGGATGTCTAAAGTGTCTGAAGATTAGAGTGTCTACAAGAACAGGCCTGTTCACCATATGGATTTGTGACCCTTTGTTAAGGAGTGCACCATGTTCTGATTGCAAATCTATTACCACTCCTTACTATCAAGTACATTTACTAGAGTAAAATCTCACTTCAATTACTCCATTGCAGTTGGATTGTGTGCCTGCACTCTTAGAAGGTGAGGGACACACAATGATGGACAATATGTAGTGGAAGAGGACACTAAAGTGGTGGCAGATACAGAATAGCTACTCAGCCACAGCTGGCCTAGATCAAGAGTAAAGAGCCTCACTCTTGTTCTCAGGCCCAAGGGTGTCTTTTTCTGACACACTAAAACACAAATGTTTTGTTGTTCTATTTTTAAAAAACCCCAGAAAGCAGAGAGTGGTTTTACCGTGTTATTTGTATAATGGCTTTACACTCAATGTGGTATTAGCATCATATATACAGTGTTTGCCTCACATTAAACAGATGTCTGGGAAAGGATGACATCTGAAAATTCGTAGCATCCTTCACTTTCAGCTGGAAGTTAATAATACAGGTGGCACTGTGTGGAGGGAAGAGGCTTTGGCATGGCTCTGGGACTCAACTAGTCCACAGGGTCCAATTCCCAGTTCGATTGTACTGTTTTCCTCTGGCTTACCACATAGACATCTGGTATTATTAAAAGCCAGTAAAAGAACTATTTTCAGAGCTTGCTCTCCAATGCTGCATGTGTAACCATATGTGGTAATATAGCATTACATAAAAAAAAACAAAACCCGGCCTGCTTATTGAAGATCAGCGATTTTATTTTTCATCAGCATCCTTTTCCTAGCTCGTGTGGTTATCAGTCCCCGCTAACTACTAGCATACTTTGAGCCAATTTCATTATATGCCAGTCTGGATTCATTAAAAGGTCCTGACCGTTCTGTTCTTTAAACATCTATGGGCTTATGGCTGGTTGTAGAATCCATTCCACATTTGTCAATCTATATATCCTTTCCCCCTTCCTCTGGCTTGGGCTGACTTCTACTGTCAACAACAATGCAACACAGCAATGCAGATAGTAGTTTTCATCCAGAAACACTGAACAGAGAACTGCTTCTTCTCAGCAAAATGTTTTGCTAGCCTGAAGCTGAGAGAGATAATGTAAACCATCTTATGTTTCCTTGTTTCCCTGCCCCTCAGCTCTCTTGGAACAGGGGAAAGTCACCATTTTTTCACTGAT
The DNA here is from genome assembly GCF_001723895.1 of Crocodylus porosus. Classification (NCBI taxonomy): domain Eukaryota; kingdom Metazoa; phylum Chordata; order Crocodylia; family Crocodylidae; genus Crocodylus; species Crocodylus porosus. Next base: position 6,417,012 of record NW_017728922.1, read on the forward strand.
GTCAAGTCCATCAATGGATCTTGTGGAAATGATATAGATTAGAGCTGCTTCTAAGCCATGTAGATTCAAGAAATTGTTTCCTTGAAGCACCCACTCCCGGGTTTCCATGCATCTGTGTCCAATTTTAGAAAAATGATTGCCGATGCAACAGAAGAGCATTAAAAAAAGGGAAAGAAGACAGGAGATGAGAAAGCAGACTAGAGACAAGGTGAAACGAATTTCCTGGTTCAGCTCTAGGCCTGAAATAGACTGTCACTACGTCTACATGAGACACTTGAATAGCCAAGTACTAAATGACTGTGCAGTAACTGGCCGTACTGTGCAGTAGCATCTCTGCATGGCTTCTGGATGACACTGACTGTGCAGTAGCTCGTTACTACTGTACAGTAGTGTCATGTCACAGTCCCTGCCCCGTGATGCTACTGCACAGTACTAATGAGCTGAGTAGTAAACATCTTGTGTAGACACAGCCTGTAAGTACTTTGGGGCAGCAACAGTCTTTTTTCTGTTTGTACACAGTGTCTAGCACAATGGTGTTCCTAGCACTATTGCATGTACACACAAGGAGATAATAATGCAAAGAGAAATTAAAGATGACAAATCTGAAAGGGACTCTATCAAATCAATGGACTTAACTCCTGGTTTACAGTGATGTAACTGAAACCTGAATCTGGCCTACTGTGCTTTGTGGGTGGAGGATCAGACCATCAACTTAACCATGATGCTATGTGCCTTGTATTATTTAGGACAGGAGATATTTTCCAGACACAATGCCTGGGGGAATGATGCTTCTGGGTTTTAATGGGTTTAGGGGAATTATAGATCATCTAGTTTTCTAGTGGCTTAAGGTGAGTAGAAAAGGGGGATTCCATGTGCATTGGCAGGGTTGGGGAGAAAGTCTCTATAATACATTTCTCCCTGTGTGACTGAATAAAAGTTGAATCTATAGCTCAAACATCCACTATGCAGGGGAACAGGGAGAATAAAGAAAGACCTGCTAATGCATTAAAAACTCTCTTTCACTGCAGACAGGATGTGTATAACAGGAAGGATGTGGATATTGAATAAATCATCTCAAGAATTCTCCATCATTAAGGAAATAGAGGTATTGGAGTGTGGGTTTGCTTCACACACTATTCTAATGAAAGGCAATTCAGCTGTAACATGAAATCCTACTATCCTGTTGTCGAAAGAGAAAGCGTCTTTCATTCTCTCCCGTCTTTTCCCCATCAACCATTAGCTCTTTTTCACTATCTACCATTATTAAATTGGAAAATTCATTCCTTCTTCTTTCATGATTTGGTCATGTCATCACAAATAATGGACCACACAATCCCTTTGCTCCATGGCACAAGGCATGCGGTGTGTAGGCAAATATCAGTTAAATACAGACATGGTGCACAGGAAAGGGGAGCCAAGTGCCATTCCACCCACCTTCTCATAGCTCCAGAAGTGTTTCCCTGTGTGAACTTCTTATGGTCAGGGTTTTGCAGACACTGGGGGAGACTAGCCAGAGGGAAGAGACATCTGGCACCAGTATCTTCTGATGATTGGTTCAGCGTTGGCTCTTGTTCTTCTATCCATTCAGCTCCCCCACCAATGCCCTGAAAGAGAGGGATGAAATCTCCTACACCAGCACAGGATGGGCATTAATGGCAGCCCGTCTTCCAAGTGAATTTCACAGCTGGGAAGGAATGAAGCAGTAAAAAAATAAAAGACATCCCTGTAAAGATAAAACAAGATCCATGGCATTTCCTCTGGCTGTTGGTGCACATTATGCGTCAGCCTTTTCAGTGCACTCACTTCCATCAGTCTTTTCCATTTGGTTTCAACGGGGTTTATATGAGCAAGAGAGCACAGTGTGGCCCTAAACAGCTCTGTTCTTTCAACCAGGGAACAGAAACACCACCATTTCACTGAACAGTTAGGTAGATTTGAATTTCCAATACTGAGTGCAAAAGAGACACCATCAGCTTGGATATGACATTTTCATCTGAAAAAAAACCTGTTGTGTTTTTGTGCCAAATAATGGCTGAAATCACTACAGACTGAGACAAGCAACAGGGGAGAAAAACTCCCTGCTGTGCAGTTTCTTTAGTTTGTGTGTTCAGCAGCACTTCATGTGTAGAAAATTGTATTGTTTTGTTGATGGCTGGTTGCACTTCCTGGCCCATGCAGTAACATGAGGACGTTGTTTTCAACCAGTGCCCTAGGTTTGGGCAGGATTTGCCCTGCTTCTGTTCAGTAGCTGCAGCAACAGCTGCAAAAGGCAAAAGGCAACCATAAGCATACAGAGGGCTTGGAGGAGATTTGGAAGGAGAACCCCAAGTCTGAGTGGTTTTATAGTAGTCATTCCTACCAAAGTCAGATGCAGTATAGACAAGCCCTACAGTTGTAACTGATTCACAGATGCTCATAGTAGGTCTTCTTCTCTCTTTATGTAGCTCCCAGCCCCTCTTTTTTTTACCTCTATATTATTAACAAAAGAAATACGCTTAACAAGCTTTTTGTTTGAACCAAATTCATATGAGTGAAACAGAGCGTATGGAACCTATTCATATCAATCCACCAACGGGAATTTTCTTATGAATGTGTAGGCCTAAGTTTGCTGTAGGTTTCTAATCCATCGGCCCTCAAATAAAAGCAATGTTACTAAGTTAGGTCAAAGGGCCTACATTTGGGGAAAATAAAACTGTAGGTAAGATGGGTTCTACTTTTGACTGCACACTACCTGGGGCAGGGACTATTTTTTATACTGTGTTTGTGTGGCACCTAGCCTAATGTGGTACTGGTCCATGACTGAGACTCCTAAGTCTTATAAGAATAAAATAATACATTATAATAATCCCTTCCACCAAAATGCAGTCACCTCTGCATGTCAGCTGTTAAAAAACATATAAAGATATTACAAATTATTTTAACAGAGCATATAAGAATATCATATCCAAATGAAACCCAAAGGTGGAATTTTCAAGCGAGAATAATACAGTTACCAAATCAGAATTTAATTTGGATGATGGGGCTAAACAGTTCTATTCTTAAGCAAAGGGACATAAAAGCTTTAATGACCTAAGTTTTATGACATCTTGCCAGGAAAGACCTAACTTTAGGTTTGACCTCAAAAGTGTCTTATAAATAGGGAAGGAAACCTGAGAAGTGTTAAGATGTAGCCTTCCCCAGCAAAAAAAAAAAACCCTCCCTTCATTAATGACTCCTATTATAGCTATTCATTGCATTCTCTTTTCCTTAACAAAGTCTCACATTGTCATCCAGCCCTCTTAAACGTTACTGTGTGCCCATTATCAAAATATCATTTTCAGCTTCACTGAACACATGTAGGAAATGTTGTGGTATAAAAAAAAAAGGAAATAAAGAAAAAGATAATAAGCCCAGATTGTATTGGTGTAATTATCCTCCCTAGAACAGTCTTTCATAAAAGAATATTTTTAATTTTTGAAAGCCATAAATCTAAATGCCTAAATTGTCACAGATTATATATTAACTAAACAATTGAAACCTGACACTGGAAGGTTGGCTCACCACTACCTTGCTTTTAATAAAGTTGGATTTAAAATGGATAAAGGGAGATGTCAGGGGTCAGTTCCAAATCCATATTTAGGGACCCTCTAATAATTCAACAATCCAAAACGGAAATTGTTTTCAGTAAATTTGAGGTAAGAACAAAATGGAACCATTTTTTTTGTTTAAAGAACTACTATATACATGAGATAAACCTATTTAGAAAATGTCCAGACTACAGATCATCATCATCTCCCACCCTCTCTCTCTATCCCCCTTTCTCTCTCCTGTTCCATATGGGATTCTTCCACTTGATTTTAAGTAAGCTTTGGGCTTGATCCTGCTTTCAATCCTGTCTTAGTCAACTCCTATTGCATTTGGTATGGTCAGACTGAGCCCATCCATACTAGACTACGACCTTAGGTAATTAATTCCTGTAAACACCAAAGAGGTCCATCTTGCAGAAAGGTTATTTCTTAACCAAAGCATACTAAGACAAGCAAAATTATCACCTCCCAGAGACTTCTTAACATTTGACCTGCTGATGCTACAAACCAACATGTGAATGGTGTTTGTGATGTGGATCCTAGGATCTGGACTAAGATCAACAACTAATGTGTGCAAGCACTAAACATTCCTCCAATGGGAACAATGTTTGGTCAACGATCCCTTGGGCAGATATCATTCCATTCTGTAATACTTAGGAAGAAATTCAGTCCACTGTTACAAAGCCAGCAGCATGTAAAACTGGGCAGAAATCTTCAGAAAGAAACATATCCACAGCCTCCATTTGGCTAAGGGACCAACACTGGGATATCACAGAATCAATAGTCTGCAGGGCCAGCTTGGAAGCCAGGCGTACAGTCAATGGAAGCTACGGACAGCCCCCAAGGAGGACTATATAGCTATGGCCCACACTTGTAGGGATCAGATTAGAAAAACTAAGGCAGTGACTGAACTAAAATTAGCAACGGGAAAGAAGGGCCCCAGAAGTCCTTCTTTAGGTACATAGAGAATGGGAGGAAAATGAATAGGAGTGTGGGGCCATTGCTCAAAACTCAGGATAGCTAGTCACCAGTACTCAGGAGAAAACTGAACTCCTGAATGACTGTTTTCTTTGGTATTCTACTGGGCCAAGGGGAAAATCATGCCAGCTAGGGTACAGAATGAGCAGGGTTCAAATGACTGCCTTCCTACTATTACTGCAGAACTGGTGTATGATCAATTAAAGAAACTGGACGTATATATGTCAGCAGGCCTGGATGAACTTCATCTGAGAGTGCTGAAGGTGCTGGCTGAAGTTATCATGGAGTCCATCTTCAAGAAGGGGAGGAGAGTTGGCCTAACTCCTATCCCAGGGAAAATTCTGGAAAAAATTAATTAATTAAGGAGTATATGTGTGATAGGCTTGCAGAAGGTAGGAGTCTGAAAGACAGCCAGCATGGCTTTGTCGTGGGCAGGTCTTGTCTTACCAACCTCATCTCCTTTTATCCAGGTGGCGAGTCACCTGATCGTAAGGAAGAGGAGGTTGGCATTATACACCTTGACTTCCAAAAAGCTTTCAGTCTGGTATCCCATGATGTTCTCACAAGAAATTTGGAGGATTGTGGGCTTAGCTGTGAAACAGTCAGGTGGGTAGGAGGCTGGCTGCAGGGTAGGACCCAGAGAGTTCTAATGAATGGATCTGCGTCATTTTGGCAGGAAGTGGCCAGTGGTGTCCCACAGGGGTCAGTGCTTGGTCCAGTGCTATTCAACATCTTAATCAATGATTTGGATGTGGGGATGAAATGCTCACTGGCCAAATTCACAGATGACAGCAAGTTATGGGGAAGCATGGTCATGCTTGAAGATAGGCTGCAAATACAGGTGGATCTAGACAGGCTGGCAAGTTGGGTGAATTAGAATCAGATGAAATTTAACATCGAGAAATGTCAAGTGCTCCACCTGGGGATGAACAATCTCCTGCAAACCTACAGGCTTGGCAATGCTAACCTGACCAGCACCACAAATGAAAGGGACCTGGGGGTAATAATTGACCACATTATGAACATGAGCCGGCAGTGCAACGCTGTAGCCAGCGGGGCCAACAATACCCTGGCATGCATCAACTGATGCATCTCCAGCAAAACCAAAGTGATTCTCGCACTCTGTTTACCATTGGTGAGACCACAGCTGGAGTACTGTGTCCAGCTCTGGGTGGCGCACTTTAACAAGGATGTGGCAAAGCTTGAGAGAGTCTAGAGAATGGCCAGCTGTATGGTCAAAGACTTGCACAGCGAGCCATACGAGGACAGGCTGAGGGATCTGGGACTCTTCAGCCTGAAAAAGAGAAGGCTGAGAGGGGACTTGGTAGCAGCTTACTGCTACATCAGGGGTGTACATCAGGGGCTCAGTGAACAACTATTCACAAGGGCACCCTTGGGGAAAAGTAGGAGTAATGGTCACAAACTCCTGGAAGACCATTTCAGGCTCAACATTAGGAAAACCTACTTCACAACTAGCATGTCAAAACCATGGAATAAGCTCCCTTCAGAGGTGGGGCAATCGCCTACCCTGGAAATCTTCAAGAGGAGACTGGATGGGCACCTTGCTGGGGTCACCTGATCCCAGTTGTCTTTCCTGCTTGGTGCAGGGGGCTGGACCGGATGATCTGCCAAGGTCCCTTCCAGTTTTACAATCTATGAATCTATGAAGGAGGCAGGAGGCACACCAAATGATCCCATCTCCAGAGAAGCAGTGGCCTGAATTTCAAGCTATTTTACACATCTCTAGTTCATACCAAATTGTTGGACATCCATCCATCCATCCAAGAATCAGTTTCTTGGGACTATGAAAATGCCTTCTCCTGGACTGGACTAAGAACCACAGCATCCTTTTGCATACCTGAGTGAACTGCAGGAGTTTTGAGAGGCTCTGCATAATTTTCTGTCATGGGGTAACACTTACTGTAAGTCCATCCATGATTCAAGGGTAAGATACTCCTGCACTTTAACGAAGGTGTTGCTTTTAAAGAAGTGGTGGCTAAACAACAGTGCTTCTTGGTTTTTGTTATTAAATACTACTTTCATAGCATTATAAGCATTGTGGCATTCTGTAAAACTGAAATTCTAGGGTCCAGTCTCTCAGGAGCCTAAACAGTTGGAAGCAATTGTAACCATATAAGAGGACCTATATAAAGTCAGCATGTGCCCTGAGAAACAAAAACAGAGGATGAACTTTGACACAGAAAATCACTATTCTTTCTTCGGTCACTCTCTTCTACCAAAGGGAAGTAACGTGTGCCAGCATTTGGCTAGTGACAGATTGCTTTTCCTCCTGTGTTTTATCTTGACTATACAACATACTGGAAGTACAGCTGTGTGAAATCTGTTCACTCAAGATATTTTTCCCAGAAAAAAAGCAGATTTGAAAAAAGGTTTGAACTCATGTTAGTTTCATTGAATTGATCACACTGAAAAAAAAATCCAAAAAGTTTAAAAATGTGTCAGTTTCACCATTTCCTAATGAAAAACCATTTCCATTTTCAGTTCAAAATCATTTCTTTGCTTTGAAATTTTCCTCAATTTTATTTTTAACAAAGGTTTAAAATGTATGAAAATCAAAATGCTTAAAGTGCCAGACTTTTTCTCCCACATTTTGGTCCATTGAACATTTTGTTTGGGGGAAAAAAAATCTCTCCCCCTCCCCGCCCCTCAAGCTCCCCCTTCCCCAGAACATCCAGCAAACCATCATCATCAGTATTTGCAGTTGTCTTTGGGAATGAGGATACAGAGTGAAGACTCCACTCATATTCCAGTTACCTACAAGCTAGATGTAGTAATTGCATCTGTATAGTGTAAATAGAAGTTAATAGCTAAGGTTCTGGGAGGTAGCAATTAAGAATATGAAACATAGTTCAAGGACTTAGAAGCGCCAGCGTAGCATCTTCTTGTACCCTGCAAATTGTTGTTCTCTCCGTGCATCTCTTTATGTAACCTGTTAACATTTGTAGTCCCCTAGTGCCTTCTTGATAACCATGCTTCTCCCACATTGAGAAATTATGCCATGAGGAGGTCCTTTTTTATTCCCTTGCTCCCATAAATAGACACATTAGACAATCAACAAATTTGCCCTTAACAGACTTGATATAGAAAAGGAGGAAAAGAAATCAAGAAAGGGGTAGGAGTATGAGAAGGGAAGGACTATGGCAATGAAAGTTCCTAAGGGCAATAACCTTACATACAAATCATAGCTGGTTCCTGGAACTTTTGGTTATATACATTTACTGACAGTATTAGGGTTTGTGAATGTGCAGGGTGATGCCCAGGGTGAATGGATATTAATTTAGTTCTCAAATTATCTTTTACTGAGATGATGGAGCATGGAGTACTAACATGGTGCTGTTTCATCACCTACAAAATATGTTCCCCCCTTCTAAGGAGAAGGAGGCCTGTCCAAATAATCAACTTTTCACACAAAATGTCTCGCCAGGCAGGAAGCCTGCTTTGCTTGCCTGCTGGTGCTTGCTTAGCCAAGCCCCCTCCCCCTCCTGTTTTTGCTAACCCCTGCTGGCTTTTGGTTGAACTCTTCTGTGGCTTTACATCACTTATGGTCTTTTTGAGTCATGGCCTTGTTAACAAAGACCTATATGTGAGAGATCCCAGCCGTGATGGGAAGTGCAGCGGATGTACTGTACACAGCACCATATCCAGTGAAAGTTCGGGTGGGAACTTGCACTGTGAGGTTTGTGTTTTTCCATTACATTTGTTTAGTTTACAAATTTATTCCTTTTCCCTTCCCTTTTCCCCAAAGCCCTTTGTTTGCTAGGGTTTAATTCTAACCAGGCTGGTTTAGAGTAGGTCTCTTCTAATTTATAAAGGGACAGCTAAATTGAAGAGTGGTTTTGGTTGAAGAAGTGACTCTATACAAATGACATTTTGCTCCTCAACATTTAGAACTGGATTCTCATTCAGGCCAGGGCTGCTTTACAGCATTCTGGGAGCACAAAGCAGCCTTAAAAATAGACATAAATTATATTTTCAATCATATTAGGGCCCCTTTAAACTGCCAGACTAGCATAAAGTAGATTTTCTGAATAAGAATCTGGTCCTTAACTTCCATCAACCTGTTACCAAATGAAAGCAATGTTATTTCAGTTGCCTTCCCTGTCTTGAAATAAAGATGGGTTCCCTGTGTCCAGGCCCATTTTCTGGTAGCCATTGATAATTCATGCAGCAGAATAGACAACAGAGAGTTTTAGAAGCTGTTCTAGATAGGGGATCTTTGTCTTAAGAAATGGGACAGATCCTCATTTGCTGTAAATTTTTGAGGTCCCAATAACTTCAGTGGTGCTAAAATGATTTATTTCAGCTAAGGATATGAGCTGATAATAATGGCAACCTTCCCTATATTAACAGTTCAGTACTAATGGAGTGAAAATCATGGAAGGACTACATGGTTAAGAGAAAAGCAGGAGGAGTTTAAAACTCAAGTCCTGACTAAAACCTGAAAAGCAAGAACCATAGGGCTGATATCGGATAAGAGCAAGGCATAAATCAGATTATGAGTTTAGACCTAATTGGCTAAAATTCATTTTATCCATTGCCAGGATTTCCCTTTTGATACCACCAAAAGTCCAATAATACCTGGTTAAAAACTGTATCATAAGTGAACTGTGCTATTAATTAGGCCACTCGACTATCAAATAACCGAAGTATGTCTATAAAATGTGCAAACCAGAAAACTTAATAGATACATAGGGATTTTTCATTATCACCAAGGCACATCACCCACAACCGGTGTCAGATTTTTCTAAGGGGTTCAGGCCCCAGCAACTCCCATTCTGAGGTGAGTAGATGGATTTCCAAGTACTCATCACCCAAAATGCCTGGGCTGGCTTGACAATCTTGGATGGGTTGTTTCTCAAGTCTTTTGCCACAGAAAATGCCAGGAACAAGCCAGCTATTTTGCTAAGAACAAGTTAAGATTACTTTATGAGAGAAGCTATCTGGGGAAAGTCACAAGGAGTCCTTGCTGAGCGAGTTGTTTTTCTGTTTTACAGCTTTACTTTGAATCCTTTCAGGTTCTTCCATTCCTGCTTTAAAAGGTTGAAATTCTCTGTAGTACAGCCACAAATATCACAGCCCTCTTGTCAATGTCCAACTAGCTCAGAGCTGCAATTTATTTAAAGCTAGCCTGAAGTGAACCAGTTAGTAAGAGCTGGTTTCCTATCACACCTCATTCTGCCTTCTGCCTTTGAAGCCCACTTAACGCAGCTCTAGTATTCCTCGGGGACCTCGGTGGATTAAGGCAGGTCCCTAGACAGTGCACTAACTGTTCTAGGGCTGTTGCTCTTTTTGTTTATCAAGTAAACAGAGAGAGAGAGAAAAAGAAAGAAGTGAGCAGTCGTGAAAAGATAAACCATTTTGCTATTGAGGGCTTTGCTTAGCATTTGTTCGTTGTCCCCCTAGGTATGAGTTACCGAAAGAACAAAAATGCTGTTGCAAAGCTTATTATGAGGGACTGCGTTTGCTCCCATTACTTTTCCTTCCCAGGGAGATGGGAGTCTGATGGAAGTTCCATTTACTGCATCCAAGCAGTTCAGAAGTCGAGGAACTGCTGTTTGGAGATGTTTATAACAGCCGTAGACTTACTTCTGTACCTCATTCTACTCCATTTAAAGCTGGAATAACCCACAAAGTCCTAACAGCATCAGTACACTACAACCTATTGTTTCACTTGTGTTATAAACCCTGGATAAATGCATTTAGGGAGCTGCAGAAAATTTCTATGATCTAGGGCCTTTCAAGGAACAGCAAATACACAGCTCTGTTCATCGCCAGCTCTGGAAGGTTTGATGCAGACCTGAAACAGCCTTTACCTGTAAGTCCTTCTCTTTGAGGTGCTCCTATGGAATACCACGTGGTTTATTAATAACCTATGCATTGCCAGTAGGGTGGCATAGAGATGGTGTGTGAGTATGTGGATAGGGAAGTAGGAAGAAGACAGGACTCTCTCAAGCCAGCCCTAAGCTCATTATGAATCAGAGGGGGGAAAGGGATCTCAGAAAAGCAACGCAGAGGGCACAGAGAACTGGCAGTTCTCAAGCACTGTTCTGTACAGCTCAAACTATTAGTGATATACACAGGCAGTACATACAAAGGCAGTGAATGGTGGCAACCCAGGAGATGTGGTTTGAGAAGCATCATTAGAGTCTTTCCCTTGGTTTGCACGCTCAACTTTACATTAGCCAAGTGAGCTCCATGTGACTCAAGAGTCTCTGATGACCAAACAGAAGTTTTAGGGGCTGTAATAAAAATGATATCCTTGCTACAGAGCCCTGGACGCATGCTTCAGGCACTCTTCATGAAGAATATCATTCCCTATTAAGTCTGATACGTGTTTAGGAAAATGTATGTAGAAACTGATTGATGTCATCCAGTTTCAGTCTCATATGGAGACACACACACACACACCAGTTCCATATATGTCAGAGTGCAACAAACCAAACTATAGAAAAGGGGTGCAGTGAAGTGACACTTCAGGTGTGTTTCACATGGGAGAGTGGAGGGAGGAACAGGTTGATACTGAAAATAGCTGCCATGAGGTACCATGACCAGTGGTTCTGATCTCCTATGCCCCATAACAGTACTGATATATTCCTGGGAAATGATAGTGCCCTGCATGATTTCAACAGCTATTGTTCCCTACATCTGCATAGTGAGAGGGCACAAAGGGATGTCACACTTACTTAGCTCACTAGAACTTGTCATTCTTTGTTTTCTGTCACACTATTTAATGATAGTTACATTTGGCTTCTGATGCCAAACTGTTGTACTGGGTTTCAGCAACAAGATGGTCACAAGACTCTTCCTATTGCTGTGCTTCCCTTGTATTTAATTCTTACGGGCTTGCTGTTGTCCAGGCTAGTCACTAGCTGACTTCACATAGTCGTCCTGTGTGGCCCTCAGGTGCCATAAAAGCATTGGGTTGCAAGTCATTGCTGTGACCTAACTGTGGGAAACTGAGAGTTTCAGCCTTCCTCCCTGGCTGGCCCCTTGTGGGAAAATTCATTTCCCGTTAAGTAGTCCCACTGGCCTGCATATTGCAGCAAAACATATTCCCTTAAGGCCTTTGCAGGAGGCTTGTGAACACTTTGTGGGCACTTAAAACCACAACCCACAGGCCAACCTTACTGAGTGTGGGTGGGTGGGTTTAAATTGGGACTCGTTTCCCCTTTTAGCGTTATCAGTTATCCTTAGTAATCACAAAGGGTTCTGGCTTCTCTAACTTTCCCACATACTGCCAAGAGCCTTGAACCCCTGCATGGTTTCCATAGATTTCAGGACAGATTGGTGTGAAAATTCTTGAGTGAATCTTTGTTTCTTAATGTATTGTTCAAGCTAATGTCGGGCAGTTTCCTAGGGGTAACGAAAGGCTGCTCAGTGCAGTTGAGGGAGGCATGGCCTGATTTCGAGGTCTGTTTGTATTGGGCTACTTCCCTGTTGCATATTACAAAAGCATCATTACTGAACCTAGAGATTGCAGAGGACGCAGACTCCCCACTCACGTTCTCTCCCTTGTTCACAGGGAAAGAACAAATCTTTGGGCTACCTGGATCTAGCTATTCTTGAATTAAAGCAGAAGATCGGCACAAAGTTGCTTTAACATAACAGAGGACCTGGCCCTTTCTGTTTGATATGATTTAGCACCCTGCATATAGGAAACATAATAACAAACAAATCAATGCGTGTCAAGCCTGGACTGCAGGACAATAATAAGTAGTGGGCTTTACAGGCATGATTTGCTGACAGCTTAGAGTGAGACACTGCAATCATGGATTGCACGCTGTTCATTTGGTGTAAAAAGTTTTCTCCCCATAACTTGGATAGCCACACTTATTCTTTCACACAATCAAAATCAAGTCTCTGTTACTGCTGTCCTGGGTGTCACTTCATTGGCTATTGTGTAAAAAGTCAGCTTTGCTTCAAATCCAATTTTCCTTATAAATTGGGTTGAACATTATTTACACTATCCCCTGCATTGAAGAAAGCACTAACAGTTTCAGCTAATGAGGGTCTGGAAAAAACAAGGTTCTAGACTTGCTACCAATTACAACATAATTAATCCTGTTCTAAGCTCTGACATTGGCAGTAAGAAATCTTCTCTGTTTGTGAGCAAGACACCATTGGCATGCCAATCTGCCACATGGCATCCAGAAAATATATTTAAAAGAAAATTTACAGGGCTTATTTGGAACTCTGCTTATCTTTAAAAAAGTATTAAAAATATGGTATATGAAGAAATGTTGGAAGATGTGGTATTATTTAGTTTGGAGAAGAGAAGACCAAGGCAGGATTTGATAACAGTGCAAACAGACATGCTATGAAGAATATTAGGTAGAAGGTAGGGCAGGTTGGCACCCTAAGAGATGTTAGTCTTAATGTGCTTTAAGCAAACAGAAAGCCATAACAGAAGAGACTTTCATGGTGCATAAAGCACTTTAAAAATGGTGGATCCTGCTCTAAGTTAACCCTGGATGGATGTGTACTAACCTAAAGTGCTTTCTGCTAGAGCGCTTTATTGAACAGCTGTGCCAGATCCCATCACGAGTTAACTTACAGTGCGAGCCCTGCCATCCCAGGTGGGGTTGCACAGGGCTGCACTCTGGCTTTGGACAGAGCTTGTTTGCTGTGCCCTAGCACAGGGCTGGCCCTGCCCCCAGCTGTCACTGACCCCAATCCATGACAGCCTCCAATCCCAGCCAATTCGGGCAGGCTGTGACCCCTTCCCCACTGAACAGTGAATGTCTGTTTGGTTGCCCCCCCCTCTAATTTACCACACTTTGAGTAAAGCACGATAAGTTAGAGCACTTCTGCCAGAGGATTTTTGAATGTCTGTACTTACTCCTAAAGACTAAGTCATTTAGAAAGGCATAAGCTGTGAACAAACTGTGAAGGGGATGCTGATCAGTTGTTCGGCATCCACAGGAAAGGAGACAAAAGGAGGCTTACACCGGAAGGGAAGAGATTCAGGCTAGATAACAGGATGAACTCACTGGCTATCAACGTGGCCATGCACTGAAACAGGTTACCTAGAAAAGCTGTGGAATCTCTGTCGCTGGATATTTTAAACTGTTGGTTAGACAAACCTTTTTCCGGAGAGGTTTTAGACAAAGATGATCCTCCCTTAAGGAAGAGGTTGGGATTAGATCCCAGCCTCCTTAGGTCCCTTCACACCTCTTGTATGATTCCAGGAACTGATGGCTTTATACCTTTGATTATGCATTATGTGACTTGAGAGTTAACATATTCCATTTGGGGAAAATGGCCTGTGTCCTGACCTTGCTAACACGAAGTGGGAGCAACTCCAGTGAAATCAGAGGGCTACATCCTCAGCTGATATAAATGGGTGAAACTCCATTAATTTCCATATTTTTCCTTTTTCTTGAGCCAAGCCTAGTAAAGCTAGGCACTGCATAAGATTTCCTCACACAGTACAATGTACCACAAGAGAGGAAGGACAGCCCTCTCTCCAGCAGCGGTACTTACTTATACCCAAGAATATTGATTGTTTGATAATGGAAATGATATTTAGGTTCTCTTACCCAATGCCTGTGTTGTCCATTTGACACGTCCTTTCTTCAAGTCAGAAGTTTCCTGCTAATCTGTTTATGTACAGCACCTAGCACAAGCCAATTTGAATTTAATTAGTTTCCTTGTCCAGTATGGCAATACAAACAACAAAGCATTAGCCCTTTAAATGCTGGCTCAGAACACCACAGCCAAACATTGCCAAGCTCTGGATGTGTATGGGTCTCATTCTAGATTCGTGCTCCATGGATACATGGTCATTTCACTCATCCTCATACTAAGTCTCGTGAGCAGAGGGTGATAGCTGCATTGACAGGTGGTTTGGAGTTAAAGTTATATGCTGACTGAGTCTTTTCAAACTTATTGTCTCTGGTAATCTGAGCATCTGACTCAAAAGAACACAGAGGCAATAGGCTAATATACACCTTGGCTACATAGTACTTAGTTCCTTTGTTAATACATACTGCTCTCTCTACACCATCTTCACATGGCATATGTTGTATTACAGCTGCCAGTGCCAAGTGGTGGGTGTAAGGGGAAAGGCCTGCTTTCACCTGCCTTTTCTAGCAGGTGACATCTCCATGTCAAATGCATGTGAAGATGCAGAGTGGAGATAAAAGCTACAGAGAAACTGGCTAACCACGTACATAAAATTGTTAGGGAGCTAGCTATTATATGAGTACATTCTTAGGTGATTTTGCTGAAAAAGTGCTTACATTTTTTTTCCCAACAGAATGTTCATATAAACCTTATAGGCAATAGAGGAAAAGGATGCAGTGTCTATAACCAGCTCAGGCTGTTTCTCCCTCTGGGAGATTTCGAGTGATTTGATTCAGCTCTCTAACATTGTTCAAGGTAGACTTCATCTCCCCTAGCACTCATCAAAGCTGCTAATAGGTACTTCAGAACTCATAAAGAGATGACCAAATCTTGGGCATTGGGGACTCTGGCTCATTTATCTTCCACAGGCAGAATCAGATCTGATTTTTTACACTGCCTGCTCAGATGTTAATGCAGTGCATGGTCTCTGCCACTTCATGGAAGCTTCCCTTGCAATAACGGTTTGCTGTTAAAACAAGGAAGAGGCAACATTGGCTTCACATGGCTTCTGTATTTAGTAATATCTCTGTGTAAAACAGCTAGGTAGATAGGTAAATGAAAGCTAGGTTTCATTGCAGGCTAGTTATAGTTAAGTAAGGGAATTCCCAAAATAAGCTAATTGTTCACACCATTGTTCCAAATGTGTATAAGAAGTTTTCTTGAAATGCAAGCAACTGCCCACATGAATAAGGACTACTAACCAAAGTAAATTTTCTGAGTTAACATGAATGATTAGATCTATGCCTCTATAAATAAGATGATAAAATGATGTTGCTCGTGTCTGATTTGCATTGTGTCTTCTGAGTTATGACAGTCTTTTTCTCTTTGCAATAAGGTTCCAACTAATATTATGCTGCTCCTCAAAAAAAGAAATGCAGTGTCTGGATTCAGAGTTAGAAATGCATAGAGGAGTTGCCATAGTGGAGTGACATTTATGTGAGACTTGAAATATCTGCACATATTAGGGACAATTTCATGGCTAACTAGTGAGAGAGAGAAGTGACACTTAACAGTCCTTTTTGCCTAAATGACTGTTTTGATATAAAAATGCTTTCCGTTGATGGCAAGGATGTGCAAATCCATGCTGCTGGGATTATGATTGGGGTTGGCTTTTTTTAACCTTTCCTTTCAGTTAAGCTCAATTTCACTTGATGTGCAAAATTCTTCATACAGCTCTGACTGCTGCCTGTCTTGTAAAATGGGCCAGACTGATCATCCGACAGTCTAAAATATCTACATATTGTCTATCTACACAGCATTGCACATCAGACATCTCTAAGAAAAGAAAGATGAAGAGTTCAAAGTGTCTTGCACTGAGCTCAAAGACTGCAAACACTCCATGCCTTATGTATAAAATGGAAGGGTATTCAATTGTTATAGCTTGTGCAATCCTAATTGGGCTGGGTGGGGGTGGGGTGGGGGACGGATGAAGATGGCAGACCTTCACAGGTTTAGTGCTTTTCAGATGGTCAAAACAACAACTAAAAGCACCTAAATTCCCTCCCCCACCTTTGTCCTCAGTCTGTGGTTCTCAGTTCATAATTCCTACCACAGGACATTACTTGGATAAGGGGCCTTGGAATAAATTGAGCCTAAAACATCAAATTTAAGATTAGTAGATTATCTGTTTCCATCATAAAGAATGTAGTAGCTAAGTGGTTTAATTTGTATCAGGAGCATTGGTTCAAATCATTGCTTGGATTGTATCACAGAATCAAATTCAGTTGGATAGCTGTAGCCAAGGCTTTAGAGGTTGTTTGTCTAAATCAAAGATACACTGATCCATGATTAGTGCTGTCTCCTCAAAGGATGCCTATGGATGAGTGGCAAGTCCTCACTGAGGCATGCTGACAGATATGGGGGGAAAGAACGAGCTTTCTAATGTTACTACGACCCAATTTTCAAAGGTATCAGTGACTTGCACCTCTGAAAATTAACTATTTAGTCCATTTGTCCCATGAGCTTTTGCTCATTGTTTCTACTTCCTCTTTTTGCCATGAGTTGAAACAACATTTTTAGTTGCATGGGATGTTACCCAATCTGCTTTCTGGCCCCAAACTCACATTCAGCAGTGTCTCCCCTCTGCTGAATTGCTGCTTTTATCTGCAACCTTTAGTAGCCTTTGCTAATGACATAAGTTAACACTATACATGAGCTTATTGCTCATTTCCCCTGTGCAGTAGGAGACCATTGCAAAGGCATTACAGGCTTTTTTGCAGACAAAAGAGTGGAGCCAGTCTGAGAGATGCTAATCAGATGAGGCACCATGGTCTAGTGGACATCAACAAACCTGGCTTCTATTCATATCTCTCTGCTCCTGACCTACTGTGCAACCTTGGGCAAGTCACTTCCCCTCTTTGTGTTCCCATGATTCCCCTCTTACCCTTTGTCTGCTTAGGTAAGCTCCCTAGGCAGATGCTGTCTTTCACTGCATGTTTGTACAACGTGCAGCCCAATAGGGCCCTGATCTTGGTTGAGACCTCTAGATATAAAACAAACAATCAATTCCACACTGAAGACAAAACAACATAGGATGATAAACAGAGAACCATGTTTATTGAAGGGTACTGAGAGATGAATTAATACATTAGCTCAGTACTGGGAGGGATGCTAGCAAAAAACCGTGAGCGCTCTTGAACAGGTAGTCTTATCCAAGGACAATCAGTAGCATCCGTTTATGTAGAGCAGGTCATCCTTAGCAAATATGATTAACTTCTCGGAAAGGAAGTGACAATAAGAGCTGACAGGGGTGAAACAGCAGACATAACTGACTTGGACTTCCACAAGGCTTTTTGTGATACTGTATTGCATAAAAGACTTAAGGCTAATAAGTCTGGCATTGATAGTGAAATTCTCAATTGGGTAAAAAAAAAAAAAAAGAAAGACTTGGAAACTGAGGTTAGACAAGTTAGAAAGTAGTGGTAAATGGATACAGATGGGGCAGTAGTGGGAGGTGAAAAGTGGAGTACCACAGGAAACAGTCTGAGGTTGGGGGTTGTTCATGCATCATTGACCCAGAGGAAGGACATATGAAGTGAAGTGTACACATCTTCAGATGACACAAAACTGTGAGTGCTAATGAAAGGTGAGTGGGAGACCTCATTTGAGGGGGCAAAGATAAAAATAGTTAAATCAACCAATAAGTATCACTATGCAATTTTGTATTAAAAAATAATGTTTCAAGTCAAACTTGACAAATGGTAAGGTATGCGTTTATTTTTGGTTAAACGGACACATGCTTCTAAGCAATGATCAGGGAAGAAATGGGAAATAAGAGCAAAACAAACAAAACAATCACATCTGGTAAAAGCCAGACAGTTGGAAAAGGAAAGGTATGAGGAGGGTTTGTCTAAGTAAGGACTATGATTAAGGCTCTACAAAAAGCAGGGAACAATAATGGCTACAACCACTGGACTAATTCATCCACTGGTTAGTGGATGGTTTATTCATATATTTATATGTAGTCCTCACCTTTGTGAGGTACCTTCTGAGAATCTCACAGTTCTTAATGGATTTTATCTTCAAACTTGCCTTTGTATTAGGGAAGTATTATGTCCATTTTACAGACTGAGAACTGAGGCATAAAAATGCAGTGTTGTCAGCTCTTTTATTATTGTCACAATCAAGGACTGAAAGAGGCCTCCAATTTTTCTTCAAACATCTGAAAAGATCAGAAAGGCTTTTTTTTCAGCTTTAACTCTTGGAGTCAAGTGATTTTATATGAATGTCAGCTTATCTAATCTTGGCTTTGCCATAAAGGAATAACAATATTAAAACTACACAGCCCCAAAAAATTACATTTAAGGGACTGTTAAATATTAGACAACCCCATCCCAGAAAAACACTTAACCAGACACTGAACATCAAAAGGACTTAAGCATAAGCTTCAGTGCTTTGCTGATCAGTCAAATTGCAGCGTGAACCCTTTTATACGGCTCTATGATGTAGGCTTGGAAGAGATAGGGTGTGGAGACTAAATGATCCCACTGTGTTCCCTGTCTTGTTTTTCTTAAGAGCAAAGCCATTTCACCTATGTCATGTCTAACTTGTAATTATCCTTTGTCTGTTTCAGGAGTTGTGCATGCATTTAAATTCCTTTTTGTGTCCCTTCCCTCTACAGCATTCAAATCTTGCTTCTGATCCCTATCATCATTATTTAAGGAGAAAGGAAGAGCACTTTTTTTCTTTATCTGCACAATTTGACATAGAAAACAATTTTTTTTTGGTTACACTTCCTGTGTTAAAAAGCCCCCTCAAACTCTTATTTTATGGTCTTTAAAAAAAAGGCATAATTTGACACATCCCAGAGGCAGCATAGTGCTCAATTACTTGATGAGACAGCTTTGTGGATCACAAACACAATGGCCCCTGAGAAAAATACAACCTCCAAGGCCTCAGCTAGAATCTCTTTGATGCAGAAGGGGTTATTATTCTGAATCTTATGCAGAGACTCAGGTCAAGTTCTCACTAATTTAGATTTACTTCTATATTATCTCTTAGCTGTTTCTGTAATACACACACACATACACACACACACACACACACACACACTCATATATATGTGCGTGTGTGTGCATGTGTATATATGTATATAATATAAATCTAAATACAAGCCCAAGAAGCAAGGTCTTAATTTAGAAAATCATTTAAGATTTAACATCAGTGACTTTAATCAGTTTACTCACATGCTTACAATAAGAATATGCTTTTTAATGTGAGTTACTTTGTAAAAACTTATTAGTTTAATTGCATTTATCCTCTTACAGTTTAACATTTTATTAAATCTTCAAAAAATCATATTTCATGTTGCCTATACAGTAGGCATCATTAAAACTCAGCATTCTGCAAACCAAGTAGCTAGAAGAGTCATTAGTATCTGTAATAACTAGAATAGCTGGCTGAGTTATTCAGTATAACCAACTTATTCAATCAATTTATCCTTTTTTCTGTTCAAAATGTGCACGGGCATAGTAATTTTAACAAATTTGCTCATTATTCACATCTGTTCAATGAATAACTGATGCAAACAAATTATAGCCTATTTGCTTCTGATCTGCTCATTGAATTTATTTAACAGCTCTCCACTTGATTTGTGTGACTGGTCACCCAAAGTACATGATCTCCATTTATTAGAGATGATCAACAAATCATGAAACAAAGACTGCCCTAGCTCTGGGATTTCCTCCTTTTTTCATTCAAAAGAATCTTTACCTTTGCAAGATTTGTCAAATCATTTACAGCACCACTGCCTGTCAACAACAGCATCTTTCTTTCCATTTCTGATAAGACAGATCCTTGCGCTTACTGTCCAGTTCTTAGCACAACTATTTGCAACTATTTTTCAATAAGGTTCCCTATAGGAAAGAGAGAGAGACAGCGAGAGACAGTGGGAGAGAGATCAGCAAGGAATATAGCTGCACTTATTATCATGTAGAATATACATAGTATTATTCCTTAGAATGCATTAGCAGGACACTCCCAGATCGTGCGGAGCAACTTGTAAATGTTCAAGTGTGATGAATTTACATATGAATTATTGATTGTATTTTCTTTAATATATTTTCTGTTAAATGTTCAGGAAGAGAAATCTCACTGGGATTTCATATACCTCTGAAAGTTTATTCTTTATTAGACTTAATGTTGCAACTGCTGAGGCAGTTTATTAATTATATGCTTTTGATCAAATACCATATTTTATAGGACAGCAGTAGGTTCTGTGTTGGAAAATGTTGCTCTGTAGAGAATTGTGTAATGAGAGAGAACTTCCCTTGAAGAATTAACAAAGACAACTGAAGGTTTAAAAATTATGTGCAAATTCCAGAAAACATTCATTTTCATAATTTAAAATGTTTCACTGACAGCCCAAAAATGCTTTGAGTTTGTTTTTTTAAAATCTGTGTATAACAAAGCAATACAAAATTAAGAAAGGGAAAAAAAACTGTGGCTTTCAATGGTCAGAATTTTTTTCTGTCTTTTCTTTCTAAACAAAATCGTGGAAAAATCCATCTGATTTCACAAGCATTTTGATCTTAATGGACCTGTGTATTCAGGCACTATATAGTTCTGTCATAATTACTCCAGCCAGCTTACACAATTGCGTTATTAATGATTCAGCCCTATTTGGAGCAAAACAAAAACCATGGCTGGGATTAGATCTTCTTATAAGGCAGCTTCCTTCTAGTATATCCTGCAGTGCTGTGACAAGGACGTTTGGCACCTGGGGTGAAGCCTGCAGTAGCAGCCCACCCTCACCCTGTGCACAGATCCAGGGGGCACATGCCTCCCCACCCCATGCTTGCCTGGGAGTGCACACAGCAGTGGGAGTCACCCTCCCCCTGTCTCCGTGCCACGCAAAGGAGCAGTTCACAGCTTTGTCCTGCGCCCTGGCCCAGTTGGGCAACACCTGTTGGTGCCCCTTTGCTTTGGCACCCAGGGCGGTCGCCCCCTGCCCCCGCTAAAGCACTGAGGCCTTGCAGTAGAAAGCCTAATTGGAAGGAATTTGAGGCATAATGTCTGGGAACCACCTCCCACAATCCTCAACAAAGCATTGTTACCGAAGCAGAGTTCCTAGCTAGCTAATGGATGCACCGATTCAGGTGAGACTCCAGAAGGCCCTGAGTGCAGTTTACAGCTGCTCTCCCCTTGCAGAATCCTAGCGCCCCCTCCCTTGCATTAACTCTCACTCTGGTCGGGAAGTGAATGAAATTTAATCTTTCTTATACCTATATGTGCAGGAATAAACCCCGAGGTTCTGTCTTACTCCTACTGAAGTTAGAAGCAAAGCTCCCACTGAGTGGCCTGAAGTTGAGTCAGAAGGGGACACCAGACAGCTCCAGGAAGGCAAGGATAATCCATTTTTCTCATCCCTCTTCTATTTCAGGTGAAGAGGAAACAGGGCTGGCCCACAATTTTTGGGGGGCCCATGCAAGATATCGTTTTGGGGTCCCCTGATCCATTGAAAAATCAAAATTGCAGTTAGTTGCAATATAAGCTTACTGAAATAAAATAGTTGGGACCAGGCTGTGCACACATGGGCTGCATTGTGCAGGGTGTGGGGTGGGAGCAGCACCTGCTGAGGACACCTGGGTTATCTCCCTGGGGCCGGGAACTGCTGCCCCGCTCAGCCAAGAAGGGGCTCGCTGCCTGCATCGAGCCCTTTAAACGTGGTGCAGGTGGTGGGGTGCAAGCAGGGCACAGCCACAGTTTCTGCAGGATAGGATGGGCTGACCCCGAGAGAGAAAGCATTACTCAGAAGAGCCCTACACTTTCCCCTGCCTCCCCATAGTGAACCGTCACAAAGGATAAGCACAGTCTTAGTTTCGGATTGTCTCTTGAGCTAGAAGAGCTGTGTCACAGATAAAGGGATTACCCTGTTAAGGATGCTCATGTTATCTGTTCTATTCACTACAGCTTGACACCTGCAAGAAACATTGTGGACAAGAGATCAGCGACGGTTTGGCAAACAAGGTATGTGCAGAGCCAAAGGACTCTATTATTAGTGATTCACAGAGTTGGCATAAAGAGCTAAGATTTTGTTGATAGCTTGTTTTCAACCCCAGAAAGAAATGTTGGTCTTTAAAACAAGGTTGTTCAGAGCTATTGGGATACAATGATCCAGCAACTAGTCCCCTCATGGTGAGTGAGCCTTATCATGTTACAAAGGAGAGGAGGATTTATGGAAGTGGCACTGAATTATTGACTAGGTCTGCCCTACCTTCTCTAACTACCAAACACATGGGTAACCATTACACAGTACATTAAAAACCAAAGAAGAATCCCCACAGATTAGATACAGTGCACTAATGCTGGGAAGGAGTGTATGTGTGCGTGTGTGTGGGGGGAGGGGGGGCTGTAATTTTGACCTGGAAAGACTTGTTAGCAATTCATCCCACATCCAAAGATTGTCTAGAGTCACACTCACTGCTCCCTGAAAGCTGGTTCTCAGAGTTGTCATCCCTTTTGACAACTCCTAGACAGGTGCTAACACTACTTTGACTCATGGGGCAGCATCATCAACTGTGCTTTCTGCTCAGGATGGTCATCTGGAGCCTCCTTTCCCCCCCCCGCAGCTTATAATCAACAAGAGATCTTGGAAGCTAGCTTGAAAATCCAAAGTATGTGTGGTGACTGCCTACGTAAGCTTGGTTAATTTAATTACTTCTGGGAGATTGATATCTCTTACTGCTGAGCCACATTATTATTACTAATGTCAGCCACACCTGCTGCATACACAGGTTCAGACAGGAGGGCTGACGCTTCACTCAGCTGGGGCACAGAGTGCAAATATCTCTTGAGATGATGATGAGAATGTATAAAAGCAGGATTTCTGGCTGTTTTCTTCCATGGGGGAACTCTGATTGGCTGGGAACTCTAATTCTAAGAAACAACTTTGCTTTTTTGAGTTTCATCCAGTGCTCAAAAGGAAAAAAATGGGTTATGATCCTCCCTCCAACCACACACCTATACAGGCCCAGTTTGTGCGCTAGCTGCATCCAAATGATTCCCGGCACAATACACTGCAGAGGGTTCAGTTTAGCTCCATTGGGAGACAAAAGGCATTCAGAGGAGAGTGCTACTAAATCTGTTCAGACCTCAGAAAAGGTTTGGTTTCAATCAGAATTGGCTCTTATTTGCAACCAACTCCACCTGCAGAGACTAATAAAACACAACAATCTGCAAAAGCCATTTAGGTGCTTCCTTTTTCTTACTCCTCTCGGGTGATATGTAGTCTGAGAGCACATCTGGGCATGCAACTCTCTCTCACTCTTCTGTTGTGTGTACAAGGATGATGGCAAAGCCTTCTGCAAACTAGCTAAGGCTAAGGGCAATCTATTTCCCTGTTCCGCATCATCCTTATTACAGCATACGTCTTTGAACGGTCTCTACGGGGCATCTCTAGAAAGTTCTAGAGCTTAGTCTTATAAAGCAGGAGGGCGTCCAGATTGTTCTCATTTAAAATGCATCATTTCATTCAAACAAGTGTAATTCAATCCAAGTTCCAGAGCAGCCCGTTGCAAATAGAAGTAATGTATTGTCACAGCTAATCTCAAAAATAGCATTTCCTTCTTATCACTTTCTGTGTCTAGGGTTTTCCTGGTGCCCATGGAAGGGTTAAAGCTATTCTGAAACCATGTCTTTCCTCTTTGAGTTTGATTAACTGATGCTTGAAAAGAAGCAGTGAGCTAGGAGCTGTGAGAAGACGGGCAGTATCAGACAGACAGACACGCAGTTGGAGACATGAGAGTCTTTTTAAGTTCCTGAAACAGATCTGAATGAGGTCTAAATTGCACCAAATAATGTGCTTAAATAAACTGCTAGCAAAGGAAACAGCTGTCAGAATATTATACTTCTGTGGATCCAACTGCATACCCTACAGTCACAGAACAGAAAATTACCAAATGAAGATTTAAAATGACAAGTTCTGTGTGCAGAGCCAGCAGCAGGTAAAATGCCAGAGTCATTTAAACTGACTGTTTAAGTGTCCCATCCACTGAGTGTTGACATTTTGCACTAGTTAGCTTCTGACCTTTCCCCAACAACACATCTTCTCGTCCACTAAATACAGCAGAGTCCAGATCCCATCTACTGAAACAAAACAGCAGCTAAAATTATATTTGCTGCTCTTATAACTCTGGTTTAAGGCATAATGAATTTAATTGAACTAAACTGCATTTTTTAGGTAACAATTAAAATGTTTTTTGTCCTGGCGGTAAATTGTGCAACAAGTACACACACTTCTAATATTAATAGGGAATATTACATTAGGAAGAGTCCCAGAGAGCTTGAATCCAGACAGTTATTTCAGTTAACTCTTTTCTAAATTACTATATTTTGTATCAGTGGCTTAACCTAAAGTTGTACAAGCTGTATGACATATCAAAGAACAACTGATAACATTTGACACACTCTGGATGTTTAATACAGCACAACATTGCAGGCTGAGTGCCTCTTCCTTCCTAGCAAATGTGAGGTGGAGCGGAATCAGCTTTATAATATTTTAGTTGTCATATCTTTTATCTGCACCTGGAGCTTTACAAAGACAAATGCAACACACATCTCTGCACAACACTGTATTATCCCCATTTTGCAGTTGGACAAGCTGAGACAAAATGCAAGATTATCATAGGTTCATAGATGTAGGGCCGGAAGTGACCTGAGCAGATCATCAAGTCTGACTCCCTGCCCTGGGCAGGAATGAATACTGGGCTCGTACAACCCCTGGTAAGCTTAAGCTCAAATGACCCCAGCTTGGTAATCAAGCCTTCTTTTAAAGACCCCCTAAGGCAGGAGCCAGCACCACCTCTCTTGGAAGCTGGTTCCAGATCCTGGCCACCCTGACTGTGAAGTAGCGCCTCCTGATATCTAGCCTGAACCTACTCTCAATCAACTTGGGGCCGTTGTTCCTTGTTACTCCGGGAGGTGCTCGGGGGAACAGGGTCTCACCCATTCCCCCTGGTAAGTTTATAGATGGCCACTAGATCCCCTCTCAGCCTTCTCTTGTGAAAGCTGAACAGGTTCAGGTCTTGTAGCCTCTCCTCGTAGGGCCTGCCTTGCTGCCCCCTTATCATACGAGTGGCCTCCTCT